>NC_142127.1:56597291-56902500 GCF_024610735.1 Ursus americanus
AACATTTTCTGAGGTTTACTCTGAGAGGAGGAAAGGCAAATGACACTGCATCAGATCACAGAATGAAGGACTCATGTCATTGGAGTACTGTTTTTGGAAAATTAATAGGTTCCAGAATCAAGCAAGATGATTAATACTGGCTTTCCTTTGATCTATAAACCACAATGACAGGCACAGCATGCCCCTGACTTTGCCTGGCATTGTGATTTAATGAAAAGAGAAGGCTTAGAAGAAGACTATGAAGGGGGGGGGGGGGACAACCCTTCTATATTGGACCAGAAAATTCTTGATTGATATACCACCTTTTGACTTCTAAATCTTGATCAGGGGGCTTTTGTGTGTGGTAGATATTTTCTTTCCCAAGATAGCATGGTAAAAGGTGTGAGTTTTTTAAGCACAAGTGACAACAGTATAGAAGGGAAGTGATAGACAGCTTCATATTTTCTGAAGGAAATGCCATTTGCAAAGATATAAATAATGATGCTGAAGAGAGTAGGGGAAAGTGAATGTGCTAATAATCATGGGTGTACTTTTATAATGGGTGTACTATTAAATAAAATCAGTTTTGGAAGCGTGACCGTAAGGCTGAATTAGAAGATGGTGGAGGCCACAGAATACATTGGTGTAAGTGAATCTACCAGCCATGCCCTGTGGTTTTGACTGGTGCTGAAAGACCACTGTGTGGATGAAAAAAATGGAATATCCAAACCCCTATGTAAAAGGTTGAAGCCACTGTAAAAAGCTGGAACTGTCATAAAACCAACCTATAGTCACTCCCACTGTTTTTCTTACGACTCTTATTATAGCTCAGAATTCTGCTCCAAGATGGTCTACACCCGCCAGATCACTGAACATTCATCTCCACCTCTCTGACTCGTATAATGGTGCCTGCCCCCATTCTGCATCCTGGGCACTTCAGTCTACCCCTGATCCAACGTGACTAACACATCCTGCCTAATTTTGTTTCCAGAAATTTCTTCAGACACCAGAGCTTCTTCCTTATCTTGCTAGCAACTCTCTAGGGGATTTGTTAAATCAAAACAAATGGGGATGTGCTCCAAATGTTCACAAAGAGATTCTTCATCCTGTGATTGGATATGTACATCTGTCTCAACGGCTGGTCTCAATGTTCTTGTATTTTCTTTCACTCCCTTATTTTTCTCTATGTTTATTGCACATGTCTATATGCTCCACACCTCACCTCTGAGTTAAAGTTCATTCCCTTGCAGAACTTAACCTGCTGAGGGCAACAGCCAATTTATAGATTGTGGTATAGGGCTGACAAACACTTTAATTGATGTAAACATAGAAGCTATTGGGCCACTTAAATCAGTTTGCTTCATTAGTTTGGCTGCTTTGATCAGGAAATCACTGGATTGAAAAGCTCACACAGTACTTTTTTTCATCAGCAAGCTTTATCCCCAAATCTCTTGAGATTATTCATTCAAAGAATATTTAGTGAGTATCTATAATTAACCAGGTGCTGTTCTATAATTTTAGTACTGAATGGAACAGAGAAACAGTCCTGCCCTCATGGAGCTTACAATCTGCAGGAGCCAAAACTCCACTAGATAACACTGAATAAGTAATACGTAGAATAGGGAAGATAGAGGTGTCTGCTAAAGAGGAGAAATAAAGCTGGGAAGAAGGGTACGACATATAGAGGGAGGTCAATAAGGGTGACTAGGGAAGAGCTCCTTGAGACAATGACTTCTGCATAGTGATCCAAAGGCTGTGATAGGGTGAGTTGTGATGCTATCTGGGGAAAAGCATTCCAGACAAAGCTAGTCCAGCAAATTCAAAAGGCCCTATGGCAGGAGAGTACCTAGTGTGTCTAAAAACAGTAAGAAGGCCATTGTGGTGTGAGATCAGGGAACGAGTTGGTGAGAAATCACTCTCCTTTTAAAGAGGAGGAGATGAACTAGCTTCCCAGTGTTATTTCAGGACTCAAGGATACAGTGCTTGGAGAAGGAAGTAGTGATGTTGTCATCAAGGCTAGCAGTATGGGAGGGTAAAGCTCCATTTCCCAGGCCTGGAGTCATCATCGTAACTTTCAACCCTCACTCCTTGCTCTTGGAATACCATTTGACGTACGCACTTCTTCAAGGGAAGATGAATGGGGGCAGTAATCTTAACAGACAACAAGAAGGAACTTAATTACCTCAGGTGTATTGAAGAAAAGGTACAAAAGTGATTGTGCATCTTTACTACCTAATTTCCCCCTCTTTTTTTTCTCTTCAAAGTCCCTTCTCAGTCTGACATTATCTTGACAGAAAATCACCATTGAACTTCAACAGCACAACTTTCTACAAGACCTAAACAAGTTGTAGCTAAGAATTGAATCTCCAGAGATCTTACAACCCCTAACTGGCTCACCGCATAGGAAAACATCTCTATAAAGAAACACTAGTGAAACTATCTGGTCTCAAAAAATTGAAAAACCAAACACATGCTCACCCACACACACTAAAAATCAAGTCAAAATTCTAGACAAAACAAAAAAGGGGACTTTTGTAACTGTCTCTGAGACAGTGATTCTTAACCTTTCATCAATTACAGATCCCTCAGAGAATGTGATGAAAGACATGGACTTTGCCTCAGGAAAGTGCATATACATTCAGTTGCAAGAGTTTTTTTTTTTATTTTTTTATTATATGTTAGTCACCATACAGTACATCCTTAGTTTTTGATGTAAAGTTCCATGATTCATTATGTGCATATAACACCCAGTGCTCCATGCAATACGTGCCCTCCTTAATACCCATCACTAGCCTATCCCAATCCCCCACCCCCCTCCCCTCTGAAACCCTCAGCTTGTTTCCCAGAGTCCATAGTCTCTCATGGTTCATTTCCCCCTTTTGTTTACTCCCCCCTTCATTCTTCCCTTCCTTCTCCTACCGATCTCCCTGCTATTCCTTATGTTCCACAAATGAGCGAAACCATATGATAATTGTCTTTCTCTGCTTAACTTATTTACCCCATGAAGCCCATCCATGGACAGCTCCATAGAGTTGGGATTCAGAAAATCTGCTAAAAAAAAAAAAATCCTTTCTTCTTCAAAAAAGCTAAAAATTCTTTAGCTACAAATATGCTCCTAAAACTTCAATTACAGCTCTACTATCTCCATTGACTATAAACACACTACAGTTTACAATTCAGGAATCACAATCTAACCTCCCTGCTGACACTGGCGCAGACACGAGGCTGAGGCTGGGGAAGGGAGCTAGCAACAGAGTTCGGTCTCAGGGAGAGGGTTCATCCAGTTCAGACCACCTGCCTTTGGAGATGCCATCATCAAACAGCAGCAGGAGGTACCCTCTGGGCCCTGGCTCTGTGCTCCTTCGGCAGCATCTCTGTGACCCTGCTAGGAGTCCTGGTCCCAGGAGAGGTACTGAGTTATGCAAACAGATTTAGCTGTCTTAGAAAGAAGCTTTTTTTTCCCTCGCCATATCAGCGGCTGTTCCTCTGTCCTACTAACTTATTCACTGCACTCACCTGGAATAGCCTCTAGAATCTCTTTGTAAGTACTAACCTCCATTCTGTCATGTAAAAGGGGGAAATTAAGGAGAAAGAAAGAGATTCTGCCTGCTGATATTTTCCTCATCTGTGTACCTGCCAAGCTACCAACAGCCCTATGAATCTGAGCATAAACACTGAGGTTTAAAAAGAAAAAGAAACACAAACCCTGTAAAATGACATGTCTTTACTGCTGGGAGATGGTCCAGAAGAAGGAAGTGTTTATACATGAATATATGCATTGCTTTTTTTTTAATCAAAAAAGAGATGCTGATACTCTTTATTTTAATAAAGTGCAAACTGCTTCTCCCACTCTTTTCCTGTTCCCACACACCTTCCCTAGCCGCATGGGTTTGTGAACTGGTTGTTCTCACCAAGGGAGTTAGCTAGGAAGGAAACGGTAATTTGTTTAGGATGGCTGAAATCAACACTTGTTTCACAAACCAATATCCATAGTCCTTACTCATTGCTGTGTGACACATTTGCAATTCATGGTATTGAAGGTGGGGGTCATTTTGTGTTTTTATAAATGTGTTACCCACCACCACCAGCCCATGCCTTCTAGGAGGAAACTGTATCACCATCAGAGAGGTTGGACAGCCCCCTGAGAATCAGAAACTAGGCACTTAGTAATAAAGAAGTCTTCCTCTCCTCTGCTGGGGCCCCAGGGCTCAGCCTGCTTGAGAAGTGCTGTCAATGGCAGAAGTAGTGGGGGAGGAGGGTTCTCCAAGGAAGGCGCCAATGCTCCAGTTCCTTCCATGGTCTTAGCGTGTTACAGGAAAACACAGCAACCCCAAAGACCAGGAAAGGAACTTGCCAAATTCCTTCCTGGGTGTATCTAGAGGGTCTGGGGCTGCTGCAGACCCCTGCAAGGTGTGGCACAAACACTGGGTAAAGGTATGCAGACATTAGGGATCATACAGTCAACCCCTCCCTACAGACAAGCAGTTTGGAGCAGTGGTTCTCAAGTAGGGGCAATGTCTGGAGACATTTGTGATCGTCATGATTGAGAGAATGGATGCTACTGGCATGTAGTGGGAAAAGAGGCCAGGAATCCTGCTAAACATCCTATAATGCTCAGGACAGCTCCTCATCTCCCCCACAGAGGCCCATCTGGCCCCACAAGTCAATAGCATCAAGGCTGAGAAGCCCTGCGCTGAAGGGGATGAAGGCATGGAGATTTGAGGGACGGGAGAAGCAGAATGTGTGGGAGCCAAATACAGCAGAGAGCCCTAGAGGTGGCAGAAGTTTGACCTTTTCAATCAAACTCAGAGGCTTTGGAGACTTCAGAATAAGGTGGGGCATTTTGACTGAATATTTTGCTTCAGAATTGGACAATCTATCAAATTGCTGGCAAAAATTGGAGTATTCTTCTATGACTGCTGGTAGTTAATGACTTTACCCTCTAAGCGAGTCTTTCATTTTCTGTGTATGTGTGCATGTACAGAGAAAGGCAACACAAATGCAAACACATGGCCCATCTGGAAGGAGGCAGCGTATAAACTGTAAACAAATCAAACCTGGGTCCTCTGTGCCACAGACAACACTGATAAGAAAGGTTACACATCCTTCTTTGCATACAACACATTATCGACAACTGTGGGCTTAAGATAAATGAGCTGTCTTTCGTCCCCTCAAGGCTGCAGCACTGGAACCAAGGAATTTCCTCTGAAGGATTTCTCATGAGTGACTTTTCAAAGGGTAATTCCAGGTCCATGTAAAGAGTTCCCTCCTTTGTTGACAGACATCTAGGATGTTTCCATATCTGGGCTACTGTGGGTAATACTGCAATGAACATGGGAGTGGCAAATATCTCTTCAAGTGAATTTATTTCATTTGCATATATATCCAGAAGTGGAATTGCTGGATTATATGATTGCTCCATTTTAACTTTTTTGAGGAATCTCCATATTGTTTTCCATAATGGCTGCACCAATTTACATTACCTTCAACAGTATATAAGGGCTCCCTTTTCTCCACATCCTCACCAACAATGTGATGTCTGCATATGTGTATGATACATACATATACACACACTATAGAATATATGATACATACAATGGAATATTATTCACCATTAAAAAAAGAAGGAAATCATTCCATTTGTGACAACATGGGTGAACCTGAGTATATTATACTAAGTAAAATAAGCTAGACACAGACAAATATGCATGATCTTACTTACATGTGGAATCTTAAAAAGTTGAGTTCATAGAAACAGAGTAGAAGAGTGGTTGCTAGGGGGTGGGGAAAATGGGGAGATGTTGGTCAAAGAGTATAAACTTCTGGTCATAAGATGAATAAGTTCTGGCGACCTAATGGGTAGGACAATGACTATAGTTAATAATAATGTATTGTATACTTGAAATCTGGTAAGAGAGTACATCCTAAGTGTTCTCACCATGGAAAAAAGTAACTATGTAAGGTAATGGACGTGTTAATTAGCTTGATTGTAATAATCACTGCACAATGTATATGTGTATCAAAACATCACATTGTACACCTGAAATAGACACCATTTCTATTTGTCATTCATACTTCAATAAAGCTAGAAACATAAAATAAAATTTAATTTAAAAAGAGCTCCCTCCTCTCCTCACAAGAATATCATCCTGGGAGAATTTACGGAGGACAGAAGGGCAGGGGGATGTGCGCATGCGCATTTGAGAGTGAGAGGGTAAGAAGGAGAGCGAGAGAGCACACGCGCACATGTGCGCATGACCGAGTATGTGTGCATTTCCCTGCCTTGATGTACTTTCTAAATGGAGCATGTTCTGCCAGGAATGAGTGCGCCACCTCCCCTTTGGACCTTGGCTTCCTCGTAAAGAGAGGGAGTTGGATCCAGTCATCTCTCAGGTCCTTTTCCAGCGCTAACATTTCTGGATTCTATGTAGACAGTTATTTTCGTGCTTGCAGAAGAATGCCAAATGGCTGCATCCTTTGCTTTCTGTCTTCAGTGGCCTTGCGCAAACCTCGCTGGCACAGCAGGCTGCTCTGTGGGTGACAAGTACCGAGGAGCACCCAAGACATCCATTCTTCGCTTCCCGTTCTTGCTTTGAAGAAATGTTTTACATTCCTCCTCAAGATTATGTGAAAATGACTTTAATGGGCTGATTTTTATGTGACGATCCAATGATAGAAAAACAGATTCTAGTCAGTGCTTTACTCAGAGGATCATTCCACAGAAGCTGAGCTGTTTCTAAAATAGTCCCCAAAGTAGCTTAAAAAATAATGGAGATTCTAAAACCAGATCATTTCCTGATGAAAACTCTAGGCCTGTTCAATTTTTAATCCTTTCTGAAATCAGCATGGTTTTCCTTTTTCCCATAAAGGTATTTAGAATGAAGTCCTTGAATTTGCCCCTTGGACACATTTACATGTTATGTCTAATTTCCTAATTCATTTAATCAAGGCTTTCCTAACTTTAAATCGCAGTTAACTGTCTTCAGGGGAATTAGGGTGCTTATTCCTATTTGTCTGACAAACATACAGCATCAAATATTCATCATTTAAATGCAGTTAAGATATAGAATCACAAAAACATCATAGCAATGATTTAAATTGCTCCAGTTTTAATTAAGGGATTAGGGCAACTGGGGATTAGGAATATAATATAATGCACAATCAAGAGGCCATATTCCTATAGGTTTTTAATAATTCAAAACTCTTATGACTGGAAAGATAAGAGGTATGTGGGTGTATTTGCCAACAATGAGTAATAATGACACTGGAGAAGAATAGGAAGATATGGGTAAAAAATCTGAAAACTCAGATGTACTGAGAAATTTAAAAATCTATCTGCCCAATGACATGTTTAACAGTCCCGAATTCTTCCAGGCTAAAAGCAGTAGTCAGAATAAAACGTCACATATGAGTGGAATATGGTATTCGGTAAAGTTGTTAGGAATCATATCTCCATTCTGGGAACAGTCCTTACATATCATATTTCTATTTTCACTAGGATCATCTTAATTTCTTTATGGCTCTGGGACTTGTGGGATCACCTTAATATGAATGCTTGGAATTGATCTAAAATGTGGTCTGTGGATGATAAAACCTAAACACAGTCAAAAACTTAAAATTAATTGACACTTTCATTATTCACCTGGCCTCCAAAATGACTTCATATAAATTATATTGCCATATATAAATCGTTAGAACTTCAGCTGCCACATTTTCCATATAAACCAACAGCAGCTATAAACAGTGTTAAGTGAAGCGAAGAGTGGTTTCTCTATGGAGGCTGGAAATGTGAAGTCTCTTATACTCTTATAATCAACATCTCTTGTCACATTTTTAATTAAAGTGGTATCAGTGCTTCATGTATTACCCACGCTTGCTGGCTCCCCGAAGCGCATGGGCAGCGCTCGCGTCCCGAGGCAGACATGCATGGATCCTCGCCTGGACCAACCTTGAACTGCTGACGGGCCAGTCATACACTGACTGGGAGCATCCATGTACTGCTTCCAAGGGGCACCTGGACCTTTAGAACATTTTTTGAACAAAAAACTTTGGAGATCGTCTGGTCTAACATTCTGAATCTAAGAGAAGACTAAATGAGCCCCCTAAATGAGACAGTGCTCTCAATCAGCACTACCCTGTAAAAATCTAATGAAAGCTGCCTATGCATTTTAAATTTTCTAGTAGCCACGGTTTTAGAAGTAAAAGAAAAAAAAATCACACTGGCGAAATTCATTCTAATAATATATTTCCTTCAGTCTAAATTATAATTATTTCAATAAGCAATCGATATACAAATAATTGAATTGTTTTACATTACTTTTTTCATGCCATGTCTATGAAATACAAGGTATATTTTACATGTGTGGCACATCTTAACTCACACCAGTCACATTTCAAATGCTCAGTCGTCCTGTCTGGCCAGGAGCTGTGCTGGATAACAGTGCAGCTCTGGGCTATCCAAGCGGACCAGAATGGCTTTCTGACACTGGAGAAAATTACAAGTGTGGGAAAAGGTAGCGTCTTCCTCCAGAGGGCATCATTTGACCTCAGAGATTCAGACCGAGCACTTGAAGTTAGATTTTTGCATCTGGCCATAGGGGCAATGCTACTAGAAGAAGAAATTATAAGTAGGTGTTGAAGAAGGTATAAATAAGTTATGGTCTATTCATACAGTGGAATACTATGCAATAAAAATGAACGATATTACAACCACTTGCAACTATAAGGATGACTCTTACAAACCTAATATCAATTGAATGAAGCCAGATACTAAGAGTATGCATAGATCTCCCTTGACTTATGAGTCGAAAATATCGTAAATCAAAAATGCATTTAATACACCTAATCTACTGAACATATTAGCTTAGCCTTGCCTTCCTTAAACATGCTCAGAACACTTACATCAGCCTACAGTAAGACAAAGGTCTCTAACCCAAAGCCTACTTTATAATAAAGTGTTGACTATCTCATGTAATTTATTGACTACTGTGCCAAAAGTGAAAACCAGAAGAGTTGTGTGTCTGTTGTTCACCCTTGTGATTGTGATCGCGTGGCTGATTGGGAGCCGAGGCTGCTGCCGCTGCCCAGCATCATGAGAGAGTATCCTGCTGCGTGTTGCCAGCCAGGAAAGGATCAAAGTTCACAATTTGAAGTATGGTTTCTACTGAACATGTATTGCTTGTGCACCATTGTAAAACTGAAAAATCTTAGGTTGAATCATCCTAAGTCAGGGACTGTCTGTATTTTCTGTATCCAATTACATACAATACAAAAACAAAAAACCAAAAAACCAAGCAAAACCCACTCGAAGAGTAAAACGTCAAGATAGTGAGTACCCTTGGGAGTGTCAGTGACCAGAAGGGAGCAAAGGGGGAGCCACGAGGTGCTGGTCATGTTCTGTTTCTTGAACTGGATGTGTTTTGTTTATGAAAATTAATTGAGCTACACACTAGGAAAATGTTTACTTATTATATATATATTATACTTCAATATAAAGGTTTTTTAAAATAAGATTCAAAGTACTAAATTTCTATGTATTTCTGTTTTGGAACATAAACACGTATCATGTATCAGATAAAACTATAAAAAAGATATGTCAATGGTTCTGACCTAATTTTTTAAAACTTAGATTACAAGATAAATTATAAAAATAAACAAAATCAAAGCTCATAGGTATTGACTGCTTACGATCAACCTCAAAGGTGGCCAGGAGCACAGGCCATAGAAGGGACATGAGCAACCCACCACACCCTAACTTTTCTTCTGAAGAATATTTAATCTTCTTGTCCTAATTCCCCCAATTGGTCCTTAATCCCTGGATTTAGCAACTGAACTCCAGAACAGAGATCCTCAAGAGGACAAGCTATTAGGCCTTGAAAGAACAAGTCTATGGATGACAGATCGGAGCATTGCGGTCGATTTGGAACATAACTACATCTGATTCCTAGACTGCTAGCAGCTCATGATCACTAACAGCTTTTGGAACTATACCACAATGAAAATATTATGTTTAGAAAACTTGTCCTAAGTTCATCATTAAAATACTTATTTGTATTTTAAGGCTTATTCTTAGAAATGTTCTACCCTTAAGAAAAATTGCTGACAATTCTAATTAGACAAAAAAGAAGAAAATAGAAAAAACATCCATCCCGTAAACTGAGGATACTGTGATTCACAACCAACTCAAACCCATTTCAAGAAAGTCTAGTTCAGCTTGTAGTCCTGGGCCGACAGAGCCTAGCATGACAGGGACCTCTCCTTGTCACATCCACAGGTACTCTTGAGTGGACTCCAGCCTGGCCAGACTCTTCACCAATTCCACTTATGTGTCCTTGCTCTTGTACATTAGAGCAAACATTGTAAGTTAGGGAATCTAAAAGGCTTGTTGCAGAGTGTCTCCTGCACATAAATTCCTACAACCATTATACCCCTAGAGTCTGCTCTCCTGCTGTCCTTCGCTCCCACAAGCGTATGGCTGACATGTGTAGATGTTTTGGAAGAATATGTTAATAGTTGTTTATATGCCTCTCATGATAAAGGCTGAAACAATAGTTTAATTATTTTTCTATTATTACAATATTTTTGTTTAAAGCCCTGAACTCTACAAATCTATTTTTGTTGACTTAAATTCTTGCATTCAAAGAATGTGGATTATATGCAGTAAAACTATGCCCCATCTTAAAACACTCCTGAAACACACAGTTTTGTTGCCAGGCATAACCATTGACATCCAAAGGTGAGGTTGCCTATATTCACACGTAGAGCTTAAAAATTGTGACCACTGTAATCCAAATTCAGGGTGGAATGGCAGTCCAGTCTAAAAATTAATTTCTGAACAATCCACATTCTGTGCTTCCATTGTTTTAATGCCATGAAAGGGTCCGGCTGAGCACAATGATATTTCTTTTTTTTTTAATGAAGATTTTTATTTATTTATTCGACAGAGAGAGAGACAGCCAGCGAGAGAGGGAACACAAGCAGGGGGAGTGGGAGAGGAAGAAGCAGGCTCCCAATAGAGGAGCCTGATATGGGGCTCGATCCCAGCACCCTGGGATCACGCCCTGAGCTGAAGGCAGACGCTTAACGACTGAGCCACCCAGGCGCCCCCACAATGATATTTCTTAAAATCCCCTTTCCACCCCAAATAGTTTCATTATTTGCCACAGCCTCTCCTGCACCTCTTTTCACAGTGTTCTCACCCTTCTCCCCACCACCTTTCTCCTTTTGTCAAAACTCTGGGAGGAGGCACTGGGTGGGGGGGAGGTGGCAGGAAATGAAACAGGCAAAGTCTGACTCCTCTTTAGAGGAATAGGAGAAAGGAAGGCCAGGAACAAACATCTGCTGATCATTTTTGTCCCACCACATGGTGTTCGTATCAGATTAGCACCGTCTCAGGTTGGGTTCCTGGGGAGAGGGATTGGGGCAGAGATTTGCCTGTAAGAGGTTTATTGAGGAGAGCTCTCAGGAACAGGACCTGTTGGAGCAAGAGATGGCAGGATAGTAGAGCAGAGCGAGAAGGAACATGAGGCCGATATATTAGAGGCCTCCCACAGTCCTACAGGGGAACTAATTAACTGGGATGGGATGGCCCTTCAGGGTGTCTTGAATCAAGATAAAGCAGAGAGGCCTCTGTATCCCCTAATCGACAGTCACTGGATGTGGGCTGTCCCAGGAGGGGGAATGACCTTGGGAAAGACAGCTCTCTACAGCGGAGCTCTAGGACATCAGCTGTGAGCTGATAGCAGCCCAGGTCCTGTGCAGCTGAGGGAAAGAACACCCCAGCCCTGAAAGGGGCATCTGGGTGGTGCATAACAGCAGCCGCTGCAAGCGTGTATTGGAAGTTATCTTTTTATTCCAGATAGGAGCAATTACCTGTCCCCATGTTGCGCTCTGAGATCATCACTCTTCACTTTATGACCTTTGAGACGTCTTGGTTCCTAATGATTGTTTCAGAAGGCCTCATATGAAGTGAGTTTGCTTAGTCTGTTGTTGCAAACCAGGTAATGGCAACCCCGGACATGGAAATCGTTCTGCCAAATGTCTTTGAGGAGATCTTTATGATTGAGCCTCCTATGAATACTTCCCTTTGGCTTTCTGCGCAGCAGATCAGATCTCTTCTTGCCGTTTACCCTCTGCACCTATTCAGTCCAAGAAAAGTTCATTTTCAGAAGTAAAACTGCAGTGTAGTTACGCAAGTTTGATGTTGGTGATGGTAAGTAGCTGGCACAAATGAAATTGCTCTAGAATTTAACGGCTCGGTACTACATGCCAAAGTCTCCAGGCCTTTAGGAAATTTGGTTTTCAGCACATCTCAAATCTGGCTTGAACTTCCCTGGCTATGTTGATGCCAATCCAGTTTCCAAGCCATAGATGTGTTTGATGCTATTTTCTCCTTCCCAATCTATTTAGTATGTAGTTTGGGAGAACAAAAATGTGTTTTTATTTCAGTCGAGATGCTTCATTTGCTCATCCATACCGTGATATATACCCTCAATGTCCTTCAGCCTGATATTCATTTAACTTGACAATCTATGCTTGTCCTAATATACAACTTCCGGCACATAGGTATGAACATAAAGCTGTCCTAAATCAGTTCCCAGCTAATGACTGAAAGAACCAGTAATGAATTCTAACTCAGATCTTCCCACTGAATGTAACTGGAACATTATGTAACCAGAACAACCCATGCCATCTTCTCATGTTTTAAAGGGCCCACTGGAACTTCCTGGTGAATTAACCTCATTAGTAGCTGCTAGAATTACCTGAAGGCCATTGGGTACCCTCAGCCATGGCAACAGGCATTGCATGGGACAGATCAATGGATATTGCATCTTGGCAAGTTCTTTCCTTATTGTGGGAACGCATCCTAGTGGGAAGTATTCAAAGTGTGAAACCCCAGGCATATTGATGGCAGCATGCCACAGAGTCAGACTGAGCAGCCAGAACCGAGAGGCAACACAGTTAGATCCCAGCACAAAATCAGTAGGATCAGGAGTTCAAAGCCAACTATCAAACTAACCATAAATTTGGGGCTCAGAGAAATGAGAGGTCAGGGAACAGGGAGCCCCTAGAGGTCACGACAAGGTGAGGGACCAGGTGGAAACAATCGGATTTTATTCAATAGTGACATGGGCATGTCATACACTCCCTTTAGTGCCTCAAAGTCATTGGTCATTTAGCTTTGGCTTTCCACAGCTATTCATACTCCAAATCCCTCCAGTAGTTTACCTTTCACGTAAGGAGCTATTAAAAAAAAAAAAAAGTCAAGTCATTCTGTACCATGCAAGGGTATAAAACCAACTTTTTTCTCTTTGCCATCCCAGACAGCTTCTAAAAACTGACTAATTAACCTTCACAGTATCTGTCACTTAAGTAATAGATTGAAAGGAAGTACAGCCCCCTACTGAAATAAAGTCTCATTTGGAACAGAAGCTTTTTTGAGCTGTAACTAGACAGCAGTTTAAGACATAGTGCTGAGGACAACATATGGGACAAATATCCAAATGGATGGAAGTATGAAAATAGGACAGGAAGCTAAAATAGATGTGCGCTCAATTTCTTTAGTATAAATAGCATTGTCTGTAATTTCAGGTATATGATTCAGCAATTGCTAATGGAAATAATTTCCAGTATTGCAAATGGGCAAGCAGCAGGTGCATGGATACTTTTATAAAAGTGGGAAGGGTCTCTGAAAGACTTTGAAACACTCGAAGATTCCAGTTGGGTTACCTTTCCCCCCACTTGTTTATATAATTACAGTCCACATCTCCTAAAGCAAATAGAATGACTGTTCACCCACCTACACAGTAGATTTTGATCCCTGAAGGAAGCCAATCTCAGTAAGGGTGGGTGCAAAAATCACAGAGCTATTGGCCTCATAACCAATTCATGGCCACCACACTCACCTGGGGGTGCTTATAGCCACTCTGCCCTTTTTTACTCCTCCCTGGATGAACCCCTATTTCATGCAGAATTGACTATTTTCTCCTCCCTCTTTAGCTTTCAGCACCTTTGTGTAACCCTCATTCTCAACACAGTACCTCCCTGTCTAGCTTGAATCAGTCCACTTTCCTTCGCACCCCTATCCATCCTTCTCACAATCATTTCTGCCCCAATTTTTATCCATCCTTCTCTTAATCATTTCTGCCTCAAAAAAAGCAGTGCCTTCACTTTGAAGACCAGTTTTTCCACTTGATCCTATCTCCCCTCATTTTCTTTGGGGCCTTATTCCAGACAGCCAGCCTCCCTGACATTGTTTCCTTCCTTCCTTCCTTCCTTCCTACCTTCCTTCCTTCCTTCCTTCCTCCCTCCCTCCCTCCTTCCCTTCCTTCCTTCTTTTCAAGCTTTTATTTATTTATTTGAAAGAGAAAGAAGGAGCAGGGGGTGGGGCAAAGGGAGAGGGAGAAGCAGACTCCCTGCTCACCAGGGAGCCCAATGTGGGGCTCCATCCCAGGACCCTGAGATCATGACCCGAGCTGAAGGCAGATGCTTAACCGACACCACCCAGGTGCCCCGTTTCTTTCTTTCTTTAACCACCTGTTCCAGGCATCCTTTGCTGCATAACAAGCATTTGAAAACTTTAGCGGCTTCAAATAACAATCATGTATTCACTCACAAGTCTGCAGTTTGGGCAGAGCAGGTCTCCTCAGTGATCCAAGTAACATCTTTTGGGGCTGGAAAGCCCAAACTGGCTTTTTCACTCATGTTAGGCTGCAGCTCGGATGCCTTCTGGGAGCTGGCTGAACATCTCTCTCTCACTCCATGTGGCATTTCCATGTGGATAGCTTGGGTTTCCCCCACAGCAGGATGGTGTCAGGTTCAGAGCTCTTGTATGGTGTCTGGCTTCTCCAGAGTACAAAAACAGACGCTGTCAAGTCTTCTTAATGACTTGACTTGGAAGCCTTTCCAAGAACACCACATTCTATTGGTCATCGGACCATCCCAGATTCAAGGGGACACAAGAACATGAGTACTGGGAGACACAGCTCACTGGGGGGTCATCAGTGTAACAGACTACCATCTCACCTCTTTGCTGTCTCCTTAGAATCAATTTCCTTGTCCTAATAAGACTTTCTTTTCAACCTTTTCCCTTCAAAAAATAACAACCCTCTCTCATTTACACTTCATCACCACTTCTCAAAAATAATTCTCTACTCTTGTTTTCTCCAAGGTATCACTTTTCATTTACTTCTCAACCCACTGCAATCTAGCTTCTGACTTCATCACATTATAAAAAATTAACAGCAACCTTTGGTTGCCTGGGTGGCTCGGTTGGTTGAGCGTCTGACTCTTGGTTTCAGCTCAGGTCGTGGTCTCAGGGTTGTGAGATCAAGCCCTGCATCAGGCTCTGCCCTCAGCACAGAGTCTGCTTAAGACTCTCTCTCCCTCTTCCTCTGCCCCTCCCCCATTCTCTCTGTTTCTAAAATAAATAAATCTAAAAGAAATTACAGCAACCTTCTCTTTGTTAAATCAATGTATTTCTTCATTGTTCTCATTTTTTAAAATATTTCGCTGAATCATTTGTTTCTGTTGACCTTCTTCCTGAAATCCTCTCCTCATTTGGTTTCTGAGATACTGGGTAGGACTTCTCCTAACTTACACCATCTTCATATTTTTCTCTTTCTCTTCCTCTGCATAAATGTAGGGAGCTCCAGCACACCCCCACTCCCATGCTACTCAGTCTAGATTATCACAATCCTACCTTGGTAAAGCCTAGAAACCACCCCATCTTTCCATTCCCATTGCTCCTGCACTAATTCAGAGCCCCATTTGCTCCTCATTAGGCAAATGCAAGTTTTCTATTTGATCTTCAACACTCCAGTTTCTATCCCTTCCAATCCTGCAAACTGGTACAAGAGCTCCTTTCACTAAGCAGAACCACCTATGATCAAAAACTTTCCCCAGCTAGCTATTGCCAGTTAGGTAAGCGGTCTTCTTGTCTTATTTTGCCAAAACCTGTAATTCGGGTCTTGAACTATTTCTGAATACCACAGCAAATTCCCACAGCCTAAGTTTTAGTCCTATGGGCCATCTCATAGTTCTCTAAAGATGTCTTGTGTTTTCCTGCCTCTGTAGTTTTCTTTCAGAAAAGTATCTTTCACCATATCGGCCTATTGAAAACTTCCTTATCCTTTAAGGTCAGCCTTAAAAGATGCATTTTTCACAAAGACGTCACAGAACAAATGTGTCTACTTGCTTTATACCCACGGAATTTTGTTTAGACATTGTTTTTAGGGCATGTCATATCTTAAGTTAAAATGTGTTACTATTTTAGTGTTCCGCACTAGATCATAAACCCTGTGAGACTATAGACTCAGTAATCCAGCATCTACCACAGTTGATCAGAGCTCACTATTGTCGAGTTGAACTGAATTAGTATTATGAAGTGTTTATTGGCTTTCAACGTTCAGCTGGAGAGTCATGTAAAATGAGAGAGATTTCCTTCTATGCATCTGATTCAGTTGTCAGCTCAGAACAAAGGCTCTCTGTAGACAGGTTGCTAAACTTCTGCCCCACTCAAATCACTGACAGTTGTAAATATTAAATTCTAAAGGAATATTCTTAAAAATCTAGAAGAATCAAGCAAAACAAGTCTGCATTTTCCCAAATTATCTAGATAACTGCCTTACTTCACCATCTTGTTTATATTATTGCTCTAGGATTTATCACTAACTGATGCTCATTAAATTTTAATAATTCTCTGGGATATATGTGGCAGTGATATTGCACTTCCTTTCCCAAGCAGCTTGAAGATATATAAACATTTCAGTTAAATGTGTAATACAATGCTTAGATAAACCTATAGAATAGAATAAGGAAATGCTGGTAAGTATTCCATGTTGTAAGAAGAAAATACTTGATCACTCCCTATAACAAACTACAACGCAATTATACCATGTGCCTGATGACCAGCAACTAAGGCTCTACCTCACTTTCACAAATAGATTTATTTATCAGATGGACTGATCAACAAACCAATTCCATTTTCTTATCTCCCTATAATTTATTTAAGATTCATTTTCCATATATCTTTGTCTAACAATTTCTAACTTTTGTACATTAGGCTGTTTAACCCACCCTTAGATTCTCTATCAAGTAGTTAATGGTCTGGAACCAAACACTAAAGAAGTTCCTGTTGTAAAGGGATCCTAGGGTGAATACTTCTGCAAGCTGAGTGATTAGATTCTAATTTGAACTTTGAAAAATTGACTTTGCATAAACAGCTCGTGTATGTATTTGCAATTTATGATTACACTGGGCTCCAAAGATAGTTTGAAAACTGATTACTAAAAAATTGGAATAAAATTTTTCCATCCAAATAATTTTAGTCAAGTTCCTCAAATCATACTTTTTAACTCTAATGCTGCTGTCCTGTAGCACATTAGCACCATTAATAAGTAGATTAATTTCAGGATCCTGAGGCCAGGGAGCCTTGATGTCACAGGAAGAAAGAAGAGAATGGAAAGCAGTTTCTTTTTTTAGTCATTGTGGGTGATTCTAAGCAATATTTCAAAACTGTAACATTTACCATCATTACTCTTTTACTCCCTACATTTCTCTTTTTCTTTCCTACCCACATCCATTGTCAGGGTCTTGCTCTAAGGTTATCTTTTTGTAGTCTCTTGCTTGAATGGCATTGAAAGATGCATTTCAGGTTTCAAGATGACTTAAACCCATCCTGTCTCTTCCAAATTGCCCTCTCACACAAGTGGGCCCAAGAATCCATGAGAGAAGGGATTCTGGTGGGGAGAGGAGAGAGTGCCAATCTCATATAGCACATCTACAGCAGGCCTAAAGAAGATAGAAGTGAGTTCACATTTGTTTGTTTGTTTGTTTTTGTTTTTACAGTATCTGGACATTCCTTGAAAGCATTAATAACGTAGTGAAACAAACATGAGAAGGAAATGGGGAGAAGAGATGATGTTACAGCCCCTGTACAGAGAGGACTGGAATGCATCTATCAGCAGTAATGAGTATGAAGGAAAGGGATGGAGATACCTCTTTAGCCAAGTCAGACAAGATGGGATAACCATTTGTATGTCAGTGACATTCATTAGTTGGGAACTTTGTGACTTACAGAGAGACCTTCCTCTTGTCGTGATTCAAGCCAGTAAAAGCAAAGAAACCACAAGATCAATATTTTTCTCTTTTTCAAATATATCAGGAGTAAATGAATACTCAGCTTAGAAATTAAAAGGAAAATAATTTTAAATAAGCAATACTTAAATCTGGAAAGCTAAGTATTTTTATTTTGAGTTTGAAATCTTAACAATCCATGAAAAATCTCTCCAGTTTAGTGTATTGCTAGTCATCTATTTTGAGATTTCTGGTTTTCTTTTTAAAGATTTTATTTATTTTAGAGCTAGAGAGATGGGGGGAGGGGCAGAAGGAAAGGGAGAGAGAGAATCCCAGGCATACTCTGAACCAAGCATGGTTCAACCCCGTGGGGCTTGGTCCGATGACCCTGAAATCATGACCACAGCTGAAACCAGGAGTCCGAAGCTCAACCAACTGAGCCACCCAGGAGCCCCTATTTTGAGATTTTTGATTGTGGAAGTTATTTATAGGATAATAAAAGTGTTCAACATATCAGTGATTGAGGAAATAACTAGATGAGTTTTATACCTCTAAGTGTAGAATTTATAAGTGGGAAACATGGCAACTTAACACAGAATCATACTGGCAGTTTTATTTTTTAGCCATCCATATGCCTCTTATATTTCTAGAGCATTTTGCTTTGCCAGTGCACCACTACAATGAATTAACTGTCCCTGTCCAATCTAAGGCCAACCTTTCACCTATTCCATCCTCCCTTACCTACTGGGGATTATGCTCCTGTAGTTATCTCCTCTCATCTGGATTATCTCCCTCAATGTGTTAATATGCCTCATTATCTCACACTTAAAATAAAAATTCTTCTCTTTGAAGAAATAGCTGGTTACCATGTAGGATAGAAATCATACAAGATAAGCCTAGAATACCAGACAGCAATGAATCTATAAACAACTACCAGGGTATGTCAAAAATATTGTGGAGCCAAATCAAAGAAGCTCCCTTGCCCACAATGGGGGCAATTTGAACATCAAGGATACTAACCATGATGTATTGAAACACAATGAGTATATTTAAATCCACAAGTTCATAGTATTATTTTAAAAAATCACTTTGTTGGAACATACTAAAGAATTTACTTATTATTTTTGAAAACTGTTAAAGAGAAAGAATCAAGAATTTATTCTGTCTTTCCTAAACAAACTGTAAGTAACCAAAAATTGATAAGGGAAGTATTTCAGCTAATAAATAAAGAAGTGAGGATAGAATTGAATGTCACCATTTTGCAATCCCTAATGAATTAATGTATCTGGACAGAGAGCATCAATGGCCGCTAACAACACAAAAAGAGGGACACCAGACATAATGTTCTTCTTGATGGATAAACATACCACCATCTCTGAATTAATCATGCCAAAAAATTTAAAGCTGATTCTGATCAAGTTTTTGGATCCAACCATCAACTTTGGGGAAATACAAAAGAAGAGAACTCTGTTAAACAAAATCTCAGAAGTTCAACCAAGAATCCTCAGACTGTAGGAAACTCTACAGGACATACTGGTTTCTTTGAAAATAAATTTCAAGGGGGACAAAAGATGGAGACAGAGTATTTAGACTAAAAGATTTAAAAGACATAGCAAAACAAACAAAACAAAACAAAACCAACAAAAAAAGACATAACAATGTCAAAACAAAAGAACTTGCAATGTGTAGATATTATTTGAGAATTAATTCAAACAAATCATTCAAACTTGTGACATTTGTGAGATAATTAGAACTCTGAATACTCTAGATGTTTGGTATTAAAAGATTATTATCAATTCTTTTTAGGTGTCATAGGGTATTGTGATTTTATTTCTTTGCAAGGAGTCTTGTCTCTTAGAGATATACTCTAAGAGAGTATATAGATGAGAGATACACTCTAAGAGAGTATGTATGTAGACGAGTGATATACTCTAAGAGAGTATATAGATGAAATAACATATAGGATTTGCTTCAAAATAATACAGAACTGCGTAAGTGCATAGCAGTGCAGATGAATAAGATTGCTCATTCTTAAAGCTGTTGATGAATGTGAAGTTTATTTTACTATTGGATCTACTTTTTTATACATTTAAAATTTTCCATCACAAAAACATTTTTTTAATTGTTTCATGATCCTGCATCTTTTTTTTATGTACAGCCTCATTCCTCTGCTTCCCATGGGCACAATTCCACACATTACTTGTCTCTACTTCTTTACCTCCCATTCTCACTCTTTTCAATCAGGCTTTGGCTTCCCCCCTACTCCACTGAGACTCCTGTCATCTAGAGGCCCTAGGACCTCTGCCTGCCAAACCCAGTCTGCAATCTCTTTTTTCATCTCACACAACCTCTTAGCAGCACTTGCCTGCTCTTGTTTTTTTTTTTAATGTGTTTTTATTATATTATGTTAGTCACCATACAGTACATCCCTGGTTTTTGATGTAAAGTTCGATGACTCATTAGTTGCATATAACACCCAGTGCACCATGCAATACGTGCCTTCTTTACTGTCCATCACCAGCCTATCCCATTCCCCCACCCCCCTCCCCTCTGAAACCTTCAGTTTGTTTCTCAGAGTCCATAGTCTCTCATGCGTCATTCCCCCTTCTGATTCCCCCCCCCTTCTTTACCCCTTTCTTCCCCTACCGATCTTCCTAGTTCTTTTGTTCCATAGATGAAAGAAATCATGGTGTTCTCCTTGTGTCACAAGTTTCTTCTACTTTTGCTGGCTTCTCTGTCTTCAATGCTCCTCAAACTGTTGGAATGCCACTGGGCTCCCTGTGGACACATCCTGCTAGGGTGGACTCATCCAGTTCCACAGCTTTAAACCCAATCTAAATGCTGATGACACTCAACTTGGCCCCAACTTGTATGTCTGACTCCATGACAATTTCTAACAGGTGGCGATCTTAAAATTAGTGAGTGCACAATGAAACTCCTGATTTTGCCTTTTCCCCTTCATGTAATCCCCTTCCCACTCCATCTTCCCATCGAATTTAATGCATCTCAGCAGTCACTCAGGCAAAAAGACTCAATGTTACCTTTGATCCTTTTTCCCCTATTCTGTACTTTGGATCTGTCAGGAAGTCTTATAAGCTCTAACTTAAATATACCCTAAACCTGATGTCTTAGTCAGCTTGGGCTGCCATAGCAAAATGCCATAGACTAGGTGGCTTAAATGACAGAAATTTATTTTCTCATAGTTCTGGAGGTTGGGAAGTCCAAGATCAAGGTACTGGCCAATTTGGTTTCTGGTAAAGACTCTCTTCCTGGCTTACAGAAGATCACCTTCTCACCGTGTCCTCGCATAGCTGGAAGAGAGAGTATTTATAAGGACACTACTCCTGGGGTATCAGGGCTTTATCCCCATGACCTTAATTTCCTCCTTATAGGACCTATCTCCAAATACAGTTATGTTGAAAGTTAAAGGTTTAATATATGAGTTTGGGGGGGCCACATTGACCACAAGATCTGACCATAACAACTTCAGGGTTTATATATATATATATATATTTTGTACTTTTCTTTCTGCCCAGAATATCATTCTCTCCAATCTTTATAGGGCTACCTCTTTTTCAGTGTTCAGATCTCAGGGCAAATGTCCCTTCCTGGAAAGTCCTTCTTCGATCATTCTGTTGAAAGTAACCACATAAATTCAGTTAACCCTAGTCACTCCCGTTATTGTCCCTGCTTTATTTTCTTCCTAACTCTTATCATTACCAGAAATATCCCATGTTTATTTGCTCATTAGATACTCCCACCAGCTTCACAGGAACAGCAGCCTTGCCTGACAGGTTCTCCCCAGTGCACACAAGGTCAAGAGTAGGAGGTGCTCAAAAGGAAGTGGTGGAGGAGAGGAGCCTATCTCTTCCACAGCACTTGGCAGCCAGACTGTGCCAGTTTTGGTCATCACTGAGCCCCAGCAGAACAGTTCTAAGAACACTAGATGCTGAATTTAAAACTTGCTAAAAAAGTAAATGGATCTTTGAATTGTAGTTTGTTAGCCCCTCCAACTCAGCCCTAATTTCTCCAACATTCTTTGTAGTCTGTACAGTTCCCCCTAAAACACTCACTTTTCCTCCATTTCTTAATGACAGTATAATTTCCAGACTCCCAAATCTTCTCAGTGATTCTAAAGATGATTTAAAGAATAAGTGACTAAAAACATATTAAAAGCACAAGAAAATGCATTATTTTCTAATAATCACAATATCAATTAGCTATTTGCTCTATTCTTCTAATACTGAAATTGAAAGGTGGGAAATACAGTACTTCTGCTAAAACAAAAATTGGAAGGAATTGTACTTGGCCAATCTTCCACTATTTTTCTTATTTATACCTATATGCACTCATACTTACGCATATATAAACACTCACTTTTTTACTAATAAAAACAGAATTGGGACACCTGAGTGGCTCAGTTGGTTCAGTATCCGACTCTTTGTTTTGGCTTAGGTCATGATCTCAGGGTCCTGAAACTGAGCCTTGCACTGGGCTCTGTGCTCAGCAGGAAGTCTGCTTGAGATTGTCTCTCTACCTCTCCCTCTGCTTCTCTCCCACCTCCGCCACTTGTGCAAGTGCATTCTCTCTCTCTCTAATAAATAAATAAATCTTAAAAAAAAAAAAAACCAAACAAACCAGAATTGTTCTCTCTCTACATATTGGTCCATAACTCATGCAACAATATACGCTGGTCATCTTTCTGGGCCATATAGATAGACCTTGTTCTGTATAAATGTATTCTATTCCATTGTACAAACCACAGTTTCTTTATTCATGCCTCAAGAGATGGCACTGAACTCATTTCAAATTATCTGTTTTCACAAAGTCCTTTGTATGTGTGTGTTTACAGACTTGTGCAATTATTTTTGTAGGCTAGATTCCTAATGCTGAGATGGCTTTCTTAAATGAAATGAACATTTTTATTCCTGAATTCATGTATCTATTCAGTTCTCATCAACAATGTATAGCATTGTTCCCATCAGCTTGAAATGATCAAAATGTTATCAAACTTTCACATTTGTGCCAAACTGAGAGACATTACCTTGCTGTTTTAATTTGCATTTGTTTAATTAAGACGGAACACCTTTACATATATCAGTTAGCCCTTTGCACACAACAACTTTTATATATTATGTTGTTTTGTATATGTGTAACAAAAATATCCTTCTAAGATTTGAGAGGGCTTATAACAGGGCTCATGTAGAACTATTAAAAATGGAGAAAATGAAATGTTGTGGGAGATTAAACTTCTGTGTCATATATAAGGCACATACCCACCTCACATATATCTGCATTTCAATAAACAGTTATGGGATGCTTACTATGAACCAAGCTCTCCACTAAGCCCTTCATGGCAAAGATTAATATGCTCCTGTCCCTAAACTTGTAGTGGTTCCATATAATTAACTAAACATATTAACAGGAGAAATTAAAATATAAAAATGATCAACTTGGCAGTTCCCTATAAAAAGTTACAAATTTACAAAAACATTAGAATATATATACCCACAAATTAGATCACCAATGGACATGCTAAGGCAAAACTTTTCATGAGAAAGAAAACACATGACTAGGTTTTCACCATGATGGGCAAATTGATTACAAATCAGCATTAAACACATATTATATTTATATAATAAAAATGTGCTGAGGTTTCAGTAGGTGAAAACAAATCTAATTTCCTTGGCAGTCAAGAGAATATGCATGAAGAGTTGATGAATTGCCTCTTTCACTTCTTAAAACCTCTGCCTATAGATTCTCTGATGGTTTCACAAATGGCTAAGTCCACTCTGAGACTGCATTTGGTGTTCTCAGGTGTATTCACTCCTAACGGAGTCATAGTTTGTAATAAAATCATTCCAAATGTTAAAAGAAAATGAGAGTGAGGAGCACGTGTGCAATTCTCTGCAAAGCTGAGGGGAAAAAAAAAATGTTCTCACTTTACACAACTTATCAAACATTCCCAAACTGAAAATAATTCAGTTCAGGATTTTATACCCAACATCCCAGATGCCTGCACAGTTGGAAAAGTGGGGCTGGCCTGATTCTGGCACACAGTGGAGTTATTTATGAGACAAAATGCAATTTCCTCTCCCCTAAATTGCCTGAAGATTATACTGGGTCTGGAGAGACTGACCATTAGGGATGGGCCTTTCTCATCCAAACAGGATGGTAAAATTAGCTGAAGAGGGAGATAGCCTGGTAGGAGCCTTCCCATCTCACCATAGGGCAGACAGCCCTGGACTTTTCCATGAGAAAAAGGTTTATTTTGTTGTTGTTGTTTCCTTTCCAAGAAGCCCTGAAATCATTAGGAGGCTGTGTGGATACCAAAGGCTCTATGGGATAAGTTTAAGCAAGGAGACAGGGAGAGAGGACACCATGGAAGCATGGTCAGCTTGGAGTTCAACCAGGGAGGCATTAAATGTCATGGAGTTTCTTCCCATGACTGGAGCTTTTTGCCCCAGATATTTCCATTGTAGAGCAGCCTCAACATCCCGCACTCTGGCAGATCCTTTTAAGATGGGAGAACAAGCAGGGTGTGTGCTCTAGTCTGGGTATTTCTGTGCATCTTGAATTAGGGTCTTGGCACTACCTCACTGGCTCCAAGGCAGTCTCAAAACTATTTTAGGGAGTAGACTTAGCTCCAGAGCCCATTAGAGATGGACTAAAAAATCAGTCAGCCTCTTTGACATGAGGCAAAGATTTATGCAGCTAGTTTGGTTATCTGATGTCAGTGCAAGTCTAGTTGAAGCCTTGATTCTAACATATTTGAGCTTTGGTAAATGCTGAACTCTTGACTCATGATAGAACTGATTATAATTTGGAAGTCCAACAGAAAACTCCCTGTAGTGGGTTGTATGTGTCACCCACCAAATCTGTCCAAGTCCTAACCCTAGGTACTGTGAATGTGACCTTATCTGGAAAAAAAAAAAAAGTTTCTTGCAGCTAAAATAAATTTAAGGATCTCAGGAGGACATCATCTTAGATTCAGGGTAGGCCCTAAATCGAATGACCAGTGTCCTTATAAGAGGCAGAAGGAGAGAAAACACGAAGAGGGAAAGGCCATGTGAAGATTGAGGCAGAGACTGGAGAGGTGCATCTATAAGCCAAGAACACCAAGGGTTGCCATCTGCCACCAGAAGCAGAGAGAGGCATGGAAGGGATTCTTAGAGCCTTCCGAAGGAACCAACACTGCAAATGCCTTGATTTCAGACATGTGGACTCTAGAAATGTGAAAGACTAAATTTCTATTATTTGAAGACATCCAGTTTATGCTCATTTGTTTTAGCAGCCCTAGGAGACTAATACACCCCACAATCCAGATCCAAGGGTTTAGTGTGCTCTGTGTTGGCAGATTGCATTGGGAACCCTGTGAAAATAAGCCTTTAGGGCACAGTTGGAGTACAGGAGACAGAGCACAGGTTGGAGTCAGACAGACCTTGTTAGTTACTGCCGACTTGGCAAGTCCTTCTAAGCTTTTGTCTCTTCATGTGAGACCAGGAAGGCAGCCTAGGAATATGAGATAGAGTCAGCTAGCATAAGCCAAGGATATATTAGAGGTTATCAACACCAGCTGCTGCACATTAACATCCTCTGGGAAGTTTTCAAAATATTGTTGACAAGGCCTCGCCTCCAAATAATTAAATGCGTCTCTAGGACTAAGCCATGGGCACTGATAATTTTTTAAACTCCCTGGGCTCTACTTCATACCCACTGGCATAGCTATTATCAAAAAACAGAAAATAGCAAGTGTTGGCAAGGATGTGGAAAAATTGGAACCCTCGTGAATTGCTGGAGAAAAATACTATGTCACCTCTTAAAACAACAGAAACAACAACATAGAATTACCATATGATCCAGCAATCCCACTTCTAAGTATTCACCCAAAAAGAATTGAAAGCAAGAATTCAAAGAGATATCTGTACCCATGTTCACAGAAGCATTATTCACAATAGCCAAAAGGTGGAAACAATCCAAATGTCCATCAGTGGATGAGTGAATAAACAAAATATGGTATATACATAGAATAAAACATTACTCAGCTTTAAAAAGGAAGGGAATTCTGACCCATGCTACAACAAGGATGAACCTTGAAGACGTTATGCTACGTGAAGTGCTACCAGGCATAAAAGGATAAATATTGTGTGATTCCACTTACATGGGCTACCTGCAATGATCAAATTCATGGAGACGGTAAAAGAGTGGTTTCCAAGGACTGGGGACGAGAGGGGAGGGAGAGTAGTGTTCAATGGGTATAGAATTTCAGTTTAAGAACATGACAAATTTCTAGAGATATATGATGGTGATGGTTATACACCAGTGTATTCAATGTCACTGAATTATACACTTGGAAGTGGTTAAAATGGTTTATGTTATGCATATTTTGCCATAAATAATAAAACAATAAATGGATGTTAATACATGTACTGTGACAATTATTTCACAACATATATAAATCAAACCATCGTGCTGTATACCTTGAACTTCCACAGTGATGTGTATCAATCATTTCTCAAAAAAAACTGGGAAAAAAACAAGTACACACACACAAACCCCTTCTGGGCCATGCTGATATGCAACAGAATTGAGAAAAGAGGGATTAAACAGTGCCCAAGATCAGAGGCAAAGGCAGGTTGGGCAAATTATGGAATTATGGAAGAGACCACCTTGGCAATGGCAGGGAGGGTACTCTGGGGGACCCAGGACAGGGACTCACGCCTGGGGCTGGGATGCTCAGGGTCAGCGGCAGGAGCATAGTCACTGTAAGCCTGGGTCACCAAAGTTAGAGAAGGACCACCAATATCCCTGATGTGGTGCTGAACCAGAGCTCCTTCCTAGCACTCTGTAGAGGGCAAAACTGGTCCCAGCTAGAGGGCAAAACTGAACTTGTGGGGAGAGGGAGAAGGGTCACCAGACAGGTGACTCAGGAAATGGAGAACCCAAAGACTGTTACAGTCTCCAATCTGCTTTGTTTTATTACCATCTCAACTCCATAGATGTTCTTCCCCTACAGAGAAACACTGTGAAACCTCAACTCTTGACCTCGCCGGAAACTCTCACTGTGAACATCAGGCTGAGAGAGGGCTGAGAGCCTGTAAGCCTTGCATAAGTCTGACAGCACACTCTATCGATCTATTTCCAGCGCAGAGTGGGTTGCAGGGAAGAGTTGAGCAAGGGTGCGTGGGTGCCGGCTGAGGGCGTACATGAATAGATGCTGATTCTGTTCACTTGGGTTTCAGAGGAAGCTGCTTCTGACCTTGTCCCCGGGCTTGGGCATGCACTCTCCTTGCAGTATGTGCACTCCTGGCACTGCTTTTGGACTTCCTTCTTTTAAAAAGTGATTACTGCCAAAAGCAAATGTCAGCCCTTTCACATAAGAAGAGTTCATCAATTTTGTTAGCAATGAAAGAACATTAAGAGCTTTTAGTTTGAGCTCTTGTGCTTATTTACTCTAACCTGGACCCATTTCTCCCCAGCAGCACAGCCTCCATCCTGTGCTCTCCGACTTCGCCTCTGCTCAGTTATGCTGCATCTGGGAGAGGAAGTAGCTTCTTAGCACATCTCATGAGGGAAACATGAGTGGGAAGTGGGGCTTCACCTGTCAGATGCCATCCCTGTCAGCATCCCAACAGCATCTCCTGCATAGAAGGAAAGTATTTCACTTCTCCTATTTTAATTGAGTTATCAAGAACAACCACAACCACTTTCTTCAAATAAATGAAGTGGGGGGAGAAAAGGACGATACAGAGCCTCCTGTGTTTCTGGTACCTTTATAGTTCTGTTTGTACACAGACGGGATCTAATTTAGTTAGTCCTGTGTGCAGGGGTAGAGAGAGAACAGACCGTCAAGTCTGTTCCATGTTCCAGGGCTGGGCAAGTGCCCACTCAGGCCCTGTTAGGCCTAAGTTCTCCTCGTTTCAGTGTGGAACCAGCCAACAGGCTGCGCAAGATGAAGAACACACAATGGTGTAAGTAGATTTGTCTCCCAAGGCTCCTTTGCTCTTCAGGCTGCATTCCCAAAATTTGGAGTTCTGGGAGCCAGGCAGAGTGAGGAATTCACAGGTCAAAGATCCCACAGGTATGCTGCCTCATATTTATTCTTCTGCAAGGGAATGGGTTGGGTGTGGCCTGCAGGAACCTAGACCTAAAGTCCAGGTTCCAGGTTTATGATTTCTTTTATTTTTTAAAGAGTTTATTTCTTTATTTGAGAGAGAGAGAAAAAAAAGAAAGAGAAAACAAGTGGGGGAAGGGAGAAGAACAAGGAGACTTGATCCCACCACCCTGAGATCATGACCTGAGCTGAAATCAAGAGGAGGATGCTCAACCGCCCGAGCCACCCAGGCGCCCCTAGGATTTCTTGATGCATTGCAGCTATAGTAAGCTCTGTGTCCCCTTTGCTTCTTGTTGAGCCACAGGGCTTACTTGGGACTTCTGCGCAACTGGCTTGGCCATGGTCGATCACTGTTGTGAAGAACAAATAATACAGCGCATAACTGACTCCAAATATTTTGCCATTTCCATCAAAGACGTTTTAAGGGGAAGAGTAGCAATCTATCACAGTACAGTAAACGTGTCAGTGCAGTGATCTCTGTGACAACATTTAGAGGCAAAGCTTACTTGATGGCTAATTCAGAGATGTGATTCAGAGATCTGTCTTGATAATCTATATTCCCTGGTTGCTATGAGGACTATTTCACCCAACAAGTCTCCCTGTACCCCTTAACATAGACTTTTTTAGTGACTGAAATAATCATGTCTGCCAGATGAAGCCTACAGAAATTAGATCTTACTATCCACCTTACCTACTTTTCCAGATTCCATGCAGACTCTGGCTCATGTATGTGGCTTCTCACATTCTCCTGAATCAAGACTTCACCCCGTGCTTCGGATATCTTTATCTCTTGGATCATATTCATCATATGTTTTATTAATTCACTTCTTCAAGAACCATGCATGACATATCTATTATTTACCGAGGGATGTTCTAGGCACTGAGAACAAAACAGAGATAAAGGACACTGTTTTTACTTCAAGGTGTTCACGTTCTAGTTGGGAGAGTAGACAAAGAAACCCCTGATAGAGGTCTGCAGATGTTTCAAAACCAACTATGTCATGTATTATTTTTAAATTACCCTCACTTTTGATGGTGTGGTATCTAAGCTGTGAGATGACCTCCAATGTCCTCATCTCCTGATCTTTATACTCTTATAGGGCCCCTTCCCTCATTAAATCAGTGCTAGCCTGCATGACCAAATATAACAGAAATGGCTTCTGAGGTCATAAAAGGTGTCACAGCCTCTACCTTGGTCTCTTGGATTGCTTACCAGCCAGCCACATACTATGAGAACACTAGCATGGCCCATGAAAAGCCTACTTAAGGACCCCTGGCCATAGCAAGCATTAACTTACCAGTTGTATGAGATGGCCACCTTGGAAGCCAATGTTCTGGCCCTAGTCAGATCCTTAGATGAGTGCAGCCCTGACCAACGTGTGACTACAACCTCACGATAGATCTCAAGCCAGAACCAGCCAGCCAAGCCAATCCCAAAGTCCTCTCCCACAGACACCATGAGAGATAATAAGTTATTATTACAGTTTTAAGGAAGAAAGTTCAGAAACAATTCGTTACACACCATTAGATAACTAATACAGATAGGCTATGCTTTGTCTTCTGTTATGTTTTTCTTCTGTGTGGAATCTCTTTGGATATGTCCTCCCATTGCAGCTTCCTCATCTTTTAAGGGACAACACAAATACCACTAATTCTAATAATACTTTTCTTAGTTATAACAATCTCAGATCTGTACCAGTCACTTGGCACATTGCACATATTACAATTCCTTGTCTATTTGTGACAACTATTTCTAGGTTATGAGCAATCTAAGGTTAGGCTGTGCTGTAATCAGTTTATAACATCACAGCACTTACATAAGGTCTTACACATCATATGTGTGCAATAACTATTTGTTAAATGAATGATATGTGTGATCAGTGATAGATTGTGTTGTATACACAAAATGTGCTTTTACATGTTTATGTGTTATTTCAAGGGCTCTTCTGTCTTTTTATATTTCCTATGTCAAAATTAGAACGGGGGCATGAACCTCAACTATTATACCTTTTCTGTCTGCCTACAGCATCTAATATAGTGCTGGATACTCAATGTGTGCTCAATAAAGGTTGACTGACTAAGCATTTAATCCCTTAAAACAGAAATTCAATAAATGTAGTCCCAGTGACCTGAAAGAGTAATGTTTCTCCTTGTGTGTCTAATGGATTACCAAAGAGTGTCTTAGGGCCAGGATTTTAGAAACAATTGTCAATGCCAGACTCAAGGACACAGCTATCACTGGATAGGGCCTGCCTCAGAGAAAAGATAATTCCCAAAGGATAAGAATGAGCTGAAGAAATGTATGTGTACCCAGTCCATAGAACTCTAGACTCCTTAGACGTAAAGGACTCCCTCTGACCCCTATGTCTACCCCCAAATCAAAGATTTTCTTTTACGGGAGTGAATATCCCATTTTAAGTCAGAGAACAGTCAGAGCCTAAAAGTCAATATCAGTGATGACGTAAAAAACACCTGAACTGTCACAGCGAAAGTTCGAACTCTGCTACTAATTCCTATCAAAGTAACACCTACAAAGTCTGGCTACTGTTTTCTCGGTAGCCAGTGCTGACTCTGAGCACCAAAAAGTCTTGTGCATGCTGCTCGTGATGCTGCCCCTCTGCACACCATCCTGAAGAGTCACTTTTACCTTCTGGGATACAAAGCTCTTGGCTCCAGCCCTGTCTGTGACTGGCTTCTTTTCATTTTCATTTATCCATGCTTTGTGTCTCAACCTTAACACATTGGTTTCTGTCTCCTGGAAGAATTTCCCTTCATCTACTGAAGTACCATTTGTGAACTTGTGATTGATTAATTCCTTCTCAATTTCCAAAGTAGGAGCTTTATTAGTTGGCGAGTAATTGCTGATACTACCCAAACTTTAAAAGAACAATCAGCTGATTTTTCGAAAGAAAGCAGCCCGGGTTTTGATGATAGAAATTACTCTTAAAAAAATACTTCTTTCTGATATTTGGTATAGTCAATGTTACGCAAATGATGATAATACTTTGCCAAATGAGAGGAAAATATAAAAGTGGAAAGAATATAATAAACATCAAGCCTTATAATATACTAACATTTACCATTCAAATGTTCAATAATTTAATAGAGCACCAAAGCAGGTTTTATTATTCAACATATTTGCCTCTGGATTATCCATCAGAGATGTAAATGCCTCTAATTCAATCATGTTTATCTTATAGGTATATTAATAACTTCACTGTTGATGGGTTTTGTGTTTTATATTCAAATGTATGTTTGTTATGAGAACAATAAATATAATTTTATGAAAGAAAGAGACAAAATTACATAGAGTGACATTATATCTAAAGGGAATGGAATAAAGTAAAAATTATTAATAGAAAGAGGGCTTTAGGAAGTAAATTGATTTTAAAATTAACATTATGGTATGGAAGGTTTTAAAAAATTTGTATACACTACGAAGAATTAAAATGATTCATGGATGTGCTTTGGCTCTGAAACTTACTTAAATTTAATAATTTAGCCTGAGAAATCCTTGGTATTTTATTAAAAAGTTCCATAAGGAATAGCAATAAAACATGATCATCACAACCTTCAAGTGGTATTTATTAAGCTCCTGTCTACTTCCTTTGAATTCATATCAACTACATAAATAACAAAATAGGGTGCATTAAAAATTGATCTTTGTGTAGCTTCTATGTTCATTCTCATCCCTGTCTTCATTTATAGCAATTTCTACCACCACCACTACATTTATACAGCATCCACCATGGGGCAAGAACAGCATTAATCACTCGAATGCGTAATCTTCCTTAATATTCCAGACAACCCTATGTCTGAGGACTAACCATGCTGCAGGTGGGGAAACTGAGGCATAAGGAAGCTAAAAATTAGTCCTAGATCACAGTTAGAGGTGCAAGAGACAGAATTCAAATCATATCTCTTTGACTCCAAATCCTGAGTTCTTACTCATTCTACTATTAATTATTAAATCTCCTTCAAAAGACTTGCCCACTTCTCTAGCCCACACAAATCTTATTCCCCTTTCTAAATCAAAGCTTTTTCCATGTATATCACATTTTTATTATATACTGGCTTATATAATGTTATGTACCTCAACGTGTTCCTCAACGTGTTCCTCAACTAGACTGTAAACTTCATGATGGTAGGCTTATGTCTAATATGTGCCATCCTACTATCAAAAAAATTAAAGATAGCAAGGTTAGTGAGGATGTGGAGAAAAGAGCCCTTGTATGCTGTTGGCAGGAATGTAAATGGATACAGCTATTAAGGAAAACAGTATGGTGGTTCCTTAAAAAACAAAAAATAGAACTGCCATATGATCCAGCAATCGCCCTTCCCCCAAAGGAAATGAAATAAATATCTTAAAGTATACCTGCACTCCCATGTTCATTGCAGCATCGTCAAGATATGGAAACAACATCAGTATCCATTGATGAATGAATAGATAAAGACATTGTGACCTAGATACATACGCCTATGTCATATATACATATTCACATACACATGTATTCATATATACACACATGTCACATATATACACACATGTCATATGCACATATATAGATATATATATATGTTATATCTGTGTATATATCCAAATATATATGATGGAATATGATTCAGCCTTAAGAAAGGAAGAGATCCTGACATTTGCAATGAACCTGAAAGACATCATACTAAGTGAAATAAGCCAGACACTCACTAATATGTAGGATCCAAAAAAGCTGAATATCTAGAAGCAGACAGTAAAATGGTGGTTAGGGAGGTGGGGCAGGGAGGTGGGGGAAATGGGGAAATGTTGGTCTAAGAGTACAAAGTTGCAGTTATATTGGATGAATGTCTAGAGATCTAATATACAGAATGATGTCTAGATTATGTATTAAACAATGGAAATTTGCTAAAAGAGTGGATTTTGGGTGCTCTCATCACACACATACAAAAGATAACTAGGTGAGGGGCGCCTGGGTGGCACAGTGGTGAAGCGTCTGCCTTCGGCTCAGGGCGTGATCCCGGCGTTATGGGATGGAGCCCCACATCAGGCTCCTCCGCTGTGAGCCTGCTTCTTCCTCTCCCACTCCCCCTGCTTGTGTTCTCTCTCTCGCTGGCTGTCTCTATCTCTGTTGAATAAATAAATAAATAAAATCTTTAAAAAAAAAAGATAACTAGGTGAGATGATATGTTAATTAGCTTAACTATAGTAATCATTTCGCTGTTATATATATATTGAATCATCATGTTGTATACCTTGAATATATACTTTTATTAAAAATACATACATACACAGAAAAAATATGTGCCATATACTCTTCCAATTTACCAAACCGCTTCCTCATATGTAAGTACTTAATAAATACCAGATGAATTGTGGCCACTTAAAAGAGGTATCGATGGTTAATAAGATATTTAGCACTGTTAGTATAGTCCTAATATTTATGCTAAGTAATTTACATGTATTATCCTCATTTAATCCTCATTTACTTCCTGTGAAGTAGCCTTCATCATATCCATTTTATGATGAAGAAATGGAAGAAATATCTAATTTGACCAAGGTCACAAAGATAACTAGTGGCAGTCTGGGATTCAAATCCAAATTGTCTAAAAAAATAATCTATGGGGGCGCCTCGGTGGCGCAGTCGTTAAGCGTCTGCCTTCAGCTCAGGGCGTGATCCTGGCGTTCTGGGATCGAGTCCCACATCAGGCTCCTCTGCTAGGAGCCTGCTTCTTCCTCTCCCACTCCCCCTGCCTGTGTTCCCTCTCTGGCTGGCTGTCTCTCTCTGTCAAAGAAATAAATAAATAAAATCTTAAAAAAAAAATCTATATTCTTATCATCTACTACACTGTTATATTAGGACTTCGCTAGGGCAAGTGATACTAACAAAATTGTTTTTGCTTCTGGGTAAAGGGTGACTAGGAACTGATCAAATAGAAAATATGTATCATTGTTACAAACTATATGTCTAAGTACATGGAACTGAATATCAGGGATATGACTGACTAGTAATTTAATATTTACCATGGAGTAGTGGAGAAGGAGGTGAGTAGAAGAGAGTCTTTCTAGATATATGACTCACCGGGGACAGAAACTGAGTTTAGTAAAAAATATTTTCTGTAATCCTTCTTGAACTAAAGCCTGATACATTTTTTTTAAAGATTTTATTTATTTATTTGAGAGAGAGAGAGAGAGAGAGAGGGAGCAGAAGCAGGGGGAGTGGTAGAGGGAGAGGGAGAAGCAGACTCTATGATGAGCAGGGAGCCTGTCCTGGGTCCATCCCAGGACCCTGAGATCATGACCTGACCCAAAGGCAAATGCCTAACGAACTAAGCCACCCAGGTGCCCCTAAAGCCTGATATTTAAATAGCTTCTGATTTCATATCAGATTGCCAACCATTTCTTTTCTTTTTTTTTTCTTTTAAGATTTGTTTATTTATTTTAGAGAGAGAGAGAGAGAGCTAGCACATGGAAGGAGGGGTGGAGGGAGAGAGAGAATCCCAAGCAGACTCCCTGCTGAGGCTAGAGCCTGAGGTGAGGCTTAATTTCATGACCCCGAGATCATGACCTGAGCGGAAACCAAGAGTCAGATGCTTAACCGACTGAGCCACCCAGGTGCTCTGAGATTGCCAACTATTTCTACTGAGAAGTGAATTTACTTTTATTTGTTTCTACAACTTGAATTTTGAAAATGAATTAGTTTTAACATAAGAGATATTCCATAGTTCATAATTACTGCATTATTAAAAATTACAATCTCAAAGTTCTCTTTTCGGTCACGAATCTCTAGGGAAATATTACCTACTCTTCCTACCTCAAGCTTATATTATAGTAAATATTTTATTCTTTCACAGGGGTCAACCTGGAACCATTTCTTCACCTTCTCTTGCTTTGTCCTTTCCTGAGAGATGATTCACACCAAGAAGGATTCAATCAAAACAAGTCATAGGGCAGAAGGAGAGATGAAGAGTGTTCAGTGAGCAAGGACTGACCTCCATTGTAATTTCTCATAAGCCGATGACTCACTTCTGTTGCAAATACTGGCTTTACTGAGTGCTTCTGCTCTGCTGTCTCTATAGCTTTGCCAAAGATGGGCACAATGGACTGGAAATATCTTTATTTGCTGGGAAGCAATACTTTTGATAGTTTACAAGGTGGCCGTATCAATAGTTAATAGAGTCATCAATATCCAGGAGCAAAATTGATTTTAGTGAATACAGAACTGGAAAAAGTACTTAGCAGATTTTTCCTTTGGCCTTTTAAAAAACTGCATTTCACTATATATCCCTTCATGGTACCATTTTTGTAAATGGTTAATATGTTTGGCTGACAAAGTTAAAATATAGATCTATAAAGGATTATTAATGATGACGACTTGAAGATACATTAGGAAAAAGTGAGTTGCTGCAGAATGAGATACAGCTGAGCAAGGCAGAAATAAGAGAAAAATGGTCTAACACCATGGAGGAAGATTGTTTCAATTCCAAGCTCAAAGAAAAAATTCATTGCCCCAGGACACTGACCAGAAACATACTTTTTAATGTTCATTTTCAACATTATTTGTAATGGTGAAGACTTAACAACAATAGAAATGATCAGTCATTATGGTTCACTCATGTGAGAAAATACTATGTAACCATAAAACTAGGTTATGGAGGAATATTTAATGACATGAGAAAAATTCATTCAATATTATAAGGAAATAAAAAAACAGATTACAAAATGGTAGATCCAATATGATGAAAATTAGATAAAACACAGAGATACCTACATGCATGTACGTAATATAAAGATGGGGAAAATAAACACCAAAATGTTATTGATACTTAGCTCTGGGTTATGGATGAGCTTTAATATTCTTCTCTGTACTTTTGAATATTTCTCAAATTTTCTATAACATGTAATATCTTTATAATTACAAAATAAAAACAATACTTTACATTTTTATTTTTTTTTAAGATTTACTTATTTATTTGAGGGGGGAGGGGCAGAGGGAGAGAATCTTTCAAGCAGATTCCCCACTGAGTGAGGAGCCCCATGCAGGGCTTGATCCCACCACGCATGAGATCATCTGAGCCAACACCAAGAGTCAGAAGCTTAACCGACTGAGACTCCGAGCTGCCCCAATACTCTGCATTTTTAAAGGAGAAGAAGAAAACAAAGAGAACTTCTATTCTTGACAATAAGGCTTAGTAGGTACCCTCAACAGCCCTTTGCATTAAAAAGAAATTCTGGGCTAAAAAATAAATTAAACAAGTATATAAAATAACTCCTCCTTTTAACACATACTGCCAAGATGGTAGAAATAGCCTAAAACAGGATCAAAGAGGAAATCCAAGGAGGTAAGCAATAATTCAACTGTCTTTCCACTCTGAGAGATATGCCAAACTAGTGAATTGAGCTTCCATTTTCTGAGCCATGCAGAATGTGAGCAGTGGAGTGTGGAGCTCCTCCTGCCAGCCCAGAGTGCTGACTATACATATCTCTTCCCAACTTCATGTTCAATGTTTCAAACTGGTAGTTTGAGATCAGCCACGTGAGTGTTTATAACACAAAAACTGCCAAGAGGTACAGGTCAGGAAATTTTTTTTGTCCCCAGAGACCCAGTCCTTACGCATTTACCAAGTTTAAGAAGCAAATCCGGGGGTCTATGAAAGATTGAGAGTCTAATTGTAGACTGCATAAATTTGGGGCCCCAAGGAGCTCCACAGCTATTAGGAGAGAGAAGTAGAAATAAACTTATTCCACAGAAGGAGTCATCAAGGAAACAAACTTGATGCTAGGTGGTGGGGGGGGGGGGCAAAATATCTTCCCTGAAAAGTTCAATGTCACCAAAGTTTTAGGTCCTGAAACTCATCCTACTTACGTGGCTCACAAAACTTTAAGCCAAAATTCGAAAGTGGTTCCAGTTGATAGAATCCCCAGGCTTCTGCCTGACTCAAATGCAAATCCTTTCTGTGGCAACACACTTACAACTCAGCCTCAAAATTTAGCACAAGTAAAAAATATTAGCTCATATTAAAAAATGAAAATAGCACCCTGATAAGACAGTAGGAAACAAGACAGTAAAATCAAGACCTCCAGAAGTTTTAAGTATTTAAGCTGGGCACAAATTAGAAACAAGTTTAATATAAATAAAGAAATAAAAGAATTGTAAATATGAGAACAGGGAGTTATTAAAATAGAAGAAAAAATAAACTCGAAGGAGACAACACTTCTAGAAATAAAAAATCAAGTAATGGAAATTAAAAACTCAGTGGAGAATTTAAACAGAATATTAGACACAGCTGAAGACAGCATTCATTTGGAAAATCAGAAGGCAGATCTGACGAAAGTATCCGAATGCAGCTAAATGTGTTACAGAAGTGGCAAATGTGTAGGAGAGGTTAAGAGATGTGACAGAATGATTAGGGGGACACCTGTGAAGTAAATCCATAAACAGAAGCATGGGGGTGATAAGTATTACATTTAGGACAATAGTTACCTGTGGGATGCAGTGAAGCACGGGGTCCTGTGCATATAGGACTTTAAAAACACTGGTAATATATTCTCTATTTTAAGATTGGCATCGGGAACAGTGGTGTAGGTGCTGGGGGTGGCAGCAGCCAGCACTGCTGGACTGAGGGGGGCAGTGGCCTGGCCTGGCCTGACAGGGGGTAGGCAGCAGCAGCAGAGGAAAACAAACAAACCCGAAACAACTACAACAAAATGGGCCCTGGGTCCACAAGTGTTGCTTTTAATTTTTATTCTTAAAATACATACTCTTTTCTACATTGTCAATATTTTATTAATATATATAAAGTAGCCTGAAAGGAAATACTCCATAGAGTTAACTGTAGTTGCATCTGAGTCATGCAACTATGAGTATTTTTATTTTCCCATCTTTTCTGATACTTTGGAATTTTCTTTCATGAAACTGTATTAAATTTACAATAAAAATATACGGATAAACACACTGAAAAAAAAAGAAAAGAAGCATATGGTTTCCCAAAATGATAAATATCTTTGCATAAAATAGCAAACTCAGGTGATCCAATTATTTAGGACCTTGTCTTTTATTTACAGATAAAAATTTTTTTAAATGCTGCTTATGGAAGTGGGAAGGCTTCTTTGGGTTACTTTTTCTCTGGTGAGTAAAAAAACATAATATCAAGTTTCCAATGAATCAAGGAAGCTTTTAAATATGCACTTACGCAATTCTTAAACTGAATTACTTCAGTTTCTTAATTATATTTAGTGACAAATTAATTAGAGATCTGGGACTGGTGAAATTATAATAAGACTACTGAGATTTACACTCGTTCCAAATAGAGTCAGTGGCAAAGTTAACAGTGATTTAATTTGGGACATAATGTGTTTATAGAAAGAAAGGGTTAGAATGAGGCCCATTGGTAAGAGAAGCACTAACACCGGTGGTGGGTTTTTAGACAAAGAATTGCTTAGGCTTAAAAGCATTTTAAACGACTAGTTGAATAATCAAATCCTAAAGAGAAAAGAGAAAAGACTTTTTGAAGTGCTGAATTCAACTAACTATAAAATTACAGTTTGCAAAATCATATAAGGGAAAAATTAGATAAAAAGTTAAAAAGATGTCACTGGAAGTTGCTTCAGTTTTTCTAACATAAAAAAGTAAACTATCTTATAATATGCCTAAGGGTGAATACTGTTTCCTATTTAAAAAGTATAGCTTAGGCTTGCAGTTTTTATTTTAAGTGACCTAAATTAAGTTGTCTTAAATATTCTTTGGGTTTCCAGCCCTATTTATTGAGGTATAATCATATACAGTGAAATGTACATATACATACAGTTCAATCCAATTTAACAAATGTATACAACTGTGTAACCCCAACACTTATAAAGATATTGACCACTGCCATCCCCCCAGCACTTTCCCTTGTACCCATATCCTGTCAACCCATAACTCTATGCAACCACTGTCCCGATTTTTAATATCAGTGAATGCATTTGATTTTTCAAGTATCAGGTAATATTCACTCTTTTGTGTCTGGCTGCTTTCATGTGGCATGTTTTATAAATTGTTCCATGCTTTTTATTCCATTGTACACCATGATTTGTTTATTCATTTTCCTGTTGATGGCCACCTGGGCTGATTCCAGCTTTTAGCAATTACAAATAAAACTGCTATGAATGTTTTTGTACAAGGCATTAGTGAACACTGTGTTTTCATTTGTTTTAAATACTCAGGTGTGGAATTGCTGAATTATAAACAAATATGTTTCTTTAAAGAAAACTGCCAAAGTGTTCTCCAAAACAGTTGTACCATCTTACATTCAAACCATGAACATATGAGAGATTTGGTTGATTTGCTCTTTGCCAACACTGGTATTGTCAGTCAATTTCATTACAGCCATTTCAGTGGGTGTGTGGTGGGCTGTCATTATCTCTCCTTGAATATTCTTGTCTGGTCTTAATATCAGGGAAATCTGGCCACATAACACAAGCTGGGAAGTATTTCCTCTTCCTGTATTTTCAAACTGGGGGAAGTTCTTTATTTGGTTTCATATAAAGGTTTTTAGTTCCTTAACAGATACAAGTCTATATATTCTCCTGTTAGTTTTCATAATTTGTAATTTCTATCTACCTTGAATTTGCCTGTTTCATCTAAGTTGTTGAACTTACTGATATAAAATTGTTCATAATATCCCTTTTTGCCCATTAATTGCTGCAGAATTTATAATGATGTCCTCTCTATCATTCCTAATATTAGCTATTTGTGCTTTATCTCTTTTCTCGATCAGTCCTGTTTGATACTTATCAATTTTATTACTCTTTTTAAAAAGCCAATTTTGGGACATTGTTCATTTTTCTGTTTTTGTCTATTTTCTATTTCTCTGATTTCAACTCCTCTCTTACTAGATCATTTCTTTTACTTATGTTGAGTTTAACTTGCTCCAATTTTTCTAATATCTTAAGTTGGAAACATAGGTCATTTCATCTATCTTTCTAATATATTCTTTAAAAAATAAATATAAAAATATAAATAATAAAAAATAAGCTCATAATACAGTCTTCAATTATAATGACTATATATGTTCTAATTTAAATATTTATATTTGAAATATAGATCTATATCTAAGCACAGCTTAACTGCATGCCACAAATTTTAAATGTTGTTTTTTAATTGTTATTTCCTTCTAAATATTTTTAATTTTTCTTGTGATTTCTTCTTTGGTCCATGAGTTAATTAGAAATGTGTTATTTTCCAAATATCTGGAGACTTTTTAGGTTAATAACATCTTAATGTTATTAATTTCTAATTTAGTACTCTTGTGGTCAGAAAACATGCTTCAAAGATTTCAACCTTTGGAATTTATGGAGACTTATTTTATAGTCCAGTACATGGCCTATCTTGATAAATTTTCTTTCTTTTTATCTTGATAAATTTTCTATGTGCAATTGGAAAGAATTTGTATTCTCTTATTTTGGGTTATAGTGTTCTACAAATGACAATTAGATCAAGTTAGCTGATAAAGTTTTTCCAATCTTCTGTATCATTACTAATTTTTTGTCTACTTGCTCTCTCACTGAGGTGCTAAAATCTCCCACTAGATTTGTCTATTTCATACTAATTACTTCAAGCATTTTACATATTGTCTTCTGTTTTATTATTAGGAAATGTCTTTTATCTAGGAATACTCTTTGAAGAGTCTGATATATTTGTGTTTAATTCTATATTGTTTGTGCTTTTTTTTCTATTTTTCCCATTTATTCTTTATATCTGTTTCTCTATTCTTATCACCCTTTCAGTAAATCAAATATTTATTTTTTAATATTATATTTTAGCTTCTCTATTAACTTTTTAATTGTGTCTTTGAGGTTTTTTTAGTGGTTGTTCTGGAGATTACAATATATACCTTTAACTTTCACAGTATATCTCCCCAAAATATCTATTATTTCATCAATAGTGTAAGCACCTTATAGCAGTGGACTTGCCTCTCTTCCCTCTCTTTGTGCTACTCTTGTTATATGTCTAATTTTATGTATGCTATAAATCCCACAACATATTTTTTTAATTTAAGAAATCTAATTTCTAAAATAAAATTCGAATATATACATGATAATTTTTTATCTGGTAACTTTTCTATCTGGTATATTTTCCCTTCGGTCTCAAGAAATTCTCATAGCACTTCTTTTTTTTTTTTTAAGATTTTATCCATTTATTTGAGAGAGAGTGACAGAGAGGTATAGGATAGTGACAGAGAGCGAGAAGCGGGCTCGCTGGTGAGCAGGGAGCCCGATGTGGGGCTTGATCCCAGGACTCTGGGACCATGACCTGAGCCAAAGGTAGACACTTAACCAACTGAGACACCCAGGTGCTCCTCTTTTATTGCAGATGTGATGAAGATTAGTATTTTCCCAGCTTTTCTTCATGTACAGATGTGTTTACTTTCATTTTTGAAGATAGTTTTTGCTAGATATAGAATATCAAATGAGAGGTTTTTCTTTCAGCACCTGAAATTGCTCTATACTCTTCTAGCCTCCATTTTTTTCTAATGAGGAGTTAGTCAACGTTCTTATTGCTTCTCACCTGTATGCTATATTTTTTGTTCTCTAGATGCTTTCAAGACTTTACCTCTGAGTCTTTCAGCAGTTTGATTATGATGTGCCTTCCTGTAGTTTACTTTGTATTTATCCTACTTAGGGTTTGCTGAATTTCTCAGATATGTAGATTAATGATTTCCATCGATTTAGGATTTTTTGGTCCCATTTTCTCTCTGCCCACTTTCTACAACTCTAATTACATGTATCATTTGACCATCTTATATTGTCCCACTTATCTCAGATATGTGTTCCACTTTTTTTTTTCTTTCTCAATTTTTCTCTTTGTGTTTCACTTTAGATAATTTCTATTGACTATCCTTAAGTTCATTAATTCATTCCTATGTATGGTACATCCTCTGGGCTTATAACCCCATTGATGAATTTTTCATCTTGGTCATCTTAATTCCATTTCTAGGACTACCATTTGGCCCTTTGTTATAGTTTGCATATATTTTCTGATATTCCCCATCTTTTCACATATATTGTTCACTTTTTTCATGAGTTCTTTTAACACTTCTTATTGTAGCCACATAGTTGTGTTAATCATTCACCAGACTCTCTCTCATCTGTGTCTCTGATTGGCAATACATACCAGAAGGGCAGTAGCCAAGACACAGGGGTTTGGCCTACAATGGTACAGCCAACAGAACTAATTGATTACATAGCATTCTCCTAAAACTCAAATTATAAACCACAAGTCTCTTAGACTTAAGAACATTGCAAAGATTACTGGCAGTCCTACTACATTGCAAAGACACATGCCAATTTTTCCTGAGCTTCGTCTTTATGTTGCATTTGAGGCATATGAGGCATACGCTGAAATCATTGGATTGGTAGGGATCAAAATATTACCTTTAGATATGTCCAAGAAGGAGAGAAGTCTTTCTTCCAAAGGCTTAAAGGAAAGTAGATTCCACAATCCTCTGCAGTAAATTTGTTTGACGTTTCTCTGACAGGAATATATTTCTTTAAAAAAAAATTGTGCAGTGCTGAAAGAACAGTTTTTACTATTATTTTCTAAAGAGATAGTTAATAGTAATCAGCATGGTTTTGTGGGGGAAAATCATAACATATCTGAAGGCATTCCTGAAGATTTCAAAGAGGCTGGTTTAGTAAAACAAAACAAAACAATCTCAACAGTGAGAAAAACAATGCAACAGATATTTAAAATGTTTTAATAATTATGAAGCTAAATCTTTGGGGTTTATGTTGTAAAACTGTTTAGGAGAAAAGGCTAGAAGAACAAGAAGAAATCTTCCATCATTATTAAGAACCTCTGTTAAATGTGTAATAGTGATGTGGTAAGTATTATATTAATTTCTGTGCAAAAAGTTCAGGGATCATTATTGTGTATATCAGCTTCTGTTGTGTAGCCAACCACTCTAAAACCAATGATTTAAAAGACGAAACACTGATTAATTCTTAAAGCTCTGAGGTTTGTCTTCTGGTCTGTGCCAGCCAGGCTAGGGCCCACTCATGTTTGGTGCTTGGCAGGTTGGTAGGCCAAGGGCAGGGCCCCTCACTTTTATGTGTGACAGTTGGCTCAGTGTCAGCTAACAGGATGGCCACAGCTGCTCATCATCCAGCAAGCTTAGCCTGGGCTCATGCACTTGGTAGAGGAAAGACTGCTAGCACCAGGAGAGGACAAGCCCCAATGCATAAGACTATTCATGTTTCCCTCTGCCTCATGTCTGCTATAATCCTTTGGCTAAATCAAGTCATATACCTATATTCAAACCTCTTGCAGGGGTGTAAAAATAGATTCTTAGTGTAAAAAGGCTAAAATGCTAACTAGGATTCAGATTAAAAACTCAGATTCAGTGTTGGGCATCTTGTTTGGTGTCAACAGTGCAGTAACTGCTCTTTTGATTTATCTATGTTGTTGGATATAGCTATGGTTTTATTTTCATTTCCATATAGTATTCCACTGCATGAATAAACTACTAATTTATTTACCATTCTGTTGTTGGACGTTTGAGCTGTTTCCAATTTTTTGCTATTAAGAGTAACGCTATTCTGAACATTCTTGTACACATCTTTTGGTGCATATATGTACACATTTCTGTTGGGAAGAAAAAAGACTGAAAATGTTCACAGTGTTCTTAAAGTTTATGTATCTAGGTACCCAAGATGCACTGTATCTTATTTTTTCCCAGTTTTACTGAGGTATAATTGACAATTGACAAATAAAATTGTAAGATATTTGAAGTATACAAAATGACGATTTGATGTTTATATACATTGTGAGTTCCTCCCATTGAGTTAAATAACATATCTATCATCCCACTTCTCACTTTTTTTGTGTGAGAACATTTAAGTTCTACCTTTTTAGCAAATTTCAATTATACAATGCAGTGTTATCATGTCATACATTAGACCTTCAGACCTTATTCATCTTGTAACTGAAAGTTTGTCCCTTTTACCAACCTCTCTCCACTTAACATGTAGTGTTCTACTATACTGTTGAACACCTAGAAGTGGAATTGCTGGCAAATAGGGAACATGTATGTTCAAATTTAGCTGATACTGTCAAACAATTTTCTAAAATGATTCTACTCAATTTATACTCCCTCCACTTTTATGTATCTTACCTTTAATATACTCTTATGCAAAAATTTTACCTTCATTTTGGTGTCCCAGGTTATAAGCTAATATAGTCTTGCCTTTACTTTCTCGTGCTCTACGACAAAATAGTTACATTTGGACTCCAACTGGGTTAATAGTAGTTGATCTGCATTTAAAATACCACAAAACCCCAAGAATCCTGAAGTGTATAAAATTATTCTGCTTAGTAATAAACCAAAATATTCTGTTTCCTCATTCATTCATCAAATGCTCATTGAGCATCTACAAGAGATTTTTAGATTTGAATCTGGGGATACAAAGGAATATAAAATTGAACTTCTGACCTCTGAGAAGTATGTACAGAAGATGACTCTTTTTTATCAGCAACTACCAGCTCCTCCCCAGTTCCTCCCACCTCTCCTATCACTTCTCCAACGCTTACCTGTAGCCTAGATGAGCAACGCAGGATCTTTCATTTACCACAAACACAATTTTTCCTCCTTTCTTTTTCCTCTTTGGCTAAATACCCCTAAGACTTTCATCTTCTTCCTTTTTAGACAAAAAATAATGTTAGGACACAAGCAAAATTGTTCTCAAAACTGGATGAATGGTGGCAATATTGACTTTTCACATTTTTTCCCCTGTATTTCAAGGAAGAGTCTGCAGGTTTTTGTATATAATGGGATTTTCAGACTGCTTTTATTTTGTGTAAGAAGATTGCAAATGTTTGCAGTGTTCTTACTGTTCAGTATTTCATATTGTAAAATGATCAGGAAGATACATTAGTTGTTAAGGTAAAGCATTTTTTGTGGCTTAAAGGAGGTATTATAAAACTCTCAAAATAGCTGCAGTTAGTCCTTTTCATTGGTAATATGAAACCAATTTTTGTTTGTGAATTGAATTGTTGCATCTGTGCAATACATTTCAAAGCCCAAGAAGAGTGCTGTAGGAAAAGTGAGGTTCTGTTATTTATAAAAATAGATCACTAGCAATAAAATTAACCTCATTTAAAATTAATCTCATTTAAAATCACTGGTAATAAAATTAACCTCATTTAAATCACTCATTTAGATGTTTCTGTAAAGTATTAAGAGCCACCCAAAGGTACTATGTTGTATTTTTTTTTCCATAGGTCATCTTTATTGGGTATACATTTATTTCTTTCTATCCTTCTGCATGTAAAAGTATGCAAGCAAAAATATGGTGAGGTGGGAATAGCTGCCCAAATGATTCCATCCTGTCCATCAACAGGAATCACCCTGAATTAATACGGATGTTTTTACTGCAAGTGGTATAAATCCAAATAAAAGTAGCTTAAATAGAAAAGGGATTCATTAACACATACCTGGGAAGTGTAGCTTCAGCCACAGTTCAATTTATTTAGGGACTCAAATGGAATTGCCTCCTCATCCATCTGGGGGCTGCTTGCTCTTGAGCTGCACTGATCTGCAGATTAGCCTTTTCCACAGGACTATGGATGCTCCAGCTTCAACAAATACCCTTCTTGCTGTGCGTGCCCTTAGACATGGTCCTGTGTTTCATGCTCCAAACTGAAGAACAACTGGGCAAGGATTCTGAGTGGATCAGCTTGGGTCACATGCTCATTCCTGAACCAATTCCATTGTTCAGGAGATTGGGTACTCTGTATGGCTAGGCCAGGGAGTGTTTTTGTTGGCAAGTTCCCGAAATTATCTGATCAGAGAGAAAGAATAATCCTCAAAAACAGCAAATGTTCAGTACAGCCTTCACAGGGACTTCACATGTATTGGTCATAGAAATAGTGTTAGGGAAGGGAAGACCTCTGGTTAATGTGCTATATAAAGTATGGGAATCATAAGGACTTTTAATTCATACCAGATACTTGTTCCAGGATTTTTTCCAGGAGAGAATCTAACTCGGAGGAGATTAAATCCCATTTGCCCAATCTTTTGGGTCTTATAATGCATGAAATTATTGATTAAATGACTAGTTAATTCACTTCAGCAACCACTTGATGGTCACTGAAGTGTTTGATCAAAAATTAAGGTGTTTGGAGACTGGATAATCTAATTCTCTATTACAGGATTAAAAATAATAAAATAGTCACAGCTCATTGTTTTCCATTCCTGGAATGTGTTGGTTATAATAAACAGCTACAGTGAGAAACCAGAACTTATATAAGACATTCATATTAACAGGCTAATAATCATGCTTCTAATTGCAGAAAATCTACCTCTTAAAATGTCAACCAGAATGTCTTCCCTAGAATATCAGAAAATTTAGCTAAACGAAAACAATTGGAATATTGCTGTCCACTACTCTATTAAATGAGTATTAAATAGTCATTTAAAACAAATCTTGCCTTTGCAAAAAGAAGATGGCAGTATAATAGACATAGCTTTATATGAATGGGCACAGTGATGCTTCCAGAACAATCACTCTCATTGTGATCCACTGAAGAGTATTTCCTAAGAGCTAGGTCTATGGTTGTGGCAGTCAACTGGGGGCAATTTTGCCTTGGAGGGCATATTTGGCAATGTCTGCAGACAATTTTGATTGTCGGGACTGGGAAATTGGTGGTACTAGTATCTAGCAGCTAAGGTCAGGGATGCTGCTAAACATTCTACAGTGTAGTAGTGCTCAAAGGATGGAAGCTCCTAGAACAATCATTAAGAAAGACAGGCTGAACTTGAACTTCAAAGAAACTAGAGTAACAGGCTGGGAATTTACGTTTATCCTATAGGCTGGAGGAGTCATTGAACTTATCTGTAGAAGAAAGTGACAGGATAGAAATAAGGCTTTAGATCATTGAAATCAGAATCGAGGTAGATAGTTTATAGGTGGTCACTACACTATTCTTTTGTTTTTTCTGAATAGCTAACATTTTTCAATGTGCAAGTTTTTATTTTTTAAACTTTGTTTTCCCCTGCAAGGATTTAGGCTCAATTGAAGACAGGGCCTGTTTGTTGGTTCTTTCCTCTCTCTCTGGAGCAATACTTGGTGCACAAGAGGATGATGCATAAACTACTGTGGAAGTCCAGGGGCACCTGGGTGGCTTAGTCGGTTAAGCATCAGATGCTTGGTTTTGGCTCAGGTCATGATCTCATGGGTCCTGAGAGCCAGCCCACAATGGGCTCCACACTCAGCAGGGAGTCTGCTTGAAGATTCTCTCCCTCTGCCCTTCCCTCTCTCTGGCTCTCTCAAACAAATAAATAAATCTTTAAGAAAGATACTGTTGAAGTTTGGTGATTTGGGGAAAGGAGAACTCAAAAATGGTGGCAGATTCAGGGAATCAATTGCAGTCAAGTTAGAAAAGATGCGGATCTGAGGAAAAATTAATTGTATTTTGGATGTAGGAAATTATAAGTAGTAGGGCAATGAAGTATAGAACTAAAACTTGGCAGAAGTTTTAGAGCAAGAAGGGACTGCTGAGGTTAGCAAAATAAATGAGTCTTCTTAAGAAAGATGACAGGACTTATCCTCCCACTATAATGAAGAGCAGAAAATAAAAGTGATGAGGTTTGTATAACAAATAGTGTTATTTTGAGATTAAATAATAAATAGCTTTTGAGGATCTAGAGTGGAATCACAGACTAGCTATTCAAAAGCTATTTCACCTGAAGGGATCATTTTGTTTGGACTTTTAATAACTTTGGGCTGTTTTAAACTTCACAAAAAATCAATGTCAACATTTAAAAATCAGAAGCTATATAAAAATTCCAATTCTTTAATTCTCTTGAGAATCAGACGGATTTGGCCTTCTTTTTTATTGGCTTAACTGGATGGAGCTGAGTAACTACTGCTGCCTTTAAGTCACCCAGTTCTCCCCAATCCCATTTGTCTCCTTTGTGTTTTCCCTGTATTCGAGTTTGCAATTCCCGGTCTAGTGGTACTATGTCAACATTTAATGACAAAAATAATAAAAACAGTAACACTGAGCGCTTAGCTCCAGGCCCTGTTCATGCCACAGAGACCATTCACTATTTAAGGGAGTTACCGTCCTACCACTGTCCACAGGAGAAAAAGAACACAAATGGACACACAAAGGGTAAAGGACCTGCCCAAAAGTCAACAGCCAGCAAGTGGTATATAGGTCAGATAAAAACCTAGTCAGACTTAAATGTGCAGATAACCAAATAGTTTTCAAATGAAACGGTAATAAATTACTCAATATGAACCCGAGTCTTTTCCTAAAAGCAAGTGAAAGAATGGGGGGAAGGCAATGATAAATTTTAACAAAGTCAGTACATCTTAAGTTTTGATGAAACGAAAGGATTCCTAGACTAGCACTACTAGAGCAGGTGAGGGGGATGGGCAGTGGTCAAAGCGTGATGTTTGAAGAAGAGATTTCAGAGATGGTGTGGATTCTGAAAGTCAGCATAAAGAGGATAACCATGGGTGCAGCTGGTTAGGGATGTGGTAGGGATGGAGAAACCTTGGAAGCAAAAAGTCGAGAAACTGAAAAACAATGAGTAATGGTACGCAAAATATACAGGACTCAGCTGATCCTCAAAAAATGCTAATCCTAAGAAGTAAAAAGTCAGAAATAGCAGACATAGTCAACATGTTTCTTGTCTGCATTTTAAAAAGATGAAAGTGAAAAATGTGCCTGAATGGCAGGGCGGGGGATGTGAGCATATCACATTTGATGTGCTAGAAATGCATCGGGAAGGCCGACAGTCCAGCTCTGCCCCAGCCCATTTACTGTGCCCTCATATGACTCAGTTATACTCAAATACTTTTCTGCTTGAAGGGAGTTAGGTGTTAACTGCTTTTGTTAAATGTAAGTAAAATAGTGAGAAAAAAAAATCCAACTAGTTGAATAGGAAATGTTCACATAAATTTCCAGGCAGTATTTGTTATAAATAAACATCTACACCTCAGCAGTTCCTTTTGTCTGGGTCCCCCCACAGTAGTCCACAGGGTTCAAGCCCTTACTTCCTTCAGCAATCTGGACAAACATCACCTTATCAGAGATCTCTTCCTGTGGAAAATTACCAACTACCCCACCAATATCACGACCACCATATCTTCCTACCATAGTATCAGCCCTGTTGAGACACTGTTTTCTTCATGGTTCATTTCTAGTTCCTAGAGCAGGTCTGCGCACATAATAGCAGCTCAATAAATATTTGTTATATTAAAAAAATTTTCTACTTTAACAACTCTTAAAGGTCTCAATGACTCAATACATCAAATGATTTCCCATTTCTACATTTAGAAATTATAAACTTACAGTCAAGAAAGTAACCTAAAACTTCTAGTCCAGTTTTTTTCCTTTTTACCACCCCCAAAGATGAACACTCAGTTACAAAAATAAACTCTCATTTATTTTCCTTTAGAGCTCATATCCTATGTGTTCCTTAAATCCAATTTGCTGAGCTTCATAGTTTTGTGAAATGCACTGTGTCCTTGATAGTACCTTCTAATGACAACTCAGCACCTTCTAACCACCACAGTAGGAGAAAACAGTAAAAAGAATTTTTCCAGGCTGCCATATTCAATTAATACCTTTTTTTTTTCAGGGGCAGGATAGGAGGAGAAGATAGTATTTATTTATTTATATGGACTTTATTATTATTTATACTCAAGTTTTTGAACAAAAATAGAAAACATTTTGAATCAAAGAATGCCTGAAAGTCAAACATTAAAGATGGTGGTCCCATTATTCTTGAAACTAGACATCAGCTAAAGTAGACTTCATGTACTTTAAAAGTGAACAAGCACAAGCAGTCTATTTGGTAAGTAGGGTTAAATGTCAGCAAATCTAAAATTCCAGAGGCAATATTTTATTTCAAAAGTAATAAATAATATGGTCACATATTAATTGGTGAGAGTTACAATGATGGAAACCTTTAAAATTCTTATAAAAATTGGAATTATTTCACAGGCTGTTCACATTTCTCATGACTGTATGTTTTCCAATGACCTATTATTAATCTTAATTAAAAGTTAAATACATATTAACTCACCAACAATGATATAACTTCAAGGCTGAGAAAAAGCACTAATCACAAAGAATTTCAATGAAACATTAATTTAGCAGTCCAGAGAGAAGAAATGTTATTGATGAGAGAAGTCCTAATTCTAAATAATGTAGCTGTGTATCTGTTTAAATGACTAACAATACCCTTAGCTTCATCAAAACACTTGTTAAAAAAAAATTACACATACCTATTTTGTTCAAGATGTAATATCCAACTTGAAATAATTCCTTTTTTAAAAAAAGGGTGACTCCTAAAAAAGGTTCATAACATCTCATTAACAAAGCAAAAATATTACATTGAAATCATTCATCTATTTTGGTCTCTAGTTATTAAAAAAAAAAAGCCACTAAAAATTCATTATAATAGTTCTAAAACATAATGGAAACATTATCAGGAAAAAAAAATTTGTCAATGAAAAAAATCACTGATTCAATGAGCATTTGATCATTTTATTAACAAAATATAAGCAAGAATTACATCCCTCTCTGGGGAAACTTTTCAAATAATTCTATGTGGAGGGCCTTGAGATGTTATCAATTATAAAACATGTTAAAATGAAAAAAATTTTAAATGTACAAATACAAACCAGTACTTTATACAAGAATTCTCCATAAAGTTCGTTAATGTAAAAAATAATTTGTTTCAACTGAATATAAGGCATGTTCAGTTTCTGTAATTTTGTAGAATTATTTTTTTTGCTTTGTTGGAGACTTTTCTCTTCGCCGGTCCTGATGTTTCTTTGATTCTCTGGATTGTTTAGAGTATCTGCTAGATTTTTCCCATCGCCTTTCGGCACCATTCTGACATCTATCTTCATCACTTCTAGAACCTGAATGTTGTCTATTCTTTTCTCTTGACTTTGATCTATCTTTCCTTATAGCATTTTCACTGTCCTTATTTCGGTGTCTGTGCTCATTTTCAGAAAAAGAATTTCTTCTCTCTCCTCTCTTCTTTTTGGGATCACCATGCTTATTTTCCAAATCTGTGTGTGCTTCTTGGTCTCTGTCATTCATGATTCTACTGTAACTATTTCGTTCAGAAGGAACACCTCTGTCTGAAGTGTATTTCGTTATGGGATTTCTCCAATTTGGATCCCTTGAATTTTTATCTTTATGTTTTTCTGACCTTCTTTCTCTTTCAGTCCGTGTTTCCTGATGCCTTTGGTCTGGCCTTCTTTCTTCTTCTTTCCTATCATGGGTTTGTTGTTTCCTGATCAATTTATCTACTTCTTTACTTCTGGTGTTCCCTTGTCCCTTCTTTCTTCTATCTTTAGCTGCATGTATAAAATGAAATAGTTAGCTTTTATTTTAATCTTTAATTTCATAATTTAACAATTACATTTATTGATCCACTGAAGGGCTATTAATTCAGACAAACTGGATGCAAAACTAAATTGATTGAATGGAAAGTCTGATGACAGAATATTTTACACGATGAATAATTTTTAAGAATATACATCATATCACCGTTAGTTACCAAAGTACTGTTTTGATCCTTAGACTCAAAGCAGTAAACAGAAACTTTAAAAAAACTATAGCAAATATAAAATTTTTTATAAAGTGGCCAACAGGTACATTTCCAATTATAAATTTTATTCAAAAACAGAAATTCCAGCCCATGTGCATTATGTCATATGAAATATTATGTCAGATCTAGTATGTTAATAATAAAAATACAGTGATCACACATGCCAGCAACATTACTCCCTAAAGGTGGGGTGTGGGGTGACTGAGTTTGTTTAACAGCATGAATATATATTTTTCCAAATAAAAACCTCTTTGTACAAAAACAATAGTTGTGCTCTCCAGTGCTGCTCCAGAGAAGCAGCATCTGCACCAGGAAGAGAAGCTTTTTAAGACATATAATCATAAGCTTGAGAGCTTGATTTCTGAGAAAGCTCTTCTGAAATGGCCTAGAACAATTCAATCTTACTGATATAATCACAAATATAATTATTAAGTAATCACAGTGACATTGTAAGCTATAAAACAAATTTAATCACTTTATCTGTGTTATTTCTTTTGGGTACATAAATCAAAGGTGCCGAGATGACCAAAAGTTCTGTCAAATTCATATGTATACAGAAAGAAGAAAATATGGTAGAAAACTGCCTACCTTCGTCCTATCTCCACCTAAATCCCACTGTACCAACCTGTTTTTCTTCTGCCAAATGCCTACCCTTGGCACAGTCCATTGGTTTGCCACTAAGGATTTATTTCTCTGGTTCCTACCAAGCAGCTCAGCTGAGCTGCAGCTACCCAAGCAGCAACCATCTGGCTGTGTGCTAAATTGACGTCTCTCTGACCGTACTCTACACCGCTCTCAGGGCGTCACTGACACAAACCCCTGAGCCCCACCATAATATGCAACTCCCCACTCCTTGGTGTTTGCTTTACAATTTTCTAATTTTGGGGCAGTTCATACTGTTTTTATGCTACTTAATATTTTACTAATAAAACTGAACGCTCTCTACCGAAATTGTATGATGAGGCAAATTAATTTTGAATCAGCAAGATTCCTTATTGCAGCAATTCATGCTGTGTTATCATCTGTTCTCAAAACAGATACCATGAAATAACAAATTCTTTAGAATTAAAAGAGGTGAATATTAAATGAACAATGTTAATGTATTTTAATTCAAGAATAAGACTTCCTGTGGGCAAATGCAATCTTAATCTAATAATATAAAATACTGAGAATCCCACAGTTCTGGCTGCCACATAGTATGTAATACTCTTTTAAGTGCAACAAGCCAGAGAACAAGAGTGTAAAGATCAACCTTCCAAACTACGTTTTCCTGCCACTAAAATATGCATTAAAAAATACGAAATGATATGCATTTTGGACAATTAGACTCTCTCTTATTCAGACTAAGATACAATGAGAGAAGAAAACAGAACTGACTTTGGGGAAAACAACACAGACCTGCTCAGAAAATGCCACATTTGAAAAAATCATTTACTACTGTATTTCCACTTCCAGAGGGTGGAGAAAGCTGTGGAAGACCCGTGCCCGTGCTGAAAACTAGAAATGCCAGATAAAATTTAAAATCTTCTGTTTAAAGGCACTAAAGATCTTGAACAATCTGAGATGTTATAAAGAAAGGCAGTGCTCAACAAAAAGGATAGGGGTATGATGAAAGAACAGAGGGGTCAACTTGAAGGTGCTCCTAGTTGCCAAAGCTGAAATGACCTGAACAACAAAATAAATGACACTAATGGATTTTAACTAATTCAGATAAATATCCATGAGTCCGCACTGATAAAATATACAGTTAATAAATAAATGGGGGGGGAGGGGCGGGAGGAGAGGGAAAACTCTTTCTTGCAGAAGAAATTCAATTACTAAATGCAGAAGAAAAAAGATAAATGGAAAAATCACATTCGGCAAACACCACACTGGTTAAGTATTGCAGACAAGATCCAAAGATGGATGCTAAAATTAAAGAGTGAAAGGTGGAGGAGAAAGAGAAGATCTGCATAGTATCAAATTATCTCCCTACAAGACATTAATTTACAGAGAAAAGGAGTTTCCATGAAGAAATCGAGCAGGTATCACCTTAACCGAGTGATCAAAGTTAATATCACCAATAAGACATATCAATATTATGAACTCCAAGATAAGATGCATTAAGAATACATCATTTCTATGGTATTCTGTCCAAAAAAGCATAACCCCATTCTAATCATGTAAAAACATCAGATATCCACATTGAGGGACCTTCTAAAAAATAAGTGACCAGAGGACTTTTAAAGTATCAAAGCCATTAAAACAAGAAAAGCCTGAGAAGAACTATCAGGTTATAGAGGACTAAGAAGAAATTCAGTTCAATGCAAGGAGGATCCTGGAATAAGAAAAAGGACATTAATGGAAAAGCTGGTGAAATTCATGTAAGAATTTGTTTAATGTATTGTTCCAATGTTAATTTCCTGGCTTTGATACCTGAACTCTGGTTACGTACAATGCTAACATTAGGAAAAGTTGGGTGAAGGCTATATGGGAATTTTCTGTACTATCTGCAACTTTCTTTTAAGTTGAATAAGGGCCAAGATTCAAGAGAGGGCAGAACCATAGAGAGGTAAGCCGACATTCTACAGCCACTTTCTCCCTATGAGCAACTGCTGATTCAGGGCTGCTGCTGAGGGACAGAGAGACCAACAGAGCTCTAGCAGCTGCACAGGCCTAGAGAGACAAGAATGGAATGGAACTAGCTATTTGCAAGACATACATGTGACAAAAGATACACATCCAGAAAAAAGAACTAAAGAACTCCTACAAATTTAAAGAAGAGACAACTTCATAAAAAAAGGGGGGATAGCAAAAAACTTGAACAGCCACCTAACAAAAGTCAAATACCCAAATGGCCCATAATAATATAAAATAGTGCTTAACTTCATTAGTGATCAAGAAAATGCAAATTAAAACCACAATGCAATACAATTACATATGTACCAGAATGGTTAAAATGAAGGATAGCCAACTGAAGTGTTGTGAAGATGGTTGCTACTGGAACCCTCAAACATGGCTAATGGGGGTGCAAACTGAAAATAACCACTTGCAAAACCGGCAGTATCTACTAAAGCTAAATATACACACAACCTACAACCCAGTGAGTCCCAGTGATTCTCTAAGTACACACCTAACTGAAATGCACATATGTACATATACATATATCTACCAAGTATGAATAAGAGTATTCACGGGAATACTGCTTATAAATCTAAATTGCTGAGTAAAAGGGATGTTAAATAGACTGTAGCATATTCATATAGTGGAAAACTATACAGCAACAAGACTGAATGAACTATAACTAAATACAATATTACAGATGAATCTCACAAAAGTAATTGTGAAAGATAAGCCAGACGTAAAGGAGTTCATAAAACACAGTTAAAAAGTTAAAAACAGGCACAACAAATCGTGGAATTACAAATGAGAGTAGTAGCTGCCCTGACGCATGGACGGGAGGAGTGGCAGTAGCTGGTAACTCTGGTTATGGGTAGCTAGCACACGGACGTGTTCTCTTCGTGAACACTGACACTTACGATATACGCACTGAATGGATGGCGCCTGTCAATAACTGACATAAATCCTCACTAAAGTAAAAAACTAAAATTTCTTTAAAATATAAACACCGGAAAAGCTATAAACTGGATTATAGGCATTATGAATGAATGGTATTTCAGTCATCACTCAAATAAATATTTGCCAATGAAATAACTTCATTTCTATGAAGAGGATTCCAATAGGTAATCTTAGCATTATAAATGATGCAATTCACTACAGACTCCAGCACTGACAGATGATCACTTATATTATTAATTGTGGCTTTTAAACAACCGAACTCTAAAATAATTAAGCAATCAAATTATTTTCTTCCTTTGCTGTAAACATCACCAGCAATATACCTGTTAGAAAAGAGCCCAATCAATTACAGATGAGTTTCCATACCTGAGGCAGAGCTCTGACTACTGCTGGATGAAGAATCGCTCTCCTCACTGGAAGCCTCTGAACTGCTGTCACTGCTGTCCGAATCAGAGGCAGAGGAGTCAGACTCCGAAGAGGAGGATGCAGAAGAGGAAGAGGAGGGGGAGGACTTATTTGGCTCAACATCTGGTTTCTGCGCCACAATGACCTTTGGTGTATTTTTGAGATGCTCACGCAATTCATCCCTAATTAAAGATATATCTCTGTTAGTTTCTGCTTCAAAGTCAATGTGAGATAATTTTATAAGATGAAAATAAAATTCCAAAAATTATCCTTACGTTAAACCTCCAAGACCTATAGAAGTAAAGAAGTTGATGGCAAACCGAGTATTTCTTGGATTATCTCGGGGTAATAACCCTTCAAAAAATGGCTGTAGGGTTCTAAAACAAGAAAAAAAAAATGAACAAAAGAGAACACATTGCTTAATGATAAAAAGGCAAAGTTTGTAGACAGTCATTTTTCAGATTTTCTATGTATTATTAAATTAGTACATGAAACACAAGTAAGTGATTTATATCATTTATTAGATTAGGCTACATGCTATCTAAGTGAAAGAGTAGGGTCAAGTCATAATTTACTAAACTTACAGCAGAGGAGGTTTTTAAAAAAAGATTTATTTATTTGAGAGAGAGCCTGTGCACGCGTGTGTGTAAGGCAGGGCCTGAGGGAGAGACGGAGAGAGAATCTCAAGCACACTCTCCATGGAGTGCAGAGCTCAACACCAGGCTTGATCTCACAACCCTGAGATCATGACCTGAGCGGAAAACAGGAGTTGGATGCTTAACTGATTGAACCACTCAGGTACCCCACAGAAGTTTTAAAAAACTTTTTTATACAACACACATACACACATATATATAGTATGTGAATATATATAATAAAAACAGATCTCCTTTATTGTATATATATACACATACATGCACACACAGCACTATGCATGGCACTGGGGATGGGGAAAAAATAGTCAACAAAAGGGTGAAATCACGGATGAAGACTGCATATAATTATCATTTCTAGGGAGGGGAACAAACAAAAACATTAACAATAGAAGATGGTTTGGACATGTTGTTCTGAGCACCACACTGAAAGACTAACCAGCAGAGTCAGGACAAAGCATTTCATGGAAAAAGGTGACATATAAGAAGAATAATTAAGAGTTTTGCTGGAGAGAATAAGAGGGGGGATTTCTAGCTCTGGAAATGGAGGTAAGGAAACATGAATGAGCTGAGCAATGTTGGTGCAGCCTGTGGAGAGGGAGGAGATAAACCTGGTGAAGTAGACAGGGACCAATTAAGTTAGTCTATGAAGCCAAGGGGAACAGATGGACTAGCCCAGAGAGGGCATGCTGAACCCAGAATGGAAACTGGCAAAGGGGAGAGGTAGGCTGAAGAGTAGAGACCATGAAGAGTGAGGCAGAATGAGAAGGAACTGAGGAGCCACAGTGAGCAAGTGGTCAACTGTGTAAGTAAGGCTGGGAAGTCCAGGGGCATGAGGACTGAGAAAAAGTACTTGACTTGGCAGGTAGTCACTAAGAAATCTGAAAGGATGATTCAGTAGTGTGAATGAAGTAGAAGTCAATGTGAGTGGCAATGGGTAATCTGAATAAACAGGAAATAAGAAACCTGGGATAGGGATTACATGATAGCCCTAGAATAAGACTCTCATTCAGTGTAATAATTCGAACAATTACATGACTGAGTAATCTAAATATATTTACAATTATTCATTGATAACAAAAAATTAATTAATTTTCTAAGGTTCAAAATTAGGGTTAAAAATGAAAATAAAACTATAAGTAGTATTCATTATTGGAAAACTCCAGTGAGCATGCAGAATAATTCTGTGTGTTCTGACTAAATTAAAAGAGGCACTGATTCTGTGTTCTCTACTGCAATTAAAATCCTTCATTAAAAATTGCATGTACATGTTTTCTGTGGCATAGAACATGAGATTCAGAATTGTAATTAATGGATGAAGAAAGTCCTAAGGGCTTAACTCTTTGTTTTTACAACCAAGGGTGGACTTATGTTGCCATAATGGAGGAAAATTCCTGAGGACAGTAAGCATAAAAAGTGCATAATGATAAACATACTCATCCTTTAATCTTGCATTAAGTTTAGGAAGACCCATATATTCACACAGTTCTTGGAAAAATATTTTAACAAAAATTCTACTGGATGATGTAGTGGTTTCTTCACTTAGCTTTATACATTCAAGAACCTGCAAATTAAAATTTAAAGACAATTTTATTTTGTTCAAAAGACAAAATGACCAACATTTCTAACTCTTAAGTGTCTCTAAAGAATTATCTCTGAATATCTTTCTTTGTCCTAATAAGTATTACTTCTTGGCAAAGTTTAAGACTACCTCTCTATACTAATTCTCATAATGCTAAGATACTACAGAAATAGAGTTCATTCTTTCTTGAGAAATGTGCTTTTTATAGCAGATATATTCTGCTGTGAGTATATAATGCTGAAGCAAAGATTACTAGCTCCTAAAACTCACTCATCAAAATGTGGATATATATATAAGGGTTTGGGGCAAAATGCCACTTACAGCATTAGGCTATAGTTCTGTAGAGTACATATACAATAAGGGTAAAGACAGGAAGAGTGATGGCTTGTTCTGAATACTAAGATTGAGGCTTAAAAACTGAAGCCATAGAGAGATGTTTTAGGACCAATAAAACTAAAAGTAACCTCCAGTTTTTATGAGTTCTGTGTTCCAGGAACCCATTTGCTTTAATTGTTTAAAAACTTGATTTCATTTTCATTCCCACAGGGGAAAAAAGAAGTAAAAATATTATTATAATCAGGCTCCTAGGTCAGCTTACAAAATGCCTATTAATGCAGCTAGACATACTTAGTACTTACAACATTACAACAATCTATCTAATGTTTATGAGGTCACTTTGCTGTCTCATTCTACCATCAGGTTGTGGTATTCTACAGTGTGATCCTCTTCTTTCTTTCCTCTTGGATGTAATTTCTTTCTTTCAACTTCACTTTTCTTATAACCTATCACCTGTTATTTCATATTGGTGCTATGGGCATATCTTACGTTATGTATTTCGTATATGGTATGCTCTCTGAAAGCAGAGATCATATATAATTCACTTTGGATGCCCAGTATCTCTCTCAAGTGACTGGGCACACAGCTGGTAACTAAATGAATGGTTGTTGGATGAACAGCAGTTGTACAATAAATGCCAGCTTCATGAATGCATTTCAATTTCCAATCCAGTATACATCTGTGTATCAAGGATATCTTATCTTGTTCTAAAGAACTGACTACATGATGCATGGACCACCAAGCTATTGATGTATGTGGGTATCAGTGTGTATGCATGTGTGCACACACATAGAAGATGAAAATCTCTATTTTCCCTGAAAACACAATTAGTCATCACTATTAAAAAGCACTGTGATATTTGGACTGTTAAAATCACCTAGGATGGTATTTCTTGAACTCATGTTATTTACTTAGCTTCTTGATTCCATGTTATATGAATATAACCTTAAAGCTAGCCATTACAGCAAAAGTTTGCTATATATTTCATTTTAAATTATATTTTCTACATAGGAAAAGTATGGTTATATTATACTTAATACCTATTCGAGGATAATGGGATTAGGAAGGAAGTATAAATATCAACCCATCTACTTACACTCCATGGAAGTGAATCAGTGTATAAAAGGTGAGCAAACATCTTAGCAACATTTCTCAATTTGTTTGTTTCCAAGCGATGGATGGTATCATACTGTTCTTTGAATATACTTTCAAAGGATTCCATGTATTCTTTTTTTAGCATGCAAAATCGCTAATAAATAAAAAAAATTGAATGTCAATACCACTAAAAATTGACTCTCAATACCATTATGAGCATATCAGATCCCTCTAAATTTATTGAATCAAAAATTAGTAAATATTTTGTATACCTTATCATTCACTCGTTTTGTGCTGTCTGATGGAATGCTTAAAAAAGTAGGTAATATATATCAAAACTATTTACCTGGGATTTATACACTAAAACAAAATTATACAAGTAGCTTATCATAGACACATACATTTGCATACTATGCAAATATGTTTCTCTGTGGGTAGAGTTTAGATTTAAAAACTTATTTTAGTTCATGCTCTATTTTTGTTGCCTGAACATGTACTTGACTTCAGAAACTGCTTTGAGATTTTGAAAAGGCAACATTTAATTGTCCTCTTTGGGAAATTGTTACAAAGCATATAGAATTTCAAAAAGTTCTGGAAGAATCATATGCAATGTTAAGGCACTACAAAATGAAGCAGGAAACGAGGAAACTATAGAATTGGATGGGAAACCCGAGGAAGGGAAGAGCAACGAGCTTTTAGCAAACATTTGCTATTATATTAGACCAGACCACAAAGCAGACACATTAATTCACAATATTCATGTTAGGGATTCCCTTAGTGATTCTATTAAATTCCAAGAAGAATAATGAGGCTGGAACTCACCCCAGCTAATAAGCCAAAAAATTTTTCATATGTCCTCTGTTGGGCACAGCAGTCAAGTATCATGTTGCAGAGTTCTTTCTATTTGGAAAAAAAATTGCATTAATGATTCAGAACACAATGAATCCATGCTATATGATAATGTATCAATATGATAGAGACAGCCTGAATTGTTAAATAAGGTTTTAAACATACAAAACTTCCAAAGCTTTGTGAGCTTAAGTTATTAAGACAAAATTAATCTATGTCAAGCCTATAGTTTTTTAAAGCCTTCAGCCTGACTGTTTCCATAGTCATCTATGCTAATTATATTGATAAAATTCTAAATTCATATTAAGTATGAATCACTTCAAGAAAATCTACTATATGAAACAGATACACTATGAAAAGATTGAACAGACTATTAAAAGATTATACACAAAATCTTTAACAATAGAGATCATCAATACACCACCTAACAATTCAGTTATACACCTTTAAACTCAATTATTAAGGAATATATTTAATTAGTATGGAAAAGGTAGAACACGAGTCTTCATAGAAGCATAAATAAGCACAGCTACAACATTAACTTAAATGACACTCTGGTTAATAAAGAAAAAAATATTTTTAAAAGAACAAAGAAAAAAACACCTCTGGCTGGATTTTCTAGCCTCAAACTAAATGATATGCATACAGATCTAGCTATTGATAAATCTATACAAATAGATCAAATCATTCCATAACTGCTGGTGTAATATATTGTCTAAGCAGCTATTTATGTGCCTTGAAACCTCCTGTGTAAAAATTCTGTTGAACTAATAAATGCAAGAGTGAATCTAGGACCAGGAAATACCAACATCCCAAATGATTTATAATTTTAAAATACTGTAATGAAATATGTATTGATTATATCCATTTCACAGACAAAGAAACTTAGACAACATGGACAAATCAATGGAGACAAAATGAAAAAAGGCCTAAATTCATTCTCTCACCACTGCTACAGAACTGACTAAATATCTTTCTACAAAACATTTACCAAAAAGTTAAAAATTATTTTTTCCAAATATAGTAATGTATTTGTGTTCTACAAACAGAAAATATAAATATAATGTATAATATATAAATATATTTATTATATAAAATATAATATATATACCCTTTCAGTTCATTTTTACTTCTATTTAATTTTACCTTTATATTTTCAATTAGCAATTTTGACATCTGTCACATTTAACAATGTGAGATGCAACTAAGTAAATATTGTAAATATTTTTTAAAACTTAGGCCTATCTATATTCATTTCATAAATCTATGTGCAAGAGGGAAGAAAAGGGTCCATATACTCTAGAACTGTGCTGTCTAGCATGGTAGCCCCTAGCTAATTAGTTAAATAACATTACATAAAATTAAAATTTTTGTCCTTTGGTCACAGCCACATTTTCAATACTCAAAAACCACATGTGACTAGTGACTACTACACTAGACAGCGTAGAAAACAAATACTTTCATCACTGCACAAAGTTATATTGGATAGTGCTGTTCTGGAAACTGATAATCTACTTATAGAACAATCTACTCAAAAGGCCTTCATTCACAATATGAAGTTGTTTTTAGATGTTGCTACATTGCTAAATTATTTTTTTTTATAAGTCACAAGTCACCTTAATTAAATGGAATTCTTATCAATGTGTAAGTTCTGAAAAGATGTATTTTGTCAAAACTTAACATAGTACTAAGAAGTTAAAATGAGGTTTTTCTGAATTCTGCCATATTATAGTTAATTTGTGATATAGTAAAATGTATTTTCAACTCTTTCTACTAACATTGTATTTTACAATAACATGACAGTCAATCAGGTTTTAGACAATATAGCATGGTAATATGCTGATAGCATTGCTAATAAAACCAGTGCTACTTGCAAAACAAATTACTTTCTTCCCTAGACTAAATGCAATTATAAGAGTTATTCCCTGTGGCTTATGATAATTAAATATTTTAACATTTTAATTAAATATCATAGCAATTTTAGGAGAGTCTTTCGAGTGCATGAAAATAGATGCACTAAGACATTTTTCCAAATGCTATCAAAATATGTTGAAGTTAGTTCTAGAACAACTATCTTCTGAATTAATATTAATAAAACTTATAATGACTTAATTATACTCCTCAAATAATGTGACAAGATCATACAGTAATTTCAGTTTCAATTATAATTTTAAAGGTTAATTCACTAATTTATTTCCTTTCAAAAGTGAACACATCAAGTGCACCCAGGGTACAAACAGGTACACTGTTACTAATATACCAATAAACAAACTTTAAGAGGGAAAAAAGAACTTTTCAAATTTGAAAAGAATAATTTCTTCTCAAAATTACATACCATGACATTTTAAGAAGAAATCCATAATCTAGAAAAAAATTAGTAAATTTTTTCAAAGGCCACATAGTAAATATTATAGGCTTTAGAGGCTATAAGGTGTCTGTCGCAACCAGTTAATTCTGCTGCCATAAGATGAAAACAACTATACACAACACACCAACCAATGGGCATGGCTGTATTCCAATACAATTTTATTTACAAAAATGGGTAGTGGGCCTGGGCCACAGTCTGCCAATCCCCATAACAGATCATATTTAAAGCCTTAAGACAAAGCACTTACACCTAATGGTAACAGTGCAGATAGTCAACATCTTTTAGAAATAGAAACAGCCTAGAGTTGATATATTCACTCTGGCATCTCTGCTGGGTCTACCATGTGTAAACCAGGGTGTGAAAAACAAAACCCCAAAAGCCTTTGCTCAAGTTCCAAGGATTTAAAATGTAGATGGACACGGAGCAATATAGATAAGAATGCAACCAGAAGGGGCGCCTGGGTGGCACAGCGGTTAAGCGTCTGCCTTCGGCTCAGGGCGTGATCCCGGTGTTATGGGATCGAGCCCCACATCAGGCTCCTCCACTATGAGCCTGCTTCTTCCTCTCCCACTCCCCCTGCTTGTGTTCCCTCTCTCGCTGGCTGTCTCTATCTCTGTCAAATAAATAAATAAAATCTTAAAAAAAAAAAAAAAAAAAGAATGCAACCAGAAAAGAACACCCAAGATAATCTACTCAACCCAGTCTTTATCATTTTTGGCATTAGGGTTCTATGATACTTTGAACAGTGAAGTATATACTAAATTATAAGAATATGAGTCCCATGGACTAAGAGGGGGCTAATATGTACTGGATTACTGATTCCCTGAAACCCTGTAGACAGTCTGACATGTAGTATATGCTGAATACATTTTGTTGAATTAATGAAGGAAAAAAAACGACAGATTCTTTTATATCCAATTAAAGCAATGTAACAACATGTATGGTGATCATTATAATTTCTACCACAAAAGAATGCTTTAGTGCATTAAGTAGATGGAGTAGGCAATTCGTTAAGGAAATTTCCTATTGTATTTTAAGCCACCATTTGATTTACAGGTAACCACTCAGAAATTCATGTAAAGTGCAGTGGGTCAGAGAGACTTCTTCCTTTTCCTGCATCCCATTTAATTCACTGCAATGAGTAGCATTTATGAAGCACCCCAGAACTAAGTCTTATTTTAAAATTTTAGAATATCTACATTAAAAAATGAATATCCAATACTGAGTTATTATTTCAATTCATAAAACCTATATTAACTGTCTTAAACATTTTTATAACCAATATTATTTCCTAATAGAAGAATAAAAGTATTAACTTACTGTCTGGCTTTCAGGGAACTCCATTTTCAGCAATTTGTGAGCACATTCTTCAAAATCTAAACTGTAGAGATAAAATGGTTACAATAGTTAGGCTAAAAACTTGCAGCGTTGTTAAACTATAGCACTCTTTTATAAACAAGGATCTTACTTTAATACTTGTTTAAAATAACTTTTTTACTGTAACTTCACAGTACTGTATCATGTACATAGAAAATATACAGCTTAATTCTACAAAGAATGAAGTACTGAGACATTACAACATGGATGAACTCTGATTTATGTGAAGTGAAAAAGTCAGATATAAAAGACCACATACAGTATGATTCCATTTACATAAGATGTCCGGAATGGGCAAATACATAGACAGAAAGTAGACACATTTTTATGACATTGCTAAATATTTCCACTTATCTCTGACCCAAGTCAGGAAAAAATAGGTAAAAGATGTACCAGAGCCCAGCATGACACCTAGTGCTTAATCACATTTATAAGTTATCTTGATTCATACCCAACCACAGTGCTTCTATATTTAAAAAAAAAAATAAGTATAAAAATAGTAAATAACCAAAATCACTTACAAGGAAAAAAATTTGCTTTTATATAACATTCATGTAAGTTTTATTAAAAATATTTCTAATATACTTAAGAGAATTATTAAATTTAATGTGAACTCAATACAGGAATAATGCTAATATATTTGTACTTTTTGTAGAATGTTCAAGCCTTCATTCTTTTGATAGCAACAGTGTAAAATAATCAGCCACTGAAACAGAATGGCTATGAATTTAGTTTTAGAGTTTCGGATTTCTCAGCTTCTGATACTTACTGAGTTTCATAAGCACACTAGAGTAATAACCCAGGATGGTACAATGTAATGGAATTAAAAAAAAAAGAAAAGCTAAAACGGAGAAAGAAATATATCAGAATGAGATTTTGCAAGAGGTAATATTAAAACGTATCTGACACTAAGATTAAGATATTAAACTGTAGGTGATAAACTTCAACAATATAGTAATATGACCGAAAAGTATTTTTAGTTTTAATTTTTTTAAAACAGAAACAGGAAAAATCCCTGCAATTTCTGAAAAATGAGTCAATTAATTAAGAAAAATATTTTACAACTTTCTGTTTATCTAATAAGTACCAATGAGAAAGTTATCTGTATGATAGTCTATTTTCCTTGTTTTTGTTTTATTTTAAAAGTATTTGGTAACTCCCTACACCAAGACTGTTTTGAAGTTGTACTTAATGTAAATATTAAATGAATTAAATTTCCTTGACATTTCAGTTATCTTAGGTTGCTAAATCAAATGAATTTCAGATTTAACACAAATAAATAGTGACTGAAGGAAGGGTAAAGAAAAGTAATTTTACATGATGCTAGTTTTTCAGCTGTGTTTATGAATGGTTTTGCTGATGTTTCCAATCTAAGAAACCTTGGTGGGAAAATGACAGACCCACCTCCTACTGATGGTGTAGCTTCAATAATGCAAAATCAGAGTGGAACATCATTTGAAAGCAAGAACAAACAGGAATGTTTACTTTTCAATAACAAAATCAACTGTATAATTTTATGTTTTGTGTAAATGAGAGAGGGTCATTTAGGAGCCAGGACAGAAAGAAGGTAAGAGTACTGGTGAGATCAGTCAACAAGTCTAAAACGAAAGAAATTAAAAAAATAAAATCATTACACAGTTTAGTTGTCAGACCTTAGTTTTATTTTTAAGATTTCCAAAAGCAAACTATATAAAGTGCCCTCACTGCCATCTGACTTGATGATTATATTCCATTCTGGATTTATATTATATTTGATAGAGACTGGTGTACTGTAAACATAAGACTTCTGAAAAATACAAAAAACTGGAAAACACAGCCATAAAAAATCTGTAATCCAATCTCCTCTCAAGATAACCATTGTTGATATGTTAATGTATCACTTCTAGAATCTGTCTACCTATTTAAACAGTTAAGATAATACTACTGGTACAGTACTATACAGTCTGTACAGTTTTTGCCCCATTTCACATTAAGTCAGACCACTTGCCCACATCAATAACAATTCCCCATTAGCCTAACTTTCAATGGTGGCATAAACTGGACATTTGATTATTTGTATTGGACAAGATGGTCTTTTTTTTTTTTTTTGTACTGAACAATTCTCTATACAATTCTCTGTCAATTTCTATTTCTTTAAGAAATATAATAAAAAAGAATGGTCAAATGGCATGGACATAAAACTCCTGATTCATGTTTCTAAAAGGCTTTCCATAAACAGCATATCAATTTAAATTCCCACCAATAATGTTTACCTGTATCTCACTAAAATCATTAATACTCAGTACTGTTGCTTTGAAAAAAAAAAAAAAAAAAAGTAAATCACTTCAGCTGTTTTAATGACCAATAGCACTTATTAGTATAGAGTGATATTTATTCAGCAACTTTATGATTCAGGATCCCAATACATGAATCCCTCAACCATGTTCTTTAAACATCTGTCTACCAAAGTCTTTTGGTTCTTTCTAAAATATGTATGAGATTTTAAGTATAGTAAACTTTGTCATATAAAAATTATTTTTACTAGGCATTCAGGAGCTCAGAACTCTTAACAAATACCAAAACATAAAACAGTACTGCCGTTACTGAAGTTGGTACCACTCTGTAATCATGACTGTCACCTGTCCAATGCTTTCATTCTTCAAATCGTTTGTGTGGTTCAAGGATAATCAAGGTTTGGTAAACTAAAAAAACAAGTTTCTTTTAAGTAATTATCCAAACAGCTCCAATGTAACTCTTCAAAGTTAATGTTAACAGCAATATTAAAACAGTGAATCTGCTGTTTACAACAGATTATTGTTGGATTTCTAAAAAACGATAAATGAAAGGTCAAACTCTAAGAATTTTTACCTATAACAAAAAATTCTCATTTTCCACTTCAAATTTGTATGAAAAAATAGTTAATAGATTTTTCTTTCATGTGAAAGGCAAAGAAATAGGTAAGGATAAACCAAAAATATTTCTAGCCAATGTTTTGCTTTTTAAAACATTTCTCTTTCTGAAGATGAATTTAAGCCAAGAAGTTTTCAGACAGAATAAAAACAGGATGACTCCTACGTATGAATCATTTTTGCTATTACATCATACTAAATGGAAATATACAAAACCTAGTAAGAAAACAAAACTGAGAAAACATTCCTCCTCCGGTGCAAAATGTAAACACTGTGCCCATTAAATCAATAGGCTGATTCGCATAAAAAACAACAGATGTACTAAGCATTTAATATTTCATTTATTTCTCTTCCAAACCAAACTCATAGCCTTCAAAGGGAATAGGATATTCACATGACATCACAGCAGTTCTTACTTAACATTACTTCAAAGGATTCTCAAAACCTTCCTAATTCCTATTTCCATTTATATTCATTTCCATCTGTACAAAAAAAATCAGTGTCCAAAAGTTATCATAACAGCTCTTCTCTGCTTAGAATCTGAATGAGAAACCAAATAAAAAACATAAATTTCCACTACAATTACATACTGTGCCAGCTCTATAACAGAGTTGTCTTCAGGTTTTTATTAGTGATATTTAACTATAAGGACTGACACAGTTAAAAAAAAAAAAAAAACCATTTAATTATGTAACACAATTAGACCTTCCAAATAAATAAAGATACTTTTCTCTTGAAGCAAAGAACCAAAAGCAGGGATCTATGAAGTTGGGCAGGTAGTCTGAGAATCCCTGAAATGGGATCCAGTTTTCTGTCATCAGATTCTAAAAATACTATCTTCTTGTCCATCCCCTATCAAAAATAAGGATCAACCGAGCTATAGTATCTTACCTTGACTGAATAGCAAGATAAATTGTACGACGAAATGAGACTAGATTAATTTCTGTTTTGTCATGAATAGTCACTTTTTGTCCTGAAAAAAATTAAACAAAATTATGAAATGACAAAAATAAATGTGAAGGACTGAAAATGCATCTCTAGGTAATAATTTTTCATAAATATTTAGAATCTACGAGTTTAACAATACTGTTCTTTTCTACAGTGTAAAAATAGTATTTGCAGAGCTCAAAGTAGCCATTTCTAGTCTTCTGCCATATCTTAAGAGTATTTTAATAACTTTTGTCAGTTCAAAGAAGTCCAGAATCAAGCCAGAAATATTATTTTTGTTTCTGTGTCGCCTGCTCATTTAGACATTATAAAAGGCAGCACTCATGCTGTTGTTTGGTAAAATATTATTTCTAGAATTATAAACAGTATCTTGATAATTTGGAAGAACTATAAATCATGGGTAGAAATTCAGTTTCAGAGAACACTGGGTCATTATGACAAACTAGATGGGTCCAATATAAATATGTGTATTTGTCAAAATTTTCTCTTATCTAATGCATGACAACTTCCCCTATAAATATTTAGTAGTTCTTATTTGAACAGTATTTTCACATAAAACAAAGAAATTCTAAAGCTAAATGTAGTACATAGTTAGGAAATGTTTTAAGAAAGAAAGACACTGAAAAAAAATTGAATTTATTTTTATAAAATATGTTACAGAAGAATAAATACACTTTAGGACAGAACTAAAACATATTATGTCCTAAAAGGGAAAGACATACTTTTAATTATTTTCAAATATGCAATATAAGTAAATAATGGCCAGTCTTATGTATGTTCTGATGTTTTAACTAAGACTTAACCAAAATAAAGTTCTGAGGTTATTTTTCTGTGAAATAAAGCAATCAAAGCTGAAGAAGAACATCATGCTTGCTTTGTGCAAACACAGCTTTTGGCCTCCCCACTCTATTTTGCCAAAACGAATTGCCAACACCTAGCCCCTCTCATCTGTCATCTTCACGTCAGGGTTGCAGAAAATGTTCATATGCATGCAACACGAATGCATCTTTTTCACGGTTTAACTCAAAGGCATAAAATATCAAATTAAAATAATGCTGATATTAAAAAAAATGATTTCCTTGTTTAATACTTTTACACCGGAGTTTTTCAACCTTAGCAATACTGACATTTTGGGCTAGATAATCCTCTGTTGTGGTGGGGGCAGTCTTGTGACTTGTAGGATGTTTCACAGCATCGCTAGCCTTCACCCACTAGATGCCAGTAGCAGCCCCTAGCCCTCCACAGACTGGGAACCCCTATTTTAGAGGATTACATTAGAATTAATTTAATTTCAGAGTATTTTACAGTACTACTTGAATGAGCTATACTTTTACCTTCTTCATCTTCTTCTCCCTCTTCATCCTCTTCTTCCTCTTCCTCTTCACTACTTCCAGCATCTTGGTCTGTGTTTGAGTCACTATCTCCCTCATCGAGAATTTCTATCAGAACAAAGTATGGGAAAATATTAATGAGCAAGTGATACACATGAATCTCATTCTGAGAAGATAATTCTCGTTCACCAAAATCCACAGTGGCTATAGTTTATCACCCAACAAAATGAGCACAGGGGCCTTGTGTTATTGCCTAGGTGGTCAGAAAGCCATACATACTGTTCTTCTGCCAAGTAGAAAATGGTCATAAAACAAGGAAGGGATGAGAAGAACAAAAAAAAAAAAAAAAAAAAAAGTAGATGAAGGTTTTCCAAAAGAGCAAGAGCACCGGAAAAACAAATTATGAATGGAAATCAGTATACTGGAGTCAAAATATTATTATAGTTCAGCATCAGAAAGGAGACGGTCTATTATACAAAGCTAAGGCTAGATACAGAAAACAAGAATTTAGGCTTTGAAAGACAAAGAAGGGAGAAAAATAATTGCATAATTTAGTGTTGACTTTAGATAAACAGTAATGAGATTTTTATTCTGATGTATACTTATTAAATAGAATGTTACAATTAATCTCAAGACTTTCCATATGTCAACAGAAACAGAGGTTTAAAAGCCTTTAGGAAATTGTCAAGATGAGCACTTCACTGGAAAATCACTTCTTAAAATACAACTTATATCTAGAACTGGATGACAACAGAGATGTAAATAGGAGACTACATAAGGCTAGTCATTATATTAATAGTTAACAAATGAAAAAAACTAAAGTTATATTTTGCCCAGTGGTGTGTGCTCTACTGATCTGATAAAAGATTTTACAAACCTGGCTAACACTTCACTTTTGCATTTCTTTTAAAATCAGAGTTTTTAAGATAAAGTTTTAGGGTGAACTTACTTTTAGGGAAATTCTAATTTCTTATATTTAACTGAGCACTATAAATCAGGAGCTACATATAATATTTAATGCTAGCAGAAAACTTCATACCTTGAAAAATAAATCGTTTTATTAAAACGAAGAGTTGTCATTCAGTCCTTAGCTGACACATAAATCCCAAGAATATCTCTAACAAATGTGACTTCAAGAAATAACCTAAAGTGTCTGTTTCCTATTACACAATATGGCTTAGACAGACTTTTAAGAGAGGAAACTATTTAGTATTCAATAGTAGGAAGACAGGCACTCCTGCTGTCTTCCCAAATGCTGTAAGACCTAAAACACAAGTGCACCTGGGTCACTCTAAGGTGCTAATTACTAAAGCTGTGCCCGCTTCCTGCTGTGGCCATTTTTTTATGCCAGATCTAGATGAACATTTTATGAAAGAATGAAGGTCAAATGAATTGTCTAGTCGTTTACATCATCCTCTCCTCATCTCTCCACTTGAGAATCTACTTACTGAAATCACTTAGGCAATGACAACTGGATTTCATTAACTGAATGAAGCAGCAGTTTCAAGTACGGTCTTGAGTCCCTGGGGGATTGGTGAGACCTGCCAGGTGGTCTGGGAGGTCACAACTATTTTCATAACAACACCCAGACGTTATCTGCCTCTTTTCTGTGCTGCCATCTACAAGCGTCCAAAAGCAACGGGAGTTGAAGCTGCTGCAACCTGAGCACAAGTCAAGGCACCAAACTGCACCAGCCATCACTGTGCTCTCTACTGGCATGTTCTTGGAGGCGGGAAAAGAGCCACTCTGACCTGAGGATGCCCTTGAGGAAGTAGAAAACCGCTCATTTCACTCAGCCCTGAAGTGTAAGCATACATAATCATCTGAATAGCAAAACATGAATTCATACACAGAGCTTCTGTTAAAAACAGATGCACAACGGTGATGGTTATCTCAAAGAAAAGCACTTGGGCGACTCTTTGACTTGCAAGGACAATTAGTGATATTTTCCCTTTTTACTTGAAAGAATGGCTGGCAAACTATAGTTGTTAGGCATTTGGCAGACATTTTCTCAAATATAAACAAAGTGAGACTGTCACTTCAAGAAAATTAATTAACAGTATTTACAACCATGATAAAATAGGAGTTCCCAAGAGAAAATTACAATTTTGGAGAAATTGGATCCATTCCTGTGAGCTTGATAGCTTCCCAATACTTAGACATCTCTGATGAGGTAGGTGGCATAAGTAATAAATGTGATTTCTTGATATTGTGTTAATTTAATTTTGATAATGCTAACATGTTAACACTTAGAAGATATGCCTAACTGAGTGAACTGATATTTACTAAATGACCAATGAAATATGTTGCAAAATCATGCATGGGTAAAAGATCCGTGGATTTTAATGTAACAGAGTATGAAAATTCATGAATATTGTTTCAGGTTTCACATTGCAACTAATCTTGGAGAAACAACTAGCTTTTAAATACTGGCACAGTATTAAGCAAGAATATACAGACTATCTGAAAAGGTTATTAAAATACTTCTCTTTTTTCCAAATACATATTATCCATGAGGCTAAATTTTCTTCATATACTTCAATGAAAACAACCTATTGCAAGAGACTGAAATCACAATATGAAAATCCATCTATTAAATCAGACATTAAATTGTATAAAGTATATAAAACATGCCAGTTTTCTCAAATTTCTTTGTTTCATAAAGTAGTTATTTTCATAAAGTATGTAATGTATAACACTGCTTATTACTGTTATTTTGAAATGATTTGATAAATATTTTTAATATTCTCAGTTTTAATTTCTAATAAAGTAAATGTCAACAGATGTAACCCACACAAATTAAAGCTCTTTGGAGTACTAAATAATTTTCAAGAGTATAAAGGGAACTTAAGTTCAAAGAGTTTAAGTGCTACAATCAAGAAAAATACTACTTTCCTAGCATTGCTCAACCACTGATATCCTAAAGAAATCGAAGTGGAGTTTCCAAGTTTAAAAAAAAAAATCATACTAGGTATGATAAAAATTCCATAAAACCACTTAGGATCTTTGAGTGGTACTGTAGAAAAAGAAGTTCATAAGAAGGCAAAATGGGTCTAAGGAATTCTCCATGTTTAGAAACTAAATTGTAATAGCAAAAGGAATCTGGCTATGCAGTGAAATGCCCCCTCAGAAATTGGCACTTAAGGAGAGCAATCTATTTATTGTACCAGGTTTTTAGAATAATGTATAGAAATGGAAAGCTGCTTACACCTTACTTTCTACTTCACTACTTCCAAGCCTCACTAAAGCATAGAATTCAGGAAGTGACAGAGCTCTAGGCCTCCTGCTGTCTTCCTGAGAGCTTTCAGAACAGTAAGTACTTCTCACGTAAAATCACAACTCAGGGGAAATGAACTCATAAAACTATAATTATAATATAATTATATACGTAGCCCTGAAAATTAGCCTTAAAAGAAAAATGATACAAATATTAAAAAAAAAAAGGATCGCCAAAATACTTGCTCTATAATACAAAGCACTTTATTTTATCTATCCTTAAACAAGTAACATTTACATCAAACAAGTAATTTGTGCCAGGTCACTTAGCTAGTAATGGCACAGACAAAATACAAACCAAAGTCTGTCCAAAGTTAGTGCTTATAATATATTGATGACATATGAATAATAATCATCAATTTATTAGTTTATTGAACACTGACAGCCTATCTGGAATTGTGATTTATTTTATCAGGATATCAACCTGCTCTCAAGAAATAGAGTACAGCACTTTATAATAAAAGTATAGCATCTAGTTGAATATTAAATTGGACATCAATTTAAGCACCAATTCTTAAGTGGTAGTGAAGTTAAAATAAGGGCCACTAGTAATATATGAATATTTCTTCTTTTCTTTAAGACTTATTTATTTATTTTAGAGAAAGAGAGAGCAAGCGTGCGCAGATACAGGGGAAGAAGGAGAGGGGGAGAATCTCAAGCACACTCCCCACTGAGCACGGAGCCTGCCACAGGGCTCAATCTCAGGACCCTGAGAGCATGACCTGAGCTGAAGGCGAGTCTGACGCTCAACTGGCTGAGCCACCCAGGTGCCCCTATATAGACATTTTTAAGAGGAATGAGACTTAAGGGCTGTATAATTTAAACAGAGGGGAAGAGGACAGGGACAATGAGGTAAATAATTTAGAATGAAGTAATACCACAAACAAGCACCAGACAGAAAAATAATGCATGGGTAAACAGTGAAGAGAATGGCTTCATAATAGAGATTTCATTTTGTCCGTGATCTAAACCTTTCTATCAGTATTATATAACTACATGAATTGCTTCTACTTATCCAAAATAGATTATAAAATTCCACATACCTTTCTTAATTGCTTTGTACTTCTCTTCATTCTCCATAAAATTAGGATCCATCTTGAAAACATCTTAAAAAAATTAATTAAAAATTGTTTATTTTCTATATTTACATTTGTTGGTGCCCCACTTCCCAACTCACCCTGTACCCAGCCCCTCCCAGACTCAGACTCACTAAGAACATCTTCTGGATTATAGTCATCCTCCAGAGGGAGCATATGGGTGAACTGATCATCTTCTTCCACTAAGTCAAGTCCTTCTAGGATAACAGGGTGGTCCTTGAATCCATCCTTCCGTACAGCAAACATCACTTCAATCATATACTGAACTCTTTTGTCAATTTCAGACTCATGGAGAATGTTTCGGAGGCGCTCAAATATAGCTAAAGTTAAAATGAAAGAAAAAAGCAATAAAATAAGCAAAAGATATTATCATACTCAAACAAAATCTCAGTGTCAAACCAAGGGCATATACTTACCATTGATTCCTCTTGGTGACACTTGTGTTAATTTGAGGCCACATTCCTTGAGAAAACCAATAGCTACTTCAACACTATCATCTGTTGGTCTTTCCAGAAGCAAAGTGAGCATCTCCAGGCATAAAACTTCATGTGCCTTAAACAGAATGAAGACATATGGAATTGAGAAAATGCTTTTACATATACTAATCTACTATTGATAGTAATTTAAAAAATTAGCAAATCTGGTTTTTGCAGATGATGAGCAAAGTTTTAGAATGCATACAGAAATACCCCAAATATGGGATACAATTTTTCTTTCACTCTCATTACGTGTTAAAAATTTCCAGATGATTGTTCCAAAAATCTAAATTGATTACATTAAATACAACTATTTGATTTATCTCCAAAAGAAATAATTCTTATACACTATATATAGGAAACAATATAATATCTACAGGAAATGCCATAATTAGCTTCAAAATAGAAGTTAAAAATTATACTACACTTTTTTTCTAATGCCCTTCTTCACAACCACAACTCTTTATATCCATTTCCTAGCTCATTCTATCAGCAATTCTGTTATACAGCAAATAGTTTTTAAATTACATTAATAATTTAATCGGAAATATCTTAACTGTGTCTGGTACTCAAGGATGGTTTTGAAATACTTCCCTCTTTTTTTTTCCCCCTCTAAATCAAGTTATTGACACTGACCATGTTCAAAAATTAATACTTAAAAACAATGCCAGGTAGGGTGGGAATAAAATTCTATCGAACAGCTTTGCTGTGAAAGGGAAAGGTACTAGGAAGCATTTTCAAGACACCATATGTATGCCTTCCTAAGGTCGGATACTTCTTTGAGATGGGGAAGGAAACAGTCTAAGTCTTAACTTAGGGAAATATCCCTTCCATTGAGCACAACATCAAAAATACATATTGCTTTTATTTTGTGGGATGGTGGTAACAGTCTTACATCAAGGTGATAAGAAAATATTGCCCTGTACCAAAGTTAGAAGATCTAAAATATTTAACATTTTAACTGTTTTGTGGCAATGACAAAAATATCTTCAATATAAATGAATATACATTCAAAAACTAAAACTTACTGTGTTTTCACATAGATATGTGAAATTAAGTCTCCATGGTCTTAAGAAGCAAGTTATCATTGCAATAATTTAAACTCATTAGGTTAAAATCTAATGGGTTTTTAAGAATGAACATGGGAAAGAACTTCATGTAGGAAAGAATTAAAATAATTAATGGCAGATAAATAAAATTAAATGTGACTTCAAAATTCTTCCTCTTATATATAATTAAACATAATATACATCTGAAGGAAACCTTTGAGTATGAATAAGAGCGATTCTGTTATTTTTAAGTTTAAATAGAAGCTAACTCAAAACTCTCAAATAAAAAAAAAACCTCTCAAATAGATGAATGGATGAATACAAAATAAACAAAAAACCTGAACAATAAAAAGACAAAATTACTTGCAATTAAAACAGATTAAAATTACTTCACTTATATTTTATAAACTCATTATTTTTTTTAAGATTTTATTTATTTGAGAGACAGAGTAAGAGTGACAGAGAGCATGACTAGGAGAGAGAGAGGAAGAAACAGGCTCCCCACTGAGCAGGGAGCCCCATGAGGGACTCGATGCCAGGACCCTGAGAGCATGACCTGAGCGGAAGGCAGATGCTTAACTGACTGAGCCACCCAGGCACCCCTATAAACTGATTCTAAGAATATATGACTTTATATACTATGTTCTTGCAGAGAAAATATTTTTTTTTATAGAATATCAGATAGTATTACATTCTCATGAACAACAGGTACAGGTGAAAAGAGTGGAAGACATAGCAACTTTACTGTCTTATAAATATGATTAAATTACATTCTTTGAAGGAATATTTGTAGTTGAATAACCATGTACAATATTAAGAGGCAGATCAATTTGATAAAATACCTGTTCGGGGTTCCTTTTTATATTTAAGAATATTAAACACATTTAGTATAGTTTTTTTTTTTTAAAGATCTTATTTATTTGACAGAGAGAGAGACAGCCAGTGAGAGAGGGAACACAGGCATGTGGAGTGGGAGAGGAAGAAGCAGGCTCCCAGTGGAGGAGCCTGATGTGGGGCTTGATCCCAGGACTCTGGGATCACGCTTAATGACTGAGCCACCCAGGCACCCCACTGAGCCACCCAGGTGCCCCTAGTACAGTTTTAAAACTAAAATATCATCCAAGATACTTTTCTGAAAGACTACAAGGCAAAACAAAGAGATGTGGCAATGAAGTGGCATCAAGCATGTGATGTCTAATGCCACTGAATGGTATCAAATTTTGAGAATTACTTACCACATTTTGGTTAATAAGATGTGCCACAAATTTTGAAGCAGTAAGACAAAGTTGCTGAAAAGTGAAGACAGAGACAATGTTAGTCTATAAACTAAAACCAATCTTCATTTAACTACTAAATCTATAGCTTATTTACACACTCTATTTAAAATACGTACTACACAAGGATAATTTTTATAATATAAGAAAGTTACAAGATAAAAACTATTACATGCAAAATAGTCCCATTTCTGGCTAAATAATTTTAATTCTACAGTTAAAGCCATTATTTTTGTGGCTCATCATTAGTGGCTAGAGATATTTAATGGAACAAAAAAATGTTATCATGAAATGCAGTTTTTAAAAGAATCCAACATAGCAATCAACATTGCTTATCACTGTTGATACTAGATTATTAGTCTGTCCCTATGTGGCAGTCGACTTACAAGCCCATCATATATACCTTATCATTTCTTCGATAGCCTTTTCGGAAATTAAGAATTAACCTCTTGAGGATTAATTCTCCGATCTGTGGAAATTTTGAGTTGATAATTGCCACTAACGCTGCATAAACATGGGTGAAGATTGGAGAAGCACTCTGTGCTTGCAAAACAGATCTAGAGAGCAGGCCTCTGTATAAAAAAGAAAAAAAAGAAGAGTCAACTTCTAACTCATTTTGAAATGAGCACTGTTCTATATGGATTTGATAAGGGGAGAGATGCAAAGTTATTTCTAGCAATGTAATGGCAAATAGTTACTGGACTGCCAAAAGGAGGAAGACAATATCTTAATAGTTACCAGGTTTAACTTTGAGAACTGAATCAACAGAGTAGAAAATGAGAAAAGAAAACCCAGTGCTTATACACTGTGAGATCTTAAACAACCCATATAGCCTCTGCTGCTTTCTGATTAAAATGGGAGAGCACTACCTACCTACCTTTGAGGACAGTAGTTGCGTCTTGGTCAACTTTCTATATCCCCACAACAGGTTACAACTTACTTTATATGCCCCCTCACCAATGTTTTGGAGGTGATAAATCAGGGTCACGTGGAATGACACAGGAAAACATCCCACAGATTTCAAAGTAAAAAACAGAGTATAAAATACTTCTATTTCCTGATCCTTTTAAAATCACAACCAGTTAAAACTACACAAAAAATGACTGTCATTTCCTTCTGCTTTTCTAAGATTTATCACTGATCTTTCTCATTTCTTTTACATTCTCACTTTGCTTTCACTAGAAAATTATATATATATATATATATATATATATATAAATGTTCATTATTTCTTATGAGTTTAAATTATTGGAAGTATTCAGTAAATAAATGTCTGCACAAAAAACACTATGTGATATGAAACTTCAAAAAGCAAAAACTGCACAATTTCTAATGGTGAAGTACAAGTTATTTGTTAGTAGCTTACATTTTTACAAGATCTGCATTTTAAATAATTATGCTCGACTACTCCTGAAGTAGCACAATAAATCAATGATTATTGTCCATGTAAATACTATGTTCATTTGAATAATCGCTGTGAAATACTATGAATAAAGTAGCTGATGCTTACCTTCCTCTAACTATGTTTTCTTGAAGAAGTTCTTGAATAATAATACCTATATTAGAAATGTTGACTTTGTTGATAAGACCATTGATTGACTTCTTTAGGGCCTCCCAGCTCATCCTCTGGTACGCTAAGCTAAAAAGAATTGATTTTAATAAAGATGAAAACGTAGTCAACAATTACAATAACCAGAGATTATAGTAAGAACCTAAAAAATACTTAAGTTCCTTTGTTTTTAACATTACTTTCATAAAATGACCTCAAAATAGAGTAAAATACTATATGAATACCTAAACCTATATTTGATGTTCTGTACATATGCTCAACTATAGATCACTTCTCTTTAATAAATAATAAAATTGTATAAGGATATATAAGGATAATGTTTGTTCTTATGTCCATGTATATTGGAAATTATAATATTCATTAGATTCAATACATACTTACATTATAATACTTCATTTAGTTAAACTGTCTTTAAAGAAAATATTTTAAAATGACAACTTTTAAAAATTTTAAATTATGATATGAAATACCTAAATATAAGCCATAAAAAGGAGATTTTTATTATGTCTTTTCTTATAAAACATAAGGAAAACAAAATTAAATATTTTAAACTGTAAAGAAATGGTAATAATTACAGGAAAAGGGAGAGTCATGATATCATGGGGCTGAAAGACTCGTATTTTAAAGAACATCTCTGCATTTAGGCAGTAGTTCCACATCTGTATTGCTTTTTTTTTTTTTTTTAACTTAGATCTTAGGCAATACTTTAGCCTAACTGGATTTGTTTAGGTTGAACTTGATAAAACCTAAGGTCTTTTAAAGCTCTATAATTCTATGGTTTTTATATTTATTTCTCTGTGGACTATGATATCAGCTGCAGAAAGTCTGATCTTTTTCATCTTCCTTATACTTCTCTGGCAGTCTGGTGAAGCTGAACGACTTCTTGGAACAATATATATAAATCTATAGGATTGCAAAGGATACCAATCATATTTAAATAGTATTCAAAGCATGAAAAGAAAAAAAGTTTGATATAGAATTCTATGTGCTTTTTAACACATTAAATAACAAGAAGTGGTGGTAGGCCCAATAACTTCTTTAATTTCCAAGTAGCATGGCCATAAGCAATACTTTGAGATATTTGCTGCAAATACTCTGTTAATACTACAATCTGCTGCCTACATTCCTGATAGAAAGAAATGCTAACTTTTAGTTAGAGATAAGCAAAAGTAAAGATGCAATTTTTTCTTTCCATTTACATTCATGGATTGCCTAAATTCCTTTATGGACCTCTTGAAGGTCTGTTGGTTAGGGATCCCTGTTCTGGAGTGGTAAATCAAGGGAGAGGTGGTGAGAGCAGTCTACCCTGGTGGGGAAGAATACTTTATCACTGACATTGTCCTCAGAAGACAGTGAGAACAAAAAGCAGACTGACTTGCAGTTAATTATATTGTTTTTAAATTCCCTAAAGATCATGTACTCCCTAAATGCCTGCATTTGAGGTGGGTGCAACACTTCCAGTGGGTCCCAACCCCAACCCTTTGGTATGCTACTATTTGAGAAACAAGATCAATGGCTTAAAAACTAGCCTAATTAGTAAGATTGCTGATACATAATCACAATCTCTATTAATCCTTGGTAATAAAACAAACAAACAACATAATCAAGTACAGTTGTACTTCCTAATTAAGAAGCCTACAATTCCCCTGACTTAGTATCTACCAGAAGTGAAGTCTACAGACTTCTCTTAAGAAACTTCTACTTCTCCTTGTCCCCTTTACAGCCTATGAACGGATTTAAACTATATATAAAATTATCTTCCAGGAATCTGTGTAAAATTACATATACTGGGGACTCTTCTCCACACACTTTATTTATAAGGAAGTAGGAGTTGGCTTAATAACAATGTTTCTGGTCTTTTATAACTAGGATTGCTTTGGACTGGACTGGAGACAATGACTCTCCCTCTAATGCTGCCATTATTGCCTCCTCCTAAGAGCAGAGAACAGAAAGCAGAATGCCTACATGCTCATGAAGCTCCTGCTAACCATAGAAGCCATCTCCAAATCCCTTCCAAACGTAACACTGCAGGCATCACTACCATGTACTGGAATATTACACATACAGAGAAACGTGCTAATTAGTTTTAAATTTAATGTCATCTAATGTCCCTTTCTAGCTCATAAATTTTAAAAATTTTATTTCAAATACTTATACTTTATATAAATCACATTTCTATCTCAAGCTAATTCATAAAGTAAATTTAGATTTCATTTATGTAAGGGTCTCAAGTACTTTCAAGTTGCCATTAAAATACTTATGAAAGATGTGGGAATACTCTTTCTTGGCTCACCTGGAAATCTGTTTTTCTTAAAGTCTAGCTACTCTCTATCCCAATCTTTCTTTTTACCTAACTGGCAACTGAGTGACCATTTCAATCCCGGACCATACTTTTCGTAATTATCCTCTCATTCTGCTAGAGAAAAAGGTCCTGGAAACTTAGCAATACTTTCATAGATAGCTCCTCTCATCTCACTTATTTTGAAAAGGAAGTGAAGGTATTTTGAGGGTGAATGTTTATTGGTGAATTTTGATTATTTGCCTTAGCAAAAATTATAGTCTAAGATGGTATGGTCTAAGAAAACTATGGAGTAGAGAAGATTCAACTTCATTTCATAGATTAGTATAGGAGTTGGCAAACTACATCCCTGACTCAAAAGCAGCCTACAGCCCATTTTTGTAAAAAGAAAGCTTTACTGGAACAGAGTCACACTCATTTGTTTACATATTACCTATGCCTGTATTCACTACTACAGCAGAGCTGAGTAGCTGCAACAGACACAGAACACTGCACAAGCCTAAATTATTTAGTGTCTGGCTGTTTACAGAAAAAGTTTGCCAACTCCTGGTTTGGTACAACTGGAAAGATCGATTTTAGTTCTAAAATATCAATAATTCTCTTGATTATCTATGAAAAATGGACACTACTTATAGGCATGCATATAACTATAAATGAAATAGTTTGAAAATAGTAAAAATAAAAGATCTTTCCTCAACCCTTTTTGATTTAATTCATGTAAAAAAAATAAAGAAGTTGAGCTAATGTCAGGGTAAAGAGTAAGCAGAGCTCCGAGGGAGCTTATAGAGTAAAGAAGAGAAATATAATTTGAGGTCTCTACCATTGTGGACTGGTAATGTAAACTTTCAATAGCCAATGTTAATTAGACCATAGTTGACTTTTTTTCGACGAGGGTATCACTGCTTTGTATATTCAGTGGTATTGACATGCCTGTTTTTATCTGTAATCTGCTCTTGCATCATCCTGAGCTTTGCAGGAGGAATATATGCTCCACCGGTGCGAGTAAGAAGAGGATCCAGCTCATCTTTCTTCTTCTTTGCAGTAGGTTCATCCTGAGCAGAGGAACTCTGGGTTACTGATGGTTCTGGACTTCTTCTCCCAGGAGTTGGAGACTTCCGAGACCTTTTACGATCCATATCTCTTTCTCTTTCTCTTTCTCTGCGTTTTTCTCGGTCCCTACTTCTGTAATATTAATTTTTTTTTAATGGAGAAAAGACAATATAAATTACATTCTTTTTTTTTTTAAAGATTTTATTTATTTATGTGACAGAGAGACAGCCAGGGAGAGGAAACACAGCAGGGGAGTGGGAGAGGAAGAAGCAGGCTCCCAGCGGAGGAGCCGGATGTGGGACTCGATCCCCAGGACGCCGGGATCACGCCCTGAGCCGAAGGCAGACGCTTAACGACTGCACTACCCAGGCGCCCCTATAAATTACATTCTTAAATGAGCTGCATACCAAATCAGTGAGACCATTTGCAGGCTGCAAATTCAGACAAGGGAAAGTGGTTTGGAATGGTGAGGAAGTGCTTCATAGAGAAAATGTAAATTAAACTAGGGCTTCAAGACTTGACAGAATTTATACTGGGGCAAGGGTGGGAAGTGTGATAGTGACATAAAGACAGTGTTTTCGGAAGATAATTTAGCCCATGATGTACATGATAAACTGTATAAAGAAGAAACCAGAGTTTATCTCCAATAATGGCAATTTCGGAATAAAAATGTCCTAAAAAAACTTAACATTTGAAATTATTTCTTGATAGAACTGGCTTTTAAAACCTCAGAGTATCAGAAGCATCTGGTTATTTGAGACAATGTGAAAAAAAAATCAACTATTTTCCAGCTATAACTCTTCCCGACTATAGTAGGTGAGTATCCTTTCTTAAGTTAACATTTTTAAAACAATCAAGGTATTATTTTCTGAAACTATCAAGAACTAACAGGAAAAGTAAATTCCTGCTTTTTTGCTATCTTTCCCAAGAGAAGAGTTTGTCCTCTTAGCCATTTTTTAAAAAATCTATACTACCTTGGAAACTTAGATCATTCTGCTCATGCTTTGTGCAACCATTAGTTAAATGAATACAGTACATAAAAACAAGTGTCATTTATCACCATTACCAGGAAACCGCTCGATGGATTTTAGCTAGATCGGGGGGGGGGATGTATTTGAGATAGTCTGTCTTAATATACAGTAATACAACTTACAAAGAGAGAAAAGCAGTCACCTAGTCAGGTAGATTCAGAGGAGCTGTTTTGAAACTGAAGTGTACCACTGTATACACGAAGACAGAGTGAACAGAAGGGAAAAAAGGTGGTTCCAAATAGACAACCCAAATAGTCACAAAGCCAGGTGCACTGCAATCTAGGCACTGATTTGCAACTGAGTTACTTCTTATTATGAGTGTAGTATGTTCTAAGAGAATAACTACAGTAGGGATTTACTGGCATTGGTTATGATTCTTCTGAGAAACACTAGGTGAGACTGCTAGCTGCCTGATAAAATTGCGTCTTTACAATTTCACTGTTTGTTCCTTTAGAGTGCAGAAGTAATGGAGTGTTTTTCAAGTCTAAATAGAAATATTTCTCTTCCAATGCTTTAATACTGTTACCTTTTATTTTCTACGTAATACATAGCCTGCTTACTTCACAGTGTGACTGTATGGATCAAATGAGACTTAGGTACATACACTGGACCAAACAAGTTACAATGAAGTAATACAGTCAGAGATTATGGAAGAAAACATGGGCTTTGGAATCCAAATTGAGTTCAAATCCCACTTTCATTGTCTACCAGATAGGCAACTACAACCTCAGTAAGTTACATAATCACTTCAAACCCACTTCACTTTTTTCTTCCCCCCTGTAAATTGTGAAAAATAGTACCTAGTTAGTAAGAGTCTTAACAGTATTTGAGAAAGAATGCAAAATGCTTAGCTCACCAATTATGGTGGCAGTAGTTGGTTCTCCTGAGGGGTCATTAAGGTGACAGCAGATGAGTCTGGCTTTTGGAGGTTAATTTCATCTGACATTTTAGTTTTGGGTACATATTAGAAAGTAAGTAGTGAGAAGGAAATTTAAGCTCCAGATATCAAATAATGTGATCAGCCTCAAACTGCAGAGGAGTTTCATCAAAATTTTAGTGGGGGTACAGTCTTGGTAGTCATGGAGTGGGTAACATGAGGGAGACATCAAAAGGATACAGACCTTCATGAACAATAAAATAAGGTAGACGTGTTTTTGAAACTGGATGACTAATAGGGTGGGTAGTCAAATTCTCCAAGGCTCAAGAAAGAATAATTTATATTTGGGTAAAAACTAGACTGGTAACTTCATTCTCACTGTCCCAATGCCATCATGCAGGAAAATATATTTTGATCACTCTATGTCATATGATATAAACGACTTTCATTCGGTAAGGAATCTCAAAAACTCACACTGCCAACTTCTCATGCAGTACAGTACCATGCAATGAATAAGAGCTTAGGCTCAATGTCAGACAGACCTGGACTTTCCAATGACATGCTTCTAAAACACAAACAAATGACTTAAATCCTCTTGCCTCAGTTTCTTCATCTATAAAACACACAATAGTATCTACTCCCTACATTTACTGCAATAAGGAGTTAATTCACATGAAGTCCTTATTAGAAAGCCTGGCACCTAAGAACATCCATTTAATGGTAGCTGCTATTATTATTGTTTTTTTTTAGAAAGCATAAAGAAAATTTGGACAAGTAAGATTTTTCTATAGTTAAAATTTCCAATACTAACCGTGATTCCACGCTACTATCATAAGAACGTCCTCTTCTTGAATGCTCGTAGTCTGACCTGCTGTAATCAAAGTGATCTCTATCCCTAGGGGATCTTTCTTGTTCTCCATATCTAAAACATAAAAGAAAATCAAAGTTATAAGATGAAAACTACTATGTTATAAATGCCTAGAAAAATCACATACTGGTAATGCTAAAGCAACTCTATGACTGAACTATGTCTTACTGAACTTTTTAACAAACAGCTTATTTTGTTGACACCATTCATTTAGTCTTGATTATAAAAGCTTTCAGAGTGTGTACAAAACTACTACTGGAGTTCACATAACCAAACCTGTCATCCTGATTCACATCATCTTAAGTAAAAGATATATATCTGGATATCATATATAGTTGGCATGAAAAAAACCCACCCTGCAAATGACTCCTTTTGCCTAGTTGGCACATTTTATGAAAGGAATGAGCAAATGGGACCAATGTCATTGGTTGGCCTCCACAAAAACCAGCTTAACTCATTCCAAAAGACATCCAAAACACATCAGCTATTATTCTTGAACTTGCTTTACTGAGTAGCAGTGAGAAAGAACTGAAATTATTAGCAAACAAGGATGACAGCATAAGATCTGCCATTTGAACTTTAAATATCAATAAAGTCAGAGATCCTCAAGAGAAGTTAAATAAATACACACAAAATAAATACACATAGTAATATATATATAGTAATTCATATTTTATATACAGTTAACCATATAGCACAGTATTATAAATGTATTTTTCTCTTCCTCATGATTTTATTAATAACATTTTCTTTTCTCTAGCTTACTTCACTGTAAGAATAGAGTATATAATACATGTAACATATACAAAATATTAGTTGACTGCTTATGTTGTCCGGTAAGGCTCCTGGTCAACAGCAGGATATTAGTAGTTATGACTTTTGGGGAGTTAAAAGTTATAGGCAGATTTTCAACTATGGGGGGGGCGTTAGTACCTCTAACCCCCAGGCTGTTCAAGGGTCAACTGTATATTTCTACAATTAACTTATATAACATATAGATATACATGTGTGTCTGTGCATGTCGAGTTTTTTTTTTTTTTTTAAAGACAATAAGTAAGTGACTGATGAACGGTACTAAGTAGTTGCAAGCCATGACAATTAATTTGATGTTCATGAAACGAAAGTTTTTAGAGACAACAGAGTGAAATAAGAAGAAAGTACATATGTGGTAAGGAAGAGATGAGATCACTGAAACAACGTTTAGTGGATGCGTCTCCCTTCATTAATTATTTTTAATGGTCATAGCTCACTAAGTGAAATAACTGAAGTACTACTATGAATGCCTGATGAACATTAATAGTAATATTTCTAGATCTTTCATCTTAACACATAAGATATATATATATAAAAGTATTCTAAAATCTATAGAGAGCTATGTAAAGGATAGCAGTAACAGTAAGAGCAGCACTTCAAAATAAGGTGATTTCAACTCAGTTTTCCATTTTATAAACTTTCATCTAGTGTTTCATCCAGTATTCATTTCATTTTGTAAAACTTTTATGTAGTATTTGACATGCTGAAATTATTCTCACCTCCAAAATTAGATAAAATCCAGAATTATTTACTAGAAACTCCTAGAACAGTCATTCAAGAATGATTTGTCCTTAAGCTTATTCAAGTAATATTGTAAAACCATCTAAAAGAAATCACCCACCCTAAAATGAAGAACCTAAGAACTAAATAATTTTTAAAAACTCATTACAAAAACTTTAAATTGCAGGAGCACATAAAAATTATTTACCTGTCTTCTGGAGAGGAGGTCCTCTGATAGGAATTATAGTTTTCCCTTTTGTCATGACCAGAAGAATGCTTTCAAAGGGAAAAAAAGAGGGGGAGGGGTTATTTTAAAAATTATGTTAAAAACACAGAGAAAATGAAATATGTCTCTCAGAAAATTGGAAGTGCTTTACAAATTATTTCAAAGCTTTTTTTTAATCATAAGAATAATTCATGTTATCTAAACAGTATGTAAAATAAAATTTTCAGGCCCTCCAAGGTAAATATCTGTGGCAAAAAATCTGTTTTCACTATGGACCACATAGTTTTTTAACCAAAAAAAATTCAAGGTAGAAGAAAGTAATTCTCATATTTTTGATGCCACTTAATGGTATTTTATACTATGTGTTAAGTTTTAAATATATAGAACATCATTTTTATAAACACCTCTCGGTGAAAAACAAGACCAAAGCTTTTCCTTGGTGAAAAACATGACTAAGGGCTAGAAGTCTTCTAGCAAGAAGAGTTCACTCCTGTGGTTATATCAAAGTCTTATAATACAGCACTTCTCTCCCTGGATCTAGTTTGTCTTATAAAAACCACTTTAGTTCAGGTTACTAAATCTGGATAAAGTAAACAGCTAGAAGAAACCGACTCTAACATATTTATGAAAATTCGTTTCACTTTCAGGAAACATTGTTTGAATGTGTGATATGTATGGCACTATGTTAGACTACGGATTTGAAAAACATGATTCGTGAGAGAAAGCTCCTATGCCAAATCCTTTGAAAAATAACAAGACATACAAATAAATAACTCCACTGTAACATGGAACTGAAGAGAAATTTCACAGAGATATGAACTATTCAGTTGGAGAACAAATCTTAATTTAAAAATCCAAATGCAGTCAAAAAGCCAAAATATTGATCTCTGTGAATGGGTAAATTTTTTATATCACTGATGAACATTCATATTGGCCAGCTTTTTTTTTTTTAAGGATTACAATAATTTTAACTAACCTAACTATAAGAAAGGAAAAATAGTATGTTTTTTAAAAGTAGCTGTAGCTTAAAAACTAAGAAAAAGGAAATCAAATAATGAACAACCTGTTCTGCATATTTACCTGCTTGCCTCCTTAATGGGAAAAAGAAACATTTAAAAATAAAAAATTATACTGCACGGAAGTGTAAACAAGCTCCAACTTCCTCTTATTTTATGACTAATTAATAGCAGTTTGAGTCAAACATTATCACAAGGAAACTGCCAAACAGTCTCATTAACTGCTGAATTTTTCTATAGTATATACAAAGTAGACTAATCTACGTAGGTGAATAAGCATGTGATCAAAATTTGTAATTTATGGGGGCGCCTGGGTGGCTCAGTCGTTAAGCGTCTGCCTTCGGCTCAGGGCGTGATCCTGGCGTTCTAGGATCGAGCCCCACATCAGGCTCCTCCGCTGGGAGCCTGCTTCTTCCTCTCCCACTCCCCCTGCTTGTGTTCCCTCTCTCAATGGCTGTCTCTCTCTCTGTCAAATAAATAAATAAAATCTTTAAAAAAAAAAATTGTAATTTATGGTAGCCATAGTTTGGGGGCTATTTTATGCTGAATGCGACGATCTTAAAATCCTGTGTCTAATGTATGTAAGAAAGTTTTAAAAATTATTTCACTTAGCAACACAACGAGAAAATTGTTCAATATGTATGACATAGTTTTCTATAAAACTTGACTTCAAGATCCCAAACCAAATATGGAACACAAGACTCATTCGATTCATGGCAACACCAAACATAGTTCATTTATTGGACTGATCATTTACTGTAAGACACAGTCCTTCCTGTGTAGACACCCTGTAGACAAAAGTTAGGAAAAACCCTTAAGGAATTAATGATCTTACGGTAGAAAGCCAGCTGTAAAGATTTTCACAATTAAACATATCAGATTATATGTTCCTGAGAGAGCAACAGAGAAAAGAAGAAATAGGAGGAGGAAGAGAAGGACGAGGGGAAAAGGAGAGGGAAGAGAGAGAGACAGAAAACAAAACTGCAGTCTACTTTTTCTTTACAAGGCATAGCAATTATTTTGATTACATTAGGGAGAAGGCCTCAGTTCTTTGCTAATGATTTTTAACACATCTCCGCAACATCTGTTGTAAGCGAGGGGGGAACCAAAAATATTGAAGTCGTGAATCAGGATTTCGTAAATATGATTAAGTTAACGTGACTGGCACACACAAAAGTGCTAACAGGACATCTTGAGTAGGGAACATTATAACTGAATACTGAGGGATGACAGTGGGTAGAGGGGGATTTGAACTAGGCTTTGGTAGATGAACAGGATTTCACTAAGTAAAATAAAAAAATTTATCATTTTTAGATGTGATTCAAATAATAATCTCAATTTTCCTATTTCCTTTATCATAGAGTTCAGATTATAAATCAGAGTAGGCATTGAAAATAATATATTGTCAAATTCACCTTTAAAAATCCTCTAAATTGTTCATTAAGCAAACAAATGTTTATACCATGTGGTTACCTATAATCTCTAACAATAAAGATAGCAGTATGAGAAGGTCAGTGGAGCAGGGAGGCTGAGTCCAACCTCCGAGCATCCATTAGGCTCAGGAACCAGTCTTTAAGAGCAAGGAGAGGAAGGGCTGAAACAAGTAGGAAACTTCGTCCTGACAGCTAAGGAAGCTACAGCAAGGCTCAATGGAAAAACAAGGGATCCTCAGCTGAACCCTCCCAAACCTAGCAGATGAGTCCTCAGAACATCAAGGGGAAGATGTAAGCTTCACCTGAGGTAAAAATGGGCCCCACCCAGCTAGTGGACTTGCCTTGGCTAACAGGATGGAGAAAGGGAGGGAGGCTAGGCTACGAACTGGCATACAGAGCTGAGCCACTAAGCTTGGAGGGCATGCTGACTGAAGATACCAACTCCTAGTACGGAAGGGTGCCACCGAGGACCCACTGGGACCACAGGAGGTAAACGTGGAGAAGCAGTGTAAGAGGGGCAGGAAAAGGATTCTGAAAAGACTAAACAACACATCTCCCTCTGTGTAAAAGATATCTGGCTAAATCTGAGTGCTCTCGTCTAATTTGGCTCAATCAAGAGCCAGTTCCACACCAGGTCTCCTCTTTATATCCCTAGCTTTTAGCACAGTCAGCCACCTACTATGCCCACGATTAGTTAACTGCTTAAGTGCCACTGGACCAATGAGTACAAGTCCCAAAGAGGCAGATTTCAGAACAATATATGAAAGTATCTACTGACAGACAGATCTAGCTTGAGACAGTGAACTCCCACCAAAAAAGATATACAAGCATGGGCTGGGTGTCTACCAAGCCTTACATTCGACAGTACCATACTCGACAGAATTTAGAAAAGATGGCAGCAGAACATGCCTCAGTCTGTAAGTCTTATTAATTCAGTTTATTAAACACCTACCAGGCACCTGGCCTAGTACCTGGTGTCTACCACTAAGCTCAGTCTACTGGTTCTCTTTTTAAAGAAGGAAAGCAGCAGGGCCTAGATCTGTAATTAAATAAAAATACACCTTCCCCTTTACTGACTCCAAGACCCACGGAGTGATGTGTCTGCGTGTAGATCTGTGCAATTGAAAATAAGTGGAATAGTTTGCTCTCCTGCCAAGTCCACTGACAGGCAGAGGAACAGTTCAGAGAGTAGACGGCGTTACTGGTTCCTGTTAACTGCTCTCACTGCATTTACTATTCTCCCTTCCTTATAACCTGCCTCAGCGACACTAGACTCTTTGTCTTTAAATGTGCTGTTCCATCTGCCTGGCATACTCTTTTCCCAGTTATTTGTATGGCTAACTTCCTTACATCCTTCAAGGTTCTGTTCAAATGGCTACCTTTTCAGTGGGCCCTCCCTATCAAAAATTGCAACCCCCAATGCTAATGATCAACTTTACCCTATTTCTTTTGTCTATAGCATGAGTCTAGCTCTTAAGAACACTATCCCACACCATTTACTTATGGATGAAGTTTATAATTTATTTTCTGTCTTCCCCCATTAGAATGCAAACTCCATGAGACCAAGGATTTGTTTTGTTCACCATTTTACCTAAAGTGCTTAGAATAGTCATTGGGACATAGTAAGAATTCAGTGAATATTTGTTCAACAAGTGTATAATGTCTAAAGGACAGCACAGAAAAAAGAGCTTGTTTATGCACATGAAATGCAATAAAAGGCTCCCTTGTAGATAGACATGCAGGAACTATGATTAACTGAGGAAGGAGATGCCTGTCTTCCATTTCACGCTCATTCACGGAAGTATGCTCTTTAAGAAGAATGGTGGAATTCCCTGCCCTGTTAATTATTCTTCTTTTGCATGTGCTCACTCACATGCACTTTCTTGATTTGTGCAGGCAATGATACACATATATGCATACATGTACATGGACATACACACATACATCTTGCATGTTCTCTCACTTGCCCTCTTGCACACTATTGCTTCTATCTGACTACGTAGCTACACCTGAAATTGTGTAAGTTACATATGTGTATGACGCCATTCTACTGTCTGGTTCTACAGGTACAAGTTTATGTTCTTCATTATAAATTACAAACACTTACTTTTATCTGTGCCACACTACTTTTCATTTTCTGTTGCCAGTTGATCTGATAAATCAAAAACTCCTTAAGTTGGTCCAAAAAACAGGTACCAAATGGTATGAATTCCTTGACAGTTTACTTTTTCTGTCTGCAAATGTCACCTGAAAGGTATACCAAAGAAAGCTTTGTTAACACTGACAAAATGTATGTGAAATAACAACATATTATTTACACACAATGACTATTTGACCATCTTATTTTTCTTAATCAGTAGGCACAGATATATAATCAATAATTAAATAAAAATTCAAAACTTCCTTAAACAGTTCCACTTAACAATGTATAAAGAACACATTCATAGAAAAGACCCTGAATAAGAGAGCAAATAACAAGGGCTTATTAAGGTATTTTAGTGTAATGACCGAGAGGAACAAAACTCAATTTAATAATTGATGTCAGATAACTTTATTCAAATTGTTTTCAGTGAGGGACACCTAAACCTATATCATAAAACAGTACTGTGATAATATAAAAAACAAGTGAACAGAAGAAATAATTATATCAGATAAACTCTATATAAACAGAGTATAAAATATCCCATTTCTATATAAACTAAGAATGAATTATCCAATGTTCTTGTAATAATGATCACTCAGAAATAAATATGCTCTGTGTAAAAATATAAGTAAATTTTAATGTAATCTATCAAAGGCACATGACTTCTGATATATGCAGGTATAAGAACTAAGTTATTTGGCTCAGAATAAACCTAGTCACCAACAGTAAATGCTAAAATAAAATTTTTTTTTTGATATCCGTTAATTACATTTCAGGAATTTTCGAAAAATGCTGAACTGCTACTTATGTTAACACAGGACTACCATTTAAGTACTTAATTGTAATTACATATCTAAGTGGTTTATGGTTTGGTGAATGAAATTACAAAAGGTAATGAAATTACAAAAGTCAAATGAAATAGAAGAAAATAAAAGAGGTAGAGAATATACAGAAAGAACTGTGCCCAGTACCAAAATAACTGAATACAACTAGGAAAAGTTTTACATTTGAATGCCAGAAACGATTACAGATTATCTAGTTCAATTCATTTTTAAAGATAAAAATACTGAAGGTCAGATTAAATCATTTCAATGCCCTAAGCTATACTACCAGAAACTTAGCCTAGGGATACCCAATTAAGTTTTCTTTCCACTAGACCACATACACAAATAATCTTGACACTATGAAGTGACAGAGAGCTACTATCATTTAATGCACATAGGGATGTACACAAATCACTAGGTCTATTACAGCGGTTAGCATGGCATCAAAGTTCTTAAAAGCAATATATATGAGTGTATGAGATTATTTACAAACTTAATCTATAAAGGATAATTGCAATCTACAGAACATCACCACTTCTGTATTTGTAGCTGCAGTTAGACTAACATGCCTCTAGGGGACTCCCAGCAGGGAGAGAGCCAGAGGAGAGAAGCACCACGTGCCCAACTCTCTGACCACCTGTGAACGAACACATGTACAAAACAGAGTAATGCTAAGGCACAGAGTTCTGTGAATATGAACTGCCACCTAAGAGAACTTACAATTTAGTCTAATCAAGTTAATTGCCTAAAAAGTCACCACTCCTCAGAGGAATGTAACAGAATCTACAGTCATAACATAACAGTAACAATGTCCAGGATACAATTAAAATAACTTACCAGAAAACTGTGGTCCAAGCTTAAGAAAAAAGACAATCAATGGAGACCAAAATTGAGATGACCCAGATGATGGAACTGGCATACAAAGTTTTTAAAGCTTATTCAAAAGTGCAAAGGAAAACACGCTCACAAGGAATAAAAGCAGGAAAGTTCAGCAAAAACAAAGCAAAAGGAAAAAGAAAATAGAACCAAACCGAATTTCTAAAACTGAAAAATACATGAAGTGAAAAATTCACTGGTTAGACTTAAAGCAAAATGGAGATAAAAGAAAGTCAATGAATGTGAAGTAAGATAAAAAGAAATTAACCAATCTAAAAACAGACCAAAAAAATTTAATGAACAATATCAGGGACATGTGGTATAATATCAAAGGACCTAATATGTGTGCAATCAAAGTTCAAGAAGGAAAGAGAAAAAATGGAATAAAAAAATTTCTCCCGTATTTGGCAAAAGGCATAAATCTACAGATTCTTGAAGCTCAGGGAATCCTAGGTAGGAGAAATACAAAGAAAACCATGCCTATGCACATAGTCATAGATAATGGTCAAAGCTTAACTGCTGAAAATCAAAGATAAAGGGAAAATCCTGAGAGCAGCAAGAAGGGAAAAAAAATATATTACACATACAGGGAAATAACCATTCAAATTACTACTGACTTCTTATCAGAAACTAAGGAGACAAGAAGACAATCTTAAAAGTGCTGAAAGATAAAAAACTGTTAACCTAGAATTCCAGGAAAAATAAATCTTAAGAATGAAAATAAAGACATTTACTAATTAAAACAAACAAAAGAAAACTAAGAGAAAGTAAGAGAATGTGTCACCAGCAGACCTGTACTACAAGAAATGCTAGAGTTCTCAGGCTGTAGGGAAATGATACCAGATGGAGACTGGAAAAGGAATGAAAAACACTGGAAATGGTAACTTTCCCAGGAAGTATAAAAGGCTACTTTTTCCTTCACTTAAAATACATTGGTTTATTTAAAGCAAAAATTAACATCTTGAGGGGTTACAGTGTATGTAATTAGAGTATACGTGATATGTAGCATATAGGAGGAGGAGGTAAAATAGACCTACATGATCTAAGGTTTCTAAATTTTTTGTGAATTGGTAGTAATAGCAACTCTAAGAAACTTGGAAAGTTAAGGATATATATTGTGTTCCCTAAAACAATGACTAACAAAGTAATGTAAAAAATATAGCTAAAAAGTCTGTAGATAAATTAAAATGGAATTTTAAAAACTATTTAAATAATTTAAAAGGACAAGATAGAAGGAACAAAGGAACAAAAAACTGAAGGGAAATTAAAAAAAAAAAGATGGTGGACCTAAATCTAACTGCTGATTTTATCAAATATTAATGAACAAACATGTCTAATAAACAGAAGCTAGTTCTGTCCTCCCCGCAGATGGACGCAACCCTGAAGGCAAGATCTTGTCTTGAAAGGGTTTTAGCCACGTGACTGCTTAACAAGAGGACTTTGTGCCATAACATACAAATCACGCGAGTCTTCTTTTTTTACATGACTCTTTTCAGAGGTCCTGTTTTTATAGCTATAAATGTATAGAGCTATAAAATTCAAAATTTTACTCAATTAACTTTCGCCTAAAGGTAATGGTTAATTTTTTTTTTACCTCTACCAGCACAACCAGCATATCATTTCTAACAAATACTTATCACCTTTATCACCCAATATTATTTATATATACACTCATTCAACAACAAATAATATTTACTACACTTCTATTATTTTGCCAGGCATCTTTCTAGATACTGGGTAGACAGCAGTGAACACCCACAACAAAATCCCCTGCCCACATGGAGCTTATATTCTAGTTACAAAACATAAATCTAAATTGATAAGCAAAGCACTAAGCAGCTCAAGCAAAGTGGCTTGTTGGGCTTCTTCTACTTTTTTTATACATGCCAGTTTCAAATCATTATTTAATATAAACCTGGTTCACTAAGTCATTATGTTACATCAAATTATGAACACTTGTGTGATAGAAGTACGAGTACCTATATGGGGGCCCACCTGACTTACTAAATCAGGTGTGTGTGTGGGGGGGGGGGCAGAGGGGAGGACTAGGCATGCTGGTTCTATAAAAGCATCCCCAAGGTATTTCCAATATCCAACTCTTCCCCAGGTTTCCTCAGCTTTCCGATTTTGGATGAGAAATCTTGGTTCTCAATTTGTCATAAACCATGAATAACGAATATAAAATACAGAGACTTCATAGCCTCCCTCCCTTATAGTGAAATACATAGTCATAAATCATTTGGAAAGGGACACATACATTCCAAATGTATTAATCCATACTAACTCACTGGTAAGAAGCATATATACGCATGCAAAATAATATCAATTATCAGTGATTTTTAAATCTGAGAGATTCTGGGCACAATTCATAGGGAGAAAATTCTCACTGGTTATGCAATGACTGACTGCCACAGCGCAGGCTCTTTAGGAGTTTAAAAAATGTGCCATAATAATGAAGTAACATTACCTACTGCAACATGGGCACAAGCACAACTTTAAGCACTGAAATGGAGTCATCCAGATGACAAAATGTTTATAAAGTGCTTTTATTATTCTTAAAATGAATATAAGACATGAAAAATTGAGATAGGAAAAGAGAAAAAAAAACTACATTAACGGCCTTCCTAGGTAAACTAGATACAGATTTCATATATATTCACATACAAGGACTGAAATAATTTCTGCAAAAATTTTTTTGCTTATAGGTTTAAATATGCTTATTAATTAATGAGATTTGGAATATACCTTATGGAAAAATTAAAAGCCTAGAGAATTGTCAGTGTCCTTCATTTGTTTTATGTCCAGGATAATCAGTGACTAAGTCCTTATAAAATTGATACTATATTATACCTCCATGGAGGATTCCACTCTCTTCTATCCTAATATTATCATATAAATTAATCAGAGTCACTTATTGTCTACAGGCGTTTTTGCTTCCCTACATTCAACTAAACACTCCTTCTATAAACTAACATTAAGAATTTAACTGTACAGAAGGAACATCAAAAGAAATCTGTGTGAAAGACTTTACTCAGTACTGTTCACTATTTACAGGAAATGACCTGATGGATACTGCTGCCATGATCACCACCACACATCACCTGTGACTGATTTCCAGGACTTTTTGGGTCCAGAAGCAGAAAACACTGAAAACTACTTCTGTCCAAGGCTATCAGAATAAGGCTCTCCTTCCCCTGATAGTAGAAACGCTACTTCTTTGCATATTTTTGTTTTTTATCCCCTTATTTATTTTTTCCCTATCTGCTGGTTGATGCTTCTAAATCTGTACAATGGAACTTTCTGCATTGATGGAAAGGTTCACATTCTGCACTGTCAGTAGCCACTTCATTAACACAACAGCTACTGGCCATATGTGGCTATTGAGCACTTCAAATGTGCCTAGTGGATATAAGAAAATCATTTTTATAAGATTTTAATTAAGTTTACACATATTGGACAACATATTTCTAAATGATTATTAGACATTTAGGCCTTTCAGTCATGGTACTTCAAGATCCTTGTCCTTGACAATCTCCAGATATGGTGTTAATTCTTTAGATACTGACAAAGCAAAGTAACTCAAACCCAATTTACAGGAAAAGTCACTTGGTTATTTTCTAAGAAAGGTTCAGATTATGGGAAATACGGGATAACATAATAATCCTGGTCCTAGAGTTCATCTATGTTGCAATCACCGATGTGGGATCTCCAGAGTCTTAAATGCAGTGCAGCCACCACTACACTAAATGATCATTTAACATAAACAGCAAGAAAATCTGGTACTAGAGATACTATGACAATGACAAACTTGATACATGATCATGACCCACTGAACAACAGTAAAGATATGGACTGATCGTATTTCGAGAAGATAATGGTCTATTCTGCAGCTTAGGCTGAGTAACCCCAATATCAGCTATAAAGAGAGAACTGACAAATGAAATATGAACCACTACTTGTAAAATGGACTCCACTGATTTGCAAAACTGAAATATCGTGCCAGTTTAAGCCACAATATACTTATCGTGGATTAGCTAAGGTCAGATTCTTATTTCTAGTTATTTTAGACCCATCTGTTCCAAAGTAAGACCACAAAATGATGTTTGCAAGGATCTGTATGTTCTGAAGATAAGACCATCTACTGTTCTGGCAATTTACTAGTTTACAATTTCTGCCTAATCCCTGCCAAGACCATCTGATATCTACCTCTACTCTCACAAAGTCTGTAAGTACCCTTCTTAAACCCCCTTTTTGAGATACCCCATGGTCCCTCATAGTATGCTGTCTCCCTTGCTGCAGAAAATTAACAAACTTGACTTTGATTACTAATTAGGTATGTTATTGGTGATTACTCACTGGTGAGCTTTAACATATATGACAAATGACCCCGTTTCTCTAAAAATTCAATGCCATGGGGGAAAAAAGAAGAAAAAAAATTAAAAAAAAAAAAGCAGGGTAGTTTCTACAGAACAAAAGAGACTTAACAGATTTAATGTAATGTGTGGCCCTTGTTTAGATCCCGAGTTGAACAATTTCCCTTCTCTAAAATGGGATGTATTTATATAGTAGAACCCATGTTAGTAACTTGAATTCAGTACTAACTCAACTGACTAATAAACTCTACCCAACTGTCCTTCTAAAATGGTGGTGGGCTGAAGTTCTTATTTCTACATAAACGATGAAATATTGGAAGAGAACATTTTCTAATCTAGTTTGATTGTGAACTTGCTGAAATTATTAGCATATTCATATCACGGTTTTTTGGGGAAGAATAAGATACGGTGGGATATCGACTCTTGGAATTACTTACTTCCTTATCATATATTTTCTATTCAAGAGAACTTATCTTCGTATGTACTTGAAATAAGACTCATTTCAAAATCACCTGTTACCTAAATACTGTGCCCAAGTTGATAATGGAGATACTTTCAGCTCTAATGCCAATACACAAACTTTTAAAAAGTATTTTCTGGAGCGCCTGGGTGGCTCAGTCAGTTAAGCATCTGGCTCTTGGTTTCGGCTCAGGTTGTGATTTCATGGGTTGTGAGATGGAGCCCCACGTCAGGCTCCATGCTCAGGGGGTGTCTTGCTTAAAGATTCTCTCCCTCTGCCCCTCCCCTACTCTCATGCATGGGCGTCTCTCTCTAATATAAATAACATATCTTAAAAAAAAATTTTTAAGTTATTTCCCTCAACTATATAAACATGTGTTCCATTGACACAAAAGTCATTTTAAAATAATATAATGGTGAGTGTCCCAAAGCTCACATGCAATGGTGAATGTAGGCTAACCATTACTGTTCAAAACTAGCCAACAGAACTGTCAATGTACACAGGAGCTCCTCAACAAACTAATTTACCATTGACACTAATAGAGTCTATAGCACATTACAATGAGGTTCCTGGATACCCAGAGATTAACCAATTAACTACATATACTTCCCATTTTAGAAGTCTGAAATGTGAAATTTAAGTTAAGATAATAACCAACAATAAAGAATGATAAATTACTGCAGCCACAAAGATACAACACTAAGCATTTCATTTACAGCTTCTTATTCAAGCCTCATAATTACCCTGCTTTATTTTTTTAGCCTTATTTTTCAATGGGAGAACTGAGGTTCAAAGAGTTGAAGCAATGTGTCCAAGTAAATTATAGCTAGTAAATGGCAGAGCTAAAATCCAGGTTTTTCTGATGCCAAAACCATCTGATATTGCATCCCAATGAAAATGATAACATTAATATATTGATACCAAATTGGTAAACTAAAAATGTAAACAGATATAGTCTCTACAATCCAGAAAATCTTCCTATCCTAAACTGATCCATTTTTCCAAAGTTCCAGATAGCAAAGGTGTTGATATTAATATAAGGCCATACCTACTCCTTTTTAAATATGCGATATAAAATTTTAAAGGTTCCCTTTATTTTATCGGCATAGCTATTATTCAATCTATAAGCAAGTAAGTCACTTTATTGTGAAAAATTCAACATTTTCCTTGGCTATCCTTCTTGGTTCTGAAACCTGGCTTCTATTCTCAACTTATCTACACATACATACACCCAGCAATTTTCTGTATATTTTATTTCAAATTACCTTACTTAACTAAACTTATCGAGTTTTCTTTCTGATAAGTGTGTATCGTCTTTCCCTTTCTACCCTTCAACCATCATCACCAAATAATTTTCTGGCAATCAAACACAATCTGTTAGATTTCCATGTCCCAAAATGCAACTGTGAAATTGACAATATTATGAAGAGGACTGCTACTACGGTTCTAACAAAAAATGCATAAAGTCCTATCATCATCCAGATTTATACAGAATATGCCCATAGGGAAATTCTCAGAGTTCAACATGTGCATGCTTGATACTTAGACTAATTGGAAATTCCTGCAATGAGAGCAATTTATCTAGAGTTTATAGCTCTCTCTGCTCTTCTTAGTATCACTGTGTGGATTTTATGATGAATTATTAAATTTCTCTCTCCTGTCACAAATAAGCAATTCAGCAAAACCACACCTGCTCCCCTGGACAAGGAGGGCATTTTATAATAAGGAGATATAGTTTAAAAATAATTTTCCTATCAGTTTCAGCAAGCATCAGAAAACAAAATATTTAGTAACATTTGTAGGATGCATTTTAGGCTGTTAACTGGAAACTGAAATTGTAAATTCTGCAATTATCTCAAAAATTCAGAAGATGAAAACATACTCAACTAATGGCTGAAATGCACTGCTTTTTCAATGACTTTGGTTGAGTACTCCTACTGTCCCTCAGGTGTCTTCAATCAATGTTAAAGGAACTTACTGTAACTTACTATAAAAAATTAAAAAGGAGTCAACAAAATAGATTTCCTTTAGTTTGTTGTTCTCCATTCTACATAACAGCACACTTGGCGAACTTCAACCACTGTGACAGAGTTAAAAAAAAAAACAAACAAAAAACAAAACTTAGTTGTTCAACAGGGAAAATGATAACATTAAATAATATTCAAAAGAAAAACTAGTTTGAAATGTTCTAAATGCAAAACTGAATGGGGGCGGGGAGGTGGTAATGGGATCCTTAAGAAAATCTCCGAACAGGACCCAAGCCCCTGGCCTTCCACATGGTGATGTTCCTTCTCAGGGAACAGATATGAAAAAAGATTGGCCACATTTCTTAACTTATTATGTCCTAACTATGGCAAGATTGCTATGGCCTTTACATATCTGTATTGAAGGAAAATCTTTTGTTTAAGAAAACAGCTTTCCTACTGTTTTTTCTTGCTATTTTTAAAAATATTAGTGAGAAATATGCCGCATAAACGTCACATAAGGAAAAATGTTGTAATTTGATTTCAAAATAGTTTTACGATTTCAAGAAAATAAAAGCACGCAAACACTACTATCATTTTGAGAAAAAGTCATCAGGTATAGGTAACAATCCCTAATCTGCAATTACGAAATCTGAAAAGCTCTGAAAACACTAAAGGTTTTTCTTTACCTTTTTTTTTTTTTAACAGAAGTACAGTCGACACACAATGTTATATTAGTTTTAGGTGTACAACATAGGGATTTGACAACTCTATACATTATGCTATGCTCAGCACAACTTCTAAAGATTTTCCTTAAACTCATGGGAAACTCATTTGGCACCAACCTGAGACTTAGGTGACTCTTCCACTGATGCACTGCAGAAATACTAATGTGTTTGATTAGAAGATGTTACCCCGGATCCCCAAATAGTGATTACTTCATAAATATATATGCACTGTGTTTCTTTAAAATCTGAAAAATTCTAAATGTCAAAACAGTTCTGGCTCCAAGAATTACAAATAAAGAAGTGGAGACCTGTATTTCCTGTTGTTTGCTTCCTAGTCAATGCGTACATCAGGTGTGCTCTTTGACTTAGAACCATTTGAAAGACTGAAGATTCCCATGTTCAAGTACAGGGATGAAAGTTTTGCAGACAGTACCTGCACTACTGTTTGTATAAGAATGAACAAAATATAAAACACTTTCATTAGTTTCTGACTCTATATAGGGGAGACAGCCCCAATTTGGGGACATCTTAAGACAGATTCAGATGAGTAAAAAAAAAAAAAAAAAAAAAAAAAAGACAAAATCTGAAAGTTTTTATCATTTTAATGAACTCAGTGATACCAACAACCATACTAAAAATGACTCATTATAAACTGAGAGGAGTTATTATCCCTCATTCATTTCCCTATATGATGAAGCTGGTCCATAATGGTCTGTACTTAACCAAATAAACTGAAAAGTGATGTGATCATTTCAGTATGCTACTTAATTTTTTTTTAATTCCTTTGTTGGTACGTAGGAAGATCCTCTAATGTGCTCCTTTTCACCAGAATGTAGGTTCTTGAAGAGTAGGATTTGTAATTTTTTTTTGTTTCAAGATTCTACCATCTTTTTCTTGATTCATAGTATTGATTTCCAATTTAGTTGGTTTTCAAGAAAAATTCTACATACTGAACTACTTTACTGATTCACTTAAATATAAATTATGACATTTATAGGGCAAATTCCCTTTATCCTGTTCCCTCTCAAGTTCCATTCTCTTTCTCTTTCCCTACATAGCCAAGTTTTTACTAATACTTATTTTGATAGATGAGTCTACACTTGATGCCTACAATTCTTACCCTCCATTAATCCCTCTTACACCCCACAATTTGGTTTTCCACTCCCACTACTTCATCGTACTTTTTGAAGTTACACAATGACTTCCTTGTTGCTAAATCCAGGGGCCACTTCCTTCTTTAACCTGACATTTGTCTAGCAACTGGTAGTGCTAAATCCCTCTTCTTTAAGTTCTGGAATCTCAACTTATAGGGACACCACGTTTATCTGGTTTTCCTTGTCTCTCTTCTCCTGTCCACCCCCTAACATTTATTATCCTGTAGAGTTTAATCTTTGCTTATGCATTTCGTCTGCCCTGTTCATTGCCATTTTCCCAACAGAGAAAGCTCTCTATACATATTTGTTTAATGAACAAATGAATATTCTTTATCTTTTCTTTCTCCATATTCTCTCTGGAAGACCATCTCCATCCTCACACTTTCAACTAACATTTATGAGTATGACTGTTACTTCGGCCTCATCTTCTCTACAGAGTTCCAAATCTTTACATCCAAATGTCTATAGAAAAAAACACCCACGTGGATGCCCCAAAGGCCCTGAGAACTAGGGAAGTCCAAATTGGCACTCATCATTTCCTCTTCTCAAACCACCTCTTCCTCTAAGATATTACTTACAAAGCCAGCTAAGTGACAATTTCCTTTTCCTTCCTCCCAATTAGTCACCAAATCCTAAAAATTCAAGTTCATAAATAGGACATAGAATCAAATCTACTCCCCTCCTCATTCTCTCTGCCGTTGTACACAGAAGAAGGTAGGGAGGGGGAAGGTTTGGTTTCAAAAGTTTCCATAATCAGACAACCTTAATTTCATTTTAGAGGAAGTTACTTTTTTTTGACCTTTTTAATAAGATTTCTCACAAGGTCTTCTTTATGTCTAGGTTATACGAACTTTTCTAATTTAGCTCTAAAATATTACTTATGTATACATCTAACTGGTGAGGTTCCATTGTATTCCACCCATACAGGACAAAGGCATCTTTAAATATCTGCAAAGCTGTCCATAGGGAAACCTAGTCCTTAAATTAAAAGCACATCCCACCACAATATATTCAATATTATCTCATGCTTTCCAAGTTACCTTCTAAGTTTTTAAAATGGAAATTCTGTCTCAATGGCTCAATTACCAACAATCTGTTTCTGCATATGATTGCTATTCAATAGCACTTCTCTAATTACTGAATAAAAACAAATCCTAAGGGAGAGATCTGCTACTACTGCACCCTTAAACACTTGTATTTACATCCTCCTAAGCCCACCTCATCTTGCCCCTATACCCCTTGGTTCACAATTCAACTGCATGGCAACAGGAGTTAACTTTCCTCATTAACTCCAGCATCTTCATTCAATGAACAAATATTATCATTATGGGTTTTCTTGGTCTAGTGAGTAAGCTAAATTTACATCCATTTTTACCATCACAGAGAAGAGACAGAACTTAAATTTCAAATGTATACCATAACCCTCACCACTTAATAGTAAAGGAACAGCCTTGTAGTAAAGAAATAGCTCTAGTGCTCCTTATCACCCACTGAATGCTTCCTTTTTCATTTTGCGTTAAAGTTTGAATTTGTGCAAAAGAGACTTTTTTTGTGAGGTCATAAAAATTGAGAAACTTTGTATAACACAAACAGGTAAACGGAACTGAAAAATCAATGCGGACGGAGCCATAACTGATACTTATATTAAGAAGTCGTACAGTAAAGTACTTATAGAAAAAATAAGAAAGTATAAGGTTAAGAAAAAGAGCAGTATGGTCATGGTCTTTTTCTTTCTGGTTTTTGCTTTATCCCCTATTCTTTGCAAACAAATTAAGAATAGAGATTAAAGGCAGTGTCTGTGAACAGTGAGGTGATATATACATTGCTCTGCACACAAGGCACTGATGTCTGAGAGATGAAAGTTCCTATCCTCAGTCAGAGAAGAAAAGTTTAAGCGTTGTAGCATTGTTATAGACATAGTACTTCTGGAAAAGAGGAAGTGCAATTAAGTGGGTCTGAGGCATACAGAAAGAAGTGGTTCTAGAAGCTGCATCCTGAAGAACAACCAGGAGATGGGGAAAGGTCACTTCCCATTTGGAAAGGGGAAAAAGGTCATTCAGGCATTGAAATTAGCACGTGTAAAGACTCGAGATATAAGAGTTTAGGCGATTCTCAGCTGTTTGAGCAGAGTACAGGGTGTATACAGAAAATTGAGCAGAAATGAGATGGAACATGAAACTCAAGAAACTAAAGCATGAAAGACCTTGTATCAGACCACTGGATTCTTGAGGTTCTCGGTCACTACTGTATATCAAGAACCTAGGACAGTGCTTGCCACTTAATAGGTTCCAATTCCAAAATTAAATATGGGGGTGTGTGTAGACTTCTAATGATTATCCCTATTTCTTCCTCCATATTTTGACAGATGCTTTACCATAGAATACCACAAAAAACTTGTCTCACCTATCTACCACGACTTCTAAGAATCCCCAAGATGTTTGTCATCAACTGCATCAAGACAGCACTACCATCAAGTGTCATCCCGTCTTCATTCCATGTTAACCTGGAAAGCTGTCTGAATAAACTTCCCTCTTGAGATGAAAAAAATACCAGTTCCTTTAAACGCGCCGCAAGAGGAAATCTGACCCTGAACGTATAGTTACTTTAACTTAAAAAAACACGTCTAATTATTGAGTATACTTCATGCCTTTAAACATTCATACCACTTTGTTCCCTCTCCCCAAAAACGTGTTCCTCCACTTGCCTAAATAAGTATATGGGCTGAATATATTCTGCAAACACTCACAGGACAGCTTTGAAAGCAGTCTTTCTCATTATTAATTAAAGAGCCATTTAGTAAACCACAGTCTAAGTTTTTAAAGAAAACGTAGAAGTGGTGGCCTCCACTGAGAAATTTATGAAGAAGCCCCCAGACACATAGCACTATATTCCACTACTGAGGCACCCCCCGTCACCAAATCTAGAATAAAACTGTCTTGATAAAATAATTGAGGAAAGGACTCACAGAGCGACTTTTCACCGGGAAGTGCTGAACTCTGTCCTGATTCATTTGAATTAGGCCCAAAGTTAAGAAAAATATGAATCTTCACTGAGTTTCTTCCTCCCATTAGCTTTCTTCCCCCCAAGATGAATTTTATTTTTTATCTTCCAAGTTTCTATTTAAATTCAAGTTAGTTAACATACAGTGTAGCATTGGTTTCAAGAGTAGAATTTAGTGACTCATCACTTACATATAATACCCAGTGCTCATCACAAGTGCCCTCCTTAGTGCCCATCACCTATTTAGCCCATCCCCCTGTCCACCTCCCCTCCAGCAACCCTCCTTTCTTTCTACAGTTAAGAGTCGCTTACAGTTTGTCTCCTCTGTTTTTATCTTATTTTCTTTTTCCCTTCCTTCCCCATGTTCATATCTCGTTTCTTAAATTCCACACATGAGTGAAATCATATGGTATTTGTCTTTCTCTGACTTTTCTTTTTTTAAGATTTTATTTATCAATTTGTCAGAGAGAGAGAGCGAGCAGGAGCAGGGTGGAGAGGCAGAGGGAGAAGCAGGCTCCCTGTTGAGCAATAAGCCTGATGGGGACTCGATCCCACAACCCTGGGATCATGACCTGAGCCGAAGGCAGATGCTTAACCAACTGAGCCACACAGGGGTCCCTCTCTGACTGACTTATTTTGCTTAGCATAATACACTCCAGCTCTATCCATGTCATTACAAATGGCAAGATTTCATTCCTTTTGATGGCTGAATAATATCTACACCACAATATAATATATACACCACATCTTCTTTATCCATTCATCACTCAATGGACATTTGGGCTCTTTGCATAATTTGGCTCCAATTAGCTCTATAATCACAGGAGCCCTAATGTGCCCAGACCAAGGCAGCTTATGCCAACCTTTTGGTATCTGTTCTCTGGGAAAAGACTAACTTGGCTACAAATAGCAAAGGCTTGCTTTAATCCATTGCTTCCTCTCCTGATGTATTATTTTTGAAGAAAATGGTTTGAAAATTTGCACTTTGTTGTAGGCAATGAATTATCTCTTCCAATGTCCACTTGGGAAATGTATACGCTGATAAAATATTTAGGCTACACATTTAGTAAGTCGAGAAGTTTGCTGAAACTAATATGCCAGAGGCCTTTTTGTTTTATCACCTTCCCATGCTAAAATTTTCAAATTTAGATGGTAGAGAAATGCAACAAGGAAGCCCACGGGTCATCAGTAGGATCAGCTATGTTACCAATAACCACCTCTTTCTTAAACTACCTCTAGGCCAGCCATAACTTATACCAAATTTAGGGACATACCAGGTAGTACAAAATTCAGTCTAGATACAAGTGGGTAATAACAGAAAATAATGTTTAGGGTAGGGCACAAACATTATAAATGTGTGCTCTCTTAGACGGTCTCAGGTATAAGTTAATGTAGGTCACCTGGCAATGTGCAATCATCAGGGAGAACAGTGAACCAGACCTCAGCCAAGTGAGGTGGGAAATGCTCCATGAAAGCGGCATGGGCACTTAAAAGTGCAAGGACAACATTCAAAACCAAAGGACAAGAACTGAGGCAAAAGAACTCATCAACTATATCACAGTAGTAACAATAATAGCTAACATTCTATGTCAGGCACTGCGCACAGTGACTTATATATATCATTTTTCTTTATCCTCAAAACAACTCACTAAGTTAGATATTATCATTCACATTTTTCAGATGAAGAAGCTGAAACTAGAGATGTTAGGTAACGTGCCCCAAGTGACAGACCTAATAAGTGCTGAATCAAGACTGGCATCTTTGGCGTAAAAGTCCATTATCCAGCATCAACACAAGTAGGTCTCCTCCTCCTACAGATGCTGCTGCTTGTCACAACGCTTCTGGGAACAAAGTCACACTTTTAATGCCAATTCTAAATTCGCTTTTCTACAGAAGGACGATAATTGAGGTTAACTTCCAAGTTCACAGGCAACCCAAAAACGAGCTTAAATACCATAAGGAGGAGGCAGGTTAACTAGTTTTCTGAAGGCCAAATTTGCCTGTTTTTCTATCTGCTATTGCTAGCCTGTGGGACACCTAAAAATGTAAAGGGAACTCTTACTACCCTTTCAATCACCTATTTCTTGCATCTGGAATATCCTTTCTCAAAATTTCTCCTTTATTTATCTCAAAAAGTCGTTGTGAGGATTAAGTCAAAATACATAAAGCGGATATTAGAGTTAGACTCAGTGAAAGGAACTATTACCGATATGTAGAAGTGTATTGTAGGATCCGGAGCTCGACAGTCACACTGGAGACCCAAGTTGGGGAGTACCACCTTATTGGAAGCAGATCAACTTATGAAAAGATAAAAGAGGGCAAAGAGCTCATTTAATGAGGAATGAAGAGCCCCAGGACTAAACACTAGAAAGCATCTTTATTTACGGGGCAAACGAATGGAAAAGAAACGAGTAATGAAATTTTAAAGAAGCTGTCACAGGTATATCACGGTAGAAAGAGGCAGTAAAAGTGGAACTTCCGCTGTTTTCTAATTACACTTCATTAATCCCACTCCCACGGCCTGGAGCCGGACACTAAGAAAGGCGCCTTGGAAGCCCAAACGACTGGAGAAGCTCTAAGTGACCGGTGCCGACAGGAGAAGAGGCCCAGCTCTCCGCTGGAGTTCAGCAACAAACACACCGCAGCGAGTCAGCCCCAGGAACCTCACCCGGGAACTAGGTCCCTCCGCGCAGTCAGGGACGGAGTTCACGCTCAGACTTCCCACCCTCTCAGAGTCCTCCGCCTGACCGGCTCTCACACCTCAGCGTCGCGGGCCGACGGGCGCCAAGAGGAGAGCCACGCACGCCCCGACGCTACCCACGGCGGTCCTAAGCAGCCGGTACCCACTCCTGGTCCCCTTTTAATTCCCACCCGGACCGGCAACCCGCCACCCTCACTCTGGTTCGCTGCCTGAGGCGAGTCTACGGAGTTCGGCAATTACCTGGAGCTACACCGCGCCGCCATTACACCGGATGCACGTCACTTCCCTTTCCCGACCCGGCAGTGCGAGGAAGGCGGTACGTGAAATACAGAAAAACCTGACGCTAAATTCACTTTAAAACATTTCCTATTAATTTACTTTAAGCACCCTATCATAATACCAAATTTAGAGCAGCTGGTCTGGTCACAATTTTCTCTTTCCAAGACGACGACGAAAGAGAAGTTAATTCAAACTACAAAGTCCAGCATGCGCCGCCTGCGAGGACGGAAATGACGTAGACAATTATAATTTTTTTAGGCTTAGAAGGTCGCAATGTACGACGGGAATTGTAGTTCTTTTGGGTAGGCGCCGGAGCCGTAAAGGCGGCTCTTCTGAAACCTGGTAGAGATGAGGTTCTGGCAACATTTACTCTCAAGCTCGTTCTTTGCAGTTGGTAAAAAATAGACCTTACCAGTAACTTTTACGTAAAAATCTTAAGAAGAGAAGACACCTTTTTCAGGTTCTTTTTAGTAGTTATAAAAAGAATCTATATAAGCAAAAATGTTGGAAACGTTAAATGCCTGCAAAGTTCCAAGATTTCAAGCCTAAGGGAATGGGAGAATATTGGACCACAAACAAAGTGAAGTAAGAGGAGAAGCTAATTTTGTAGAGAGGGTGATGCCTCTGTTTGAGTTTAAGTTACCAGCTGGCAAGACATCCTGAGGATAAGGAGATTGGCTGGCCAACTTGGAAATAGCCGACTGTGCAGAGATCAGAGGTAATCAGTGAAATAGTTTTCTTACTCTTTACTTTTCCATAGTAACAAAATCTAAAAGTTCAACTACTTGTTACTGTTTTGGAAACCGTCTTTTCCTAAAGCAACTGTATCTTTATGTTCCCCAACCTTCTAAACACCAGGACTGGTTTCTCCAAACATTTCTCTTTTGTTGGCAGGTTGAACTTGCACATGAGGCAGTAGGTAGGTCAGCTATGGTAAATGGGCTTCATGCTCATGGACCCCATACATACGCTTCATTTTTGTCACCATGACCATTTCACTCGAGCGTCCATTGTGCCAGCACTGGAGTGGCCAGGAACAAAAACAGGCTAACATTGACTAGCTGAGTAATTTTGTTTACTTGGCTGTTCAGTGTTTCTTCTATAACGAATGCTTTCTTGTGCACGTTGATGAGTGTTCAAAAGATCTTCATACTTTTTAACCACAACAATATGCATATCCACATAACTCTAACCTTTAAAGATTTCCTTGTGTGCGGTTTTTAAAATCTCTTTCTTTTCAGACCTCTGACCAGCCAGCCAAACTTTTTGCCATTTCCAGTTAGTCTGTTTATATTCTGACATCAGGCCACTTTTCCTTTCCATACAAAGTGGATGACCAGGTGCACCCCCTGAAGCTCTACCCACTAGGAAGACAGTCCCTCTCCTGTCTTCAGGGCTATTCGAGCGTGAAGCTGTACTGTAGCTGATGTCCAGTTTCAGGTTTCATCCACATACTTAGCCAATTCATCTGTAAACTAAGCTCAGTCATTGTTGTCTTTCTTCAGCTTGTTCAAGACACCCCCCCCCCCATACGGCCATCAGTGCAAGCTAAGAGAGGGGTATTGATGCAACTGAAGGGTGACCTCAAGGTCTGGACTCTCTATTCACGTGGATTGTTTGTGTCTTCTCGTCTTTGTGCTTCATCCCAAATACAATACTTTCATCTTATGATGAATTTTGATTGGGCCCTCCAGAATTTATAACTCGATGGGTTCAACAAGACATATTTCATTTTGTGTCATTTAGTGTCCCATGGTCAAACATTCCCCCCTTTTTTCCCCAATAGCATGCCAAGACCTAATTTTTAAAAGGTGTGCAACCTTGCTTCAAAACTCTGGGTGCCTGAACTGTGATTCTCCTACTAAGATTTCCCTAAACTCCATACTGCATCTTTTTCTAAAAGTGACAACTCTTGACACTCTAGAATATGCCAGATTCTACAACACAAGTGTCAAGGCTGCTTGCACCACCACTCAGACCTTCTGTAGAGCTCTTTGGCCAGGCCCTAAAGCTGGCAGCTTTTTATGTCACCTGGCATGAAGACCTGAAAAATATTCCTAGGTGTGGAGTATGTTGCTTACAGAACTCAAAGCATCCTCTTAGGCACTGTTCTTTCTTCTTTCTTGTAGGGGATGCAAGAGGCAGCAATTTATCTTCTACTTAGAAGGGGATGTTCTAGCACTCCTCAGAACACTGGGCATCTAAACCCTTTAATGAGGGATCCCTGATTCTTCATAAGGTTAATTTCCTACTTTCTGGAGCACAAACCTCCAGCATGCTAGCCACCTCTTGCTCAGCTTGTTTAATCAGCATGATGTCATTGATATAATGGATCATTAGGATACCCTATAGGATTTTCAGGTGATCCACATCTCCTTGGACTATATTATGAGAGAGAAAGGAGAGTTAACACAGCCCTGGGGCTAAAGTGTCAATGCATATTGTTGCCTGTTTATTTCATTTGTATATTAATATTTCTAATTGTATTTATTGATTGGGATAGAAAAGAATCCATTCTCCAAATCAGTGGCTGTATACATGAGGCCATATTATCCTGCTTTCACAGTGATACTTTGCTTGGTATGGCAACTGCAGTTGGGGCTGCTACTTTGTTGAATGTTGTTCTACAATCATTCTGCTAATTTATATGGTTTCTACAGGCCAGAGTGTCAAATTAAATGAAGGTGTGATGGGAACTACCATTCGGGCATCCTTAATATCCTTAAGGGTATTGCTAATCTCCACCATCCTCTGGCATTGTGATATTGTTTTAGATACAATCTCTTGGCCAGGAGAGGCAGTTTCAAAGATGTCTACTTGGACTTCCTCCCTGTAATAGTTCTTATTCCACAGTCCAAGAAAAATGAATGGAAATGACTCCCAACTGTGAAGTATATACATTCCAATTATATACTTGGGATTGGGTAAATGAGCACTGAGTTGATTTGTGAACCCAGTGGACCCATTGTGAGCCAGACTTCGGCCATAACACCGATTTATTACCTGGCCTGCATATGATTCCATTCCAGTAGTGGAGCCATGATGTTGCTTCAGTTCTTCAGGTATTAATGTTGACTCTGACCATGTGTTTAATAGTCCTCAAACTATGGGGTACTCCGCTTGCCCCAAGACACAGTAATTCAAATAAGTGCAATTGGGTCCCTTTGAGGAAGGTCCAGGGAATCATTGTGATAACTACTTGACATGGTGTTGTAAGGTGCTTCTTCCTGAGAGCCAGCAAAATCTTCAGTCAATGATTTGAAAACTGGTCCAGGACCAGGAACTGGCAAGAGATTGTGACTTTTTATTTGGGTGACCACCCTCAGCCTCCTGCTCATTCATTCTTTCTTTAAATTATGTATATTAAGTAGTACTTTCATTGGCAACCCATATATTTTGCCCCTAGTGATACCATGTTGTATCTTTATAATTTTTATTCCATCTTTATGATTCCATCTTGACTGCTACTCCAACAACTGGTACTATCATAATTGAGACTCCCTAGCTTCTGAGGGTTAAGTGCCTCAGCTTCTATCGCTTCAGGGCCCTATCATTCTCACTACTACTAATGAACCAAGTTCCATGGCAACCTCCTCTTTTTTTTTTTAATTTTTAAATTTTCATCCTAGTATAGTTGACATATAATGTTATATTAGCTTCAGGAGTACAATATAGTGATTCATAAATTCTGTACATTACTCAGTGCTCATCATGATAAGTGTACTCTTAATCCCCTTCACCTATCTCCCCACCAACCTTTCTTCTGGTAAACCATCAATAAGTTAAGAGTCTTATTTGGTTTGTTTATTTTTTTCTTTGTTCATTCATTTTTGTTTCTTTCTTTTTTTTATAATTTTTATTTTGTTATATTAGTCACCATACAGTACATCCCCAGTTTTTGATACAATGTTCCATGATTCATTATTTGCATATAACACCCAGTGCTTCATGCAATATGTGCCCTCCTTAATACCCATCACCGGCCTATCCCAATCCTCCCCCCTCCCTTCTGAAGCCCTCAGTTTGTTTTCCAGAGTCCACAGTCTCTCATGGTTCATTCCATCTTCTGTTTACCCCCCCCCCCTTCATTCTTCCCTTTCTTCTCCTACCGATCTCCCTGCTATTTCTTATGTTCCATAAATGAGTGAAACCATACGATAATTGTCTTTCTCTGCTTGACTTATTTCACTTAGCATAATCTCCTCCAGTCCCGTCCATGTTGCTGCAAATGTTGTGTAATCGTTTTTTTCTGATGGCTGAGTAATATTCCATTGTATGTATGGACCACATCTTCTTAATCCAGTCATCTGTTGAAGGGCATCTCGGCTCCTTCCACAATTTAGCTATTGAGGACAATGCTGCTATGAACACTGGGGTGCATATGGCTCTTCTCTTCACTATGTCTGTATCTTTGGGGTAAATACCCAGTAGTGCAATGGCTGGGTCATAGGGTAGCTCAATTTTTAACATTTTAAGGGACCTCCACACTGTTTTCCAAAGAGGCTGTACCAACTTGCATTCCCACCAACAGGGTAAGACAGATCCCTTTTCTCCATATCCTCTCCAACATTTGTTGGTTCCTGCCTTGTCAGTTTTTGGCATCCTAACTGGCATAAGGTGGTATCTCAGGGTGGTTTTGATTTGAATTTCCCTGATGGCTAATGATTTTGAACATTTTTTCATGTGTCTGTTAGCCATTTGTATGTCTTCATTGGAAAAGTGTCTGTTCATATCTTCTGCCCATTTATTGATTTGATTATTTGTTTCACGTGTATTGAGTTTGAGAAGTTCTTTGTAGATCTTGGATACTAGTCTTTTATCTGTAGTGTCATTTGCAACTATCTTCTCCCATTCATGGGATGCTTCTTAGTTTTTTTGACTGTTTCCTTGGTTGTGCAGAAGCTTTTTATCTTGATGAAGTCCCACAAGTTCATTTTATCTTTTGTTTCTCTTGCCTTTGCAGATGTGTCATGAAAAAAGTTGCTGTGGCCAAAGTCAAAGATGTTGCAGCCTATGTTCTCCTCTATGATTTTGATGGATTCCTGTCTTTCATCCATTTTGGAGTTTATCTTTGTGTATGGTGTGACAGAGTGGTCAAGTTTCATTCTTTTGCATATAGGTGTCCAGTTTTCCCAGCACCATTTATTGAATAGACTGTCTTTTTTTCCACTGGATGTTTTTTCCTGCTTTGTCAAAGATTAGTTGCCCAAAGAGCCGAGGGTCCATTTCTGGGTTCTCTATTCTGTTCCATTGGTCTATGTGTCTGTTTTTGTGCCAGTACCATGCTGTCTTTGTGATCACAGCTTTGTAGTACAGCTTGAAATCCGGCAGCGTGATGCCCCCAGCTTTGTTTTTCCTTTTCAACAATTCCTTGGCAATTTGGGGCCTTTTCTGGTTCCACACAAATTTAAGGGCCGTTTGTCCCAGTTCTTTGAAAAAAGTCATCAGTATTTTGATTGGGATGGCATTGAAAGTGTAGATTGCTCTGGGTAGCATAGACATTTTAACTATGTTTATTCTTCCAATCCATGAGCATGGAATATTTTTCCATCTTTTTGTGTCTTCATCAATGTCTTTCAAGAGTGATTTGTAGTTTCTAGAATATAGATTCTTTGCATCTCTGGTTAAGTTAATTCCAAGATAACGTATGATTTTTGGTGCTATTGTAAATGGAATGGATTCCCTAATTTCTCTTTCTTCAGTCTCATTGTTCATGTACAGAAGTGCAACTGATTTCTGATTATTGATTTTGTTTCCCGCCACATTACTGAATTGCTCTATAAGTTCTAGTAGTTTGGGGGTGGATTCTTTTGGGTTTTGTATATAGAGTATCATGTCATCTGCAAAGAGAGACAGTTTGACTTCTTCTTTGCCAGTTTGGATACCTTTTATCCGTTTTTGTTGTCTGATTGCTGTTGCAAGGACTTCTAGTACGATGTTGAGTAATAATGGCGAGAGTGGGCATCCTTGTCGTGTTCCTGATCTTAAGGGAAAGGCTTTCAGCTTTTTCCTGTTGAGAATGATATTTGCTGTAGGCTTTTCGTGGATGGTTTTTTGTGAAATTGAGGAATGTACCCTCTATCCCTACACTCTGAAGGGTTTTAATCAGGAAAGGATGCTGTATTTTGTCAGATACTTTTTCTGCATCAGTTGAGAGACTCATATGGTTCTTGACTCTTTTCTTGTTGATATGATCTATCACACTGATTGATTTGTGAATGTTGAACCACCCTTGCATCCCAGGGGTGAATCCCACTTGGTCTTGATGGATAATCCTTTTAATGTACTGTTGGATCCTATCAGCTAGGATCTTATTGAGAATTTTGGCGTCCATATTCATCAGGAAAATCGGTCTGTAATTCTCCTTTTTGATGGGGTCTTTGCCTGGTTTGGGGATCAAAGTAATACTGGCCTCATAGAATGAGTTTGATAATTTTCCTTCTGTTTCTATTTTTTGAAACAGCTTCAGGAGAATAGGTATTATTTCTTCTTTGAATGTTTGGTAAAATTCCCTGGGGAATCCATCACGCCCTGGACTCTTGTTTTTTGGGAGGTTTTTGATCACTGCTTCAATCTCTTCATAATTAATCGGTCTGTTTAAATAATCAATTTCTTCCTGTTTCAGTCTTGGTAGTTTATAGGTTTCCAGGAAGGCATCCATTTCTTCCAGGGTGTTTAATTTATTGGCATAAAGCTGTTGATAAAAGTTTCTAATGATCCTTCCTATTTCATTGGTGTTGGTTGCAATCTCTCCCCTTTCATTCGTAATTTTATTAATTTGGGCCCTTTCTCTATTCTTTTGAATAAGTCTGGCCAGTGGCTTATTGATCTTATTTATTCTTTCAAAGAACCAGCTTCTAGTTCTGTTGATCTGCTCTACTGTGCTCCTGGTTTCTAATTCATTGATCTCTGCTCTAATCTTGATCAGCTGCCTTCTCATGCGTGGATTAGGCCTGTTCTTCTCTTCCAGCCCCAGCTTCTTGAGGTGAGAATATAAAAACTGCATTTTAGATCTTTCTATTCTTTTGAGTAAGGCTTGGATGGCTATGTATTTTCCCCTTAGGACTGCCTTTGCAGTGTCCCATAGTTTTTAGACTGATGTGTTTTCATTTTCATTGGTCTCCAAAAATTGTTTAAACTGATTTTTAATTTCCTGGTTTACCCAATCATTCTTGAGCAGGATGGTTCTTAGTTTCCAAGTGTTTGAGTTTCTTCCAAATTTTTCCTTGTGATTGAGTTCCAGTTTCAAAGCATTGTGGTCTGCGAATATGCAAGGAATAATCTCAGTCTTTTGGTATTGGTTGAGACCTGTTTTGTGACCCAGTATATGGTCTATTATGGACAAAAGTTCCATGTGCATTAGAAAAGAATGAGTATTCTGTTGTTCTGGGGTGTTGTGTTCTATATATATAAATCTATGGGGTCCATCTGTTCCAGTATATCATTCAAAGCTCTTGTTTCTTTGTTGATTTTCTGCTTAGGTGATCTGTCTGTTGCTGAGAGTGGAGTGTTGAGGTCCCCTACTATTAATGTATTATTATCTATATGTCTCTTTATTCTGGTTAAGAGTTGGCTTGTGTTTCTAGCTTCTCCCCTGTTGGGGGCATAAATATTTATAATGGTCATATCCACTTGTTGGATACATCCTTTAAGAATAATATAGTGTCCTTCTGTATCTCTAACAACAGTCTTTAGTTTAAAATCTAATCTGTCTGGTATGAGAATTGCTACCCCAGCTTTCATTTGAGGTCCATTGGCATGAAACATGGTTTTCCATCCCTTCACTTTCAGTCTGGATGTATCTTTAGGTTCAAAATGAGTGTCTTGTAGACAGCAAATGGATGGGTCATGTCTTTTTATCCAATCTGCAACCCTGTGGCGTTTTATGGGACCATTTAGGCCATTCACATTGCGATTGATTATTGAGGGATATGATTTTAATGATGTCATGTTGCCTGTGAAGTCTTTATTCCTATAGATTGCAAATTTCTCTTCTGTATCACTCTTGGGACCTTTTTACTTTTATAGAACCCCCTTTAATATCTCATGTAGGGCTGGTTTGGTGGTTACGAATTCCTTCAGTTTCTGCCGATCCTGGAAGGTCCTTATCTCTCCATCAATTCTGAATGATAGCCTTGCTGGATAAAGGATCCTTGGCTGCATGTCCTTCTCAGATAGAGCTTCGAAAATACCCTGCCAACCCTTCCTAGCCTGCCAGGTCTCTGTAGACAGGTCTGACGTTATTCTGATTTTTTTCCCTGTGTACGTAAGGATTTTCTTCCCCCTGGCTGCTTTCAATACTGTATCCTTGGATCTAATATTTGCAAAATGCACTATGACGTGACGTCGTGTAGGTCTGTTCTCATTGACCTTGGGTGGGGTCCTCTCTGCCTCTTGGACACGAATGCTTGTTCCCTTTGCCAGATCAGGGAAGTTCTCAGCTACAATTTGTTCAAATCTCTCTTCTAGACCTCTCTCTTTCTCCACCCCCTCGGGTATGCCACTGATTCTGATATTGGAACGTTTCATTGAGTCAGTAATCTCCCGTAATCTACATTCTTGAGATTGGATTTTTTTGAGCCAAGTTTCTGTTTTAACTTTCTCTTCTACCATCCCATCCTCCAATTCACTAATTTGTTCTTCTGCCTCATTTACCCTGGCCGTCAGAGCATCTAGTTTTGACCGCATTTGATTCATAGCATTTTTAATTTCTGCCAGATTCGCTCTCATTTCCACCCTTAGAAATTCTATATTCTCGCTGATATTTTTTTCAAGTCTACACATCAGCTTGACCATTGTTACTCTGAACTCCATTTCTGATAATTTGGTTATATCCATATCCGTTAGTTCTGTGGCAGAGGCCACAGACTCATTACGTTTTCTTTGCCGGGGGGGATTTCTCCTCGTAATTCTGATGAGGAGAGGTTGCGGGGATGCCCAGACCCCAAATTATTGACCAGGACCCATGCAGTGTGTACTTGTTTTATAGGGACCTTAGGGATGTGGGCTTCTTGATTTTTCAGCCTGCCTTCTGGGGGAGGGGCCTGCCACGCTGATATTCAGGCAACCCTGTTTGGGTAGTGTCGCCCTGTCCCCTGCGAGGGGGGATGGGGATGGGCACAATGTGAGCTGGTATTTCTGGGCTTTTGTTCTCTGGCGGCTTTCTCTGGCAGTTTTCTGTGACTCTTCTGAGAGTCAGAGCAGCAGTGGCCGAATCCTAGCCTCTGTCTCAGAACAGAGAGATCGCAGTCCGCTTTCCACTGAGTTCCCCTGGCCACTTTAACTATGTTTCTGTTGGTGCTTCCACAAACCCTGCAGCTTCCCAGGTTGTGCACCCCACAGCTGGCATCCCAGCCCTCACTTCCAGGGCCAGCATGTCTCTGTCCTTTGAGTTTCTAACACTGCCAGCCACCCCCACGCACGCTCCCGAGCTCCCTGTTTCAGTGTGGTTCGCGCATGCTCCAGAGCACCGGTTTTCAGTCTGGTCACGCGCACGCTCCCGAGCTCCCGGTATGAATCCGGTTCCAGTGAGTGCTCCGGAGCTCCGGTTTTCAGTCAGGTTGGACGTGCGCTCCTGAGCTCCCGGTATCAGTCCAGTTCCAATGAGCGCTACGGAGCGCTGGTTTTCAGTCTGGTCATGTGTGCGCCCCTGGCTCTCGGTTTCAGTTTAGTTTGTGCGCTCCAGAGCTCTGGTTTTCAGTTTGGACACGTGCATACTCCTGAGCTCCTGGTTTCAGTCTAGTTCGAGTGTGCTCCCCGGAGCTCGGGTTTTCAGACTGGTCGCACGCGTTCCCAGGCTCACGGTCTCAGTCTGCTCTCTCGCGGGTGCCGGTCCACGAGTCCAGCCCACTCCCCAGTGCAAGTGGCTACTGCTTCCTGGCGCCCAAGCACGTTGGCTCCCTCCCCCTTCTATTTATCTTCTGATATCTGTGCACGGATTCACGGCTCCCCACTTCACACCTCAATATTCAGCACTGGAGATGTTCGTTTGTAGAGATCCAGATGTATCTTCCTGCATCTCAGGCTGATTCGGTGGGTGTTCAGGATGGTCTGGTAGATATCCAGCTCGACTCAGGGGACCAGCTGAAAATGGGGTCCCTTACTCCTCCACCATCTTTTCTCCTCCTTGCAGAAAGTGGTCGCTTTTCTGTTCATAGAGTTTCTGCTGCTCTTTTCTTCGTTCTCCAGTTGCGTTCATAGGTATTCAGAATGGTTTGGTAGCTCTCCCGCTGATTTCCTGGGACCAGACGAAGTTTAGGTCTCCTGCTCCTCCACCATCTTAGAACTCATTTTTGTTTCTTAAATTCCACATATGAGCGAAATTGTATGGTATTTGTTTTTCTCTGACTTACTTTCACTTAGCGTTATAGCTCCATCTATGTTGCTGAAAATGTCAAGATTTCATTCTTTCTATGGATGGATAATATTTCATTGTGTGTGTGTATACACATATACCATTCATCTTTATGCATTCATCTATCAGTGAACACTTGGGCTGCTTCCATAATTTGACTTTTGTAAGTAATGCTACAGTAAACATAGAGGTATATATATTTTTTTGAACTAGTGTTTTTGTAAATACCTAGTAGTGGAATTACTGGTCATATGGTAATTCTATTTTTAATTTTTTCAGGAACCTTCATATTGTTTTCCATAGTGGCTGCACCAGTTTGCATTCCCACCAACAGTTCAAGAGGGTTCCTTTTTCTCCACATCCTCACCAGCACCTGTGGTTTCTTGTGTTTTTGATTTTAGCCATTCTGACAGGTACAAAATGATATCTCATGTGATTTTAATTTGTATTTCCCTGATGATGAGTGATGTTGGTTATCTTTTCATGCGTCTGTTGGCCATGTGTATGTCTTCTTTGGAGAAATTTCTATTCATGTCTTCTGCCCATTTTTAATTAGATTATTTGTTTTTTTGGTATTGAGTTATATAAATTCTTTATATATTTTGGATACTAACCCTTTATTGGATATTTCATTTGCAAATATCTTCTCCCATTTGGTAGGCTGTCTTTTAGATTTGTTGGTTGTTTCCTTTGCTGTACAGGAACTTTTTATTTTGATGTAATCCCAGTAGTTTATTTTTGCTTTTGTTTCTGTTGCCTGAGGAGACCTATCTAGGAAAATATTGCTATGACTGATGTCAGAGACATTACTGCCTGTGCTGTCTTCTAGGATTTTTATAGTTTCATGTCTCACATTTAGAACCTTAATCCATTTTGAGTTTACTTTAATGTATGGTGTAAGAACATGCTCCAGTTTCATTCTTTTGCATGTAGCTGTCCAGTTTTCCCAATACCATTTGTTGAAGAGACTGTCTTTTTCCCATTGCATAGTCTTGCCTTCTTTGTCTAAGACTAACTGACCATATGATTGAAAGTTTATTTCTGGGATCTCTATTCTGTTCTATTACTCTGTATGTATTTTTGTGAGAGTATTGTACTGTTTTGATTACTACAGCTTTGTAGTACATCTTGAAATTTAGAATTGTGATACCTTTGATTTTATTCTTTTTTTTTTTAAGATTGCTTTGGCTATTTGGGATCTTTTGTGGTTCCATACAAATTTTAGGGTTATTTATTCTAGTTCTGTGAAAAATGTTGTTGGTATTTTGATAGGGATTACATTGTTAGGTAGTATAGACATTTTAACAATATTTGTTCTTCCAGTTCATGAACATGGAATACCTTTCCATTTGTGTTGTTTTCCATTTCTTTCATCAATGTCCTACAGCTTTCAGAGTATAGACCTTTCACCTCCTTGGTTCAGTTTATTCCAAGGTATTTCATTATTTTTGGTGTAACTGTAAATGGGATTGTTCTCTTATTTCCACTTTTGGGACCTCATTATTAGTGTAGAGAAATACAATGGATTTCTGTATATTCATTTTTATCCCACAACCTTATTGAATTTATCAGTTTTAGTAGTTTTTTGGTGGAGATTTTAGGGTTTTTCATATATAGTTTCATGTCATCTGCAAATATGGAAAATTTTACTTCTTCCTTACCAATTCTAATGTCTTTTATTTCTTTTTGTTGTCTGATTGCTGTGGCTAGGACTTCAGTGCTATGGTGAATAAATGTGATGAGAGTGGACATCCTTGTCTTGTTCCTGATCTTAGGGGAAAAGCTTCCAGTTTTTCACCATTGAGGATGATGTTAGCTTTAGGTTTTTCATGCATGGCATGACTGCCTTTTCTATAGTTAGTTCTTACCTGTAAAGAGGAACCAGTGCTGGACATCCTCATGATGTGAATGCCCCTGTAACTAGCACATTCCTGTTAACCTTGTGGAATGATATGTTCTCCAAGTCCTCCTGTGGAAAATACTTTTCTGGTAGGTTTTCTGGCCTGTTGTATTCACTCCAGTATATCCACTTTCCTGAGCTTTTTATTTCCTTTCTCCGGGGTCAGCTATGACAATTCGGGTATTTCATTTTTACTCAGCACAAGTCATTGCTTTCTCCAGGTCTCTGGTAGTCACCCTGCTGGTGAATTTGCTCCATGCCCTTGAATCCTTCCCAGAGTGTTCGATCCTGTATTCTAAGAGAGTACCCCCAAATCAACAAACTCTTCCTATCTAGTGTTATACTTAGCAGTTGCACTACCATATTGTGCCAAAGACTAATTGTGCCGGATATACCACCTGGGATGGGTTCATCTTTGCCAGTCAAGAAGTTAGGGATACAGTCTCAAAATCCCAACTTACACTTGCTTTTTTTAGTCATTCCTGGTACCACTGTGTCATTTGGGCCTTCTGAGAAGTGGACTCTGAGATGAAGACAGGCATATAGCATATAAATGGTTTATATGGGAGTAACACCTGAGAAAGAAAAAGGCAGAAAGTAGGATTGAGCAGAAAGAGTCAACAGTACCATGATGCAGTTCTGACAAAGTCTCTGAAAGCTCAACAGAGAGGTCCAGCGTGAAGATGGCCTATTAGAAGAGTCTTGCATTGGGTAAAAGTCTAGGCCCTTGTGAGACATCTTGCTTGGTCATTAGCTGGGGCTACCACAAGAGGACCCTGACCTGAGCTCAAAAGCAGAAGCCAACCTGAAAGAGTTAATAGCTGGAGGCCACAAGTCCTTTCTTGAAGAGGGATGTGAATGTCTAAATGCTGCATTTCTATGTCTTGTATAATAGGTACTAGCACTGGAGAGATGCTAGAAATTATTAGGCTTGTTTGGTATGTTCTGTATTACTATTGTAATAATTACATGGGAAGAATTGTCAGACCTGAAGAGATCTCAGCCTTCTCTAGGATAAATGCATATAAAAATTACAGATTGTAGATTTTAGGGGAAGGCCTTGGAAATTTGTCACTGCCCTTACTGTCCACAATAGGTTCTTAGTTCGTCGGAAACATTGATTAAACCCTTATGAAATAGATAATAGAAAATTTTACTGTCCTTCATTCTGATTTTATTGGTACTGTAATCAGTTGTCCACAGCAATTCAATCTCATCATTAAACAGGTTTCTCCTTCCCTCTGAAGCTTGCCTGAGATTCTAATTTAGGCAACAAACTAGTGATTGTGTTTTCAAGAAAAAAAACAGTCTTGGGGCCCTGTAGAAAAAGACTGCACTAGGTACTCTGAACTATTGATATTTCAAAGAACAGAGACTTAGGTACAATCTTCTAAGGTAACATTGCTTAGGAAACTTTCAGTCTGTACCCGTAGACCAAGTCAGGATTAGCAAGACTCTTTTCTGTCCAAAAGCAGACACACTTTATCATAGCTAATTGCTTGATCCAAAGCAGAGTAAAATAAGTGGGTTTTTTTGAAGATTTTATTTATTTGAAAGAGACAGAGAGCGTGCACGCACAAGCGGGGAGAGAGACAGAGGGAGACAGGGAAGCAGACTTCCTGCTGAGCAGGGAGTCCGACAGGGCTCCATCTCAGAACCCTGAGATGGTGACCTGAGCCGAAGGCACACACTTACCCATCCGAGCCACTGAAGCACCCCTAAAATAAATATTAATTACAGTGGACTTAATAAATTAATGAGGCAAATTTTAATGTGGAAATTACTCAGAATATGTTTGGTGTTATTTTAATGTTGTATTTCTCATAGACATAGAAGAGAGAGAGCTCTTTCTTTCTTTTAAGCTATTTCAAATCTTCAATAGACTCTGCCTTAGGGATCTGATGCTCACTGACTTCTAAGAATTGAGAAACGAATATTTTTACTAAGTCTACGTTCACAGCAGTGTGATTTTTTTACGTAGGATCAATAAGAATATTTCCTTCTTTGTACGAGGGTGTAACGGGACAAATCAATTGTGCAACAAGGTTATGCTTGAAGTGTTACATTTGAGAATAATTCTCCTTTAATCGTGTATCAACAAGGGTTGTCTATACATGGAGACCAGCTCAGGAATGACACTAGCTGTTGACTTTAGCTGTGGAGGCTAGCCAGCTGAGTAATGACCGTTGCCTTGGAGACCAGAGGACCTGGGAACACTGCACTGATTTAAGGATCCTGGCTAATTCCTTTTTGTGTAAAGCCCAGATGCCATCTTGGAGGGGAGGTGGGGGAGAGATGGATCTCATGCACTACATGTTTTACCCAAATACCTGAGCGTTACTTAGATTTGTTATTTTTTAGAGGGAGGGCAGTACTGACCCACAAGGGGGTGGTTTGGAAATGTGTAAGGATGGTTAAGGTTGTCAGCATGCCAGGAAAGGCAGCTACTGTCATTTTGTAGAAGGAGGTGATGAGAGGGAGAGGGTGCTAAATGCCTGCCAAGCTCTAAGCAGAACTGTCCTACCCAGCATGCCGCTTGAGTTATCATGAGAAATATGAAATGGGTTGTTTAAATCTGCTCTTCATTTGGGTTTAGAGGAGTGGCTTAACAGCTTGGGTGTTTTGTTTTTGTTTTGTTTTGTTTTTTCTTTACACACAGCCTGGTGGGTAGGGCTCTTGAGGAAGATAAGATTCATTTAAATCAAATAAAGAAAAAAAAAAGCATAGTCAATCCAAATACAAAGGAATTATAGCCATATTTTTAAAGTTAGGAATATAGGTTCCGGGAAGGAACAAAAGATATTCTTTTTTTTTAATGTTTTTTTATTATATTATGTTAGTCACCATACAGTACATCCCCGGTTTCTGATGTAAAGTTCGATGATTCATTAGTTGCGTATAACACCCAGTGCACCATGCAATACGTGCCCTCCTTACTACCCATCACCGGTCCTATCCTTTAATTGATTTTCTTTAAGATCTATTTTTGTCCAGGGTGCCTAACTCACAGATGAGCATGTTAGTCACACTGAAAAGCTAAAGTTTTGACCCACTGTTGTGTGACTCAATTCATATCATATTTTGAATGTTTTAACAAGCTTCCAGTGCTTATGTAACCCACATGTAATAAGTCAAAAGTGCTCTTGGAACTATTTCTGATGGTTTCTTTGAAAACACTTTAATTGGGGTGGCCAGCAGCTTTTAACTGCCCTAAGGGATGTTTTGATATGGGAGGCGGGTGGCAACAAAAACAAAAAACCCACTAAAGAGGGTTCTCTTGCACCCCCCCAAGCCCTCTCTCCACCTGTGTTTTTCTTTCTGTTGATCTTTCCAGAAAGCTGTTCTTTTCAGACAAGCATTAAAGTTTCCTGGAGGCAAATAGTGCCTTTTTCTGTAAGTGAAAATAGAAGCAAGGAAAACAGTTTACAGGAGAAAGTAGAAATGAAGAGGAAAATAAGGTCTAAGAATCAAGAAGAACAAAAAGAAGCAAAAGAACAGTGAAAAAAGAGAAAGTAGGGAATTGGAGAGAAATAAATGAAATGGTGATGAGGGTGGATACAAGAATCCAACGGGCATGACCAATGACTTTGTAGTGCAAGCAAAAGGACAGGAATCTTTCTTTAGTACATGAGAAGGAGCGGATTACGGTGTGTGCTCTGTGCTGGAATCTCGGCACTACTCGGGCCTTTGGGAGATAGGAGGGAACACCTGGGACTGGCTGCACATGGTGGCCTCTGTGACAGAAGCTGAGAGAACCAATCCCAATTCCTAGGGAGCAGAAGAGCATGCTGGCTAAAACACGATGTCCAGAGCCAGATCACCTGAGTTTAAATTTATCAGCTGTCTTAGTTACTTATTGTCACATAATAAATTACTTTAAGGCTTAGTGCATAAAATGACATTTATTATCTCACATTTTCTGCAAGACAGGATTCAGGTGCATCTTAGCGGGGTCCTCTGGCTTGGTCTCTCACAAGACTGCAATCAAGGTGTTGCCCAGGGCTTCCGTCATCTCAAGGCCCAACTGGGGGAGAGAATCCCTTCCAGGCTCACTCGTGGTTGTTGGCAGACCTCAGCTTCCCACTGGCTGTTGACTGGAGTCATCAGTTCCCTGCCAATGAGGTGGATCTCTCCCTAGGAAGGTCACAATATGGTGGCTGGCTTCCAATAGCGCAACCAAGTGAGAACGGGTGAGAGAAGGCACAGCTTAATCTCAAAAGTGACATCTCATTATTTTGACCATCTTCCTTTGGTTAGAATCAAGTCACTAGGATCATCCCATGCTCAGGGGAAGGGGATGACCCAAGGGTGTGAATTCCAGAGGTCATCTCAGAGGCTGCTTTATCACCCTAGCTGGATAGCCCAAACTACCACATCTCAGTTTCCTTCACTCCAAAATGAGGATAAATAATAGCATTTGTAACATTAAACAACACTATAAACAACGTTAGGATTATTAAAGGATAAAGTAAGATGATGTATGTAAGATGCTAAACATGGTGCCTTACGCAGAATAATAATTTTGAAATGCTGACCATTTTTTCTCCTAGGGATTTCCTTTTCCTTTCTCCCATGCAAGCAGTTGATTTTCTTGGCTCATTCCTGAGCAGTAAGCTATGGCAGAATGGGATGCTACAGGCCTTCTGGTCTTCCTGGTGTGGTTTACAAATGCCTAGATTCTTACAGAAACAGAAAGCTTGGGATGGAGAACGAATATATGGGAAAAATCATAGGGAAAGAGCAGGTCCCAGGAAGGAAGGTCTTTTTTTCCCTAATTCTTTTGAATAAGCAATTTGGTAAAAATTGTACACATTTGAATAAGCAATTCAGTGAAGGAAAATGGCCAGACTATAATTATGAAGAGGGACGGTCTCTACGGTATCATTCAGTCCTGCAGTATGTGTTTGATAATCCTTGGATTAAGTAGAATGAAAGTATCCTGAAGAAGCAATAATGGGGATTTTACTGCCTGAAGTTGAGGTTTATATTGAGTTAAAATTTAATATCACTTGGTAGTATTTTTAAAATCATGTATCTCCAGTTAGCAAATTAGTTAACACTGTATTAGAGTACTACAGATACTCTGTCAGACACTCAAAGCTGTGCTAGGAAAAAATGCTAACTGTTTGGACAGCTTAAAAGTCAATGTTTAATATATTGGGACATTTAGGTATAAAGGGAAATAAAGGACATTTCTCACGTTTGTGCGTTTGATCAGTAACGGGGAATTATTAAGCACAGATCACAGTAAGAGATACAATGAAGTATGTCAAGTTTAGGAACTTGTTCTCTCCTTTCAAATTTTCTGTCTTGTTGAGAATTTTTGTGAAAAATGTTTTTTTCCCCCCATCTACTTGAGAGCTTCTGTGAAAGGCCTGATTTGCCATACGGTTCTCTTATAAGGTTTCCCTCCTGATTTCTGAAAATCCACAGGTCCTTGTTTCACAAACCTGTCCCAAGAGATAGAATAGCACAGTGGTTAGGCCCTAAGGCAACACTGACTGCCAGAATTTGTACCTTGACTCTGCCTTTGTACCTGACTTTCTAGCTGTTTGATCCTGATCAAGTTACTTTGTACCTTTGTACCTCAGTTTTCCTATCTATAAAGCAGGAATAATAATATTACTTACATGGTTATTGTGAGAACAAAGTGAGATTATCTATGAAAATGCTTGAAACCTAGTAGTTCAAAGGTGTCTGGCTCAAAAAACATGAATGTATTATTATTATTACCTGGAAGAGTGTTGCTCACTTTCCCCCACAAAATCACTGCTTCAGGCTTTTCTGCTTATCACTATCTCATACATACTTCATCTAGTTTTCTTATCAGAGTAGTAATGCCCCAAGGACAGACATGGCTCCTAGCCCTTAATTGCCCAAAGCACAGCTTTGGCATTTTATAAAACCTTACTAAAGCATTCAAGAGATGATAATACAATTCAGGAAAAGAAACCTAAGATGAAGCATTGGGTGCCATTTCTCCTAGAGTTCACTAGTCATGCCTTCCAAAAAGCCTTCTTAGTAGGCCTCCTCCTTCCTTTCCCCTGCTTTGTCTCTGTGGCCCAGAGCTTGACTCATTTTCCCCAGATGGATGTCCCTTCACTCCTGCTTTCCCCTCTCAGGAGTGAAGGTCCCCCACTTGCTCTGTCTCTAGCTTTCTCAAGGAAAAGCAAAAAACCAGCCAACGTCATCATAATCTCTGCAGGGATAACACATAGCCTCAAGGAAAATAGAGCACTTTCCTTTCTCATTGTCTCATGCATTCCATTTCCATTTTCTCCTTTGCTTTGCTTAACCTAAAGGGCCTTAAAAATACATTATTTTACCAAGGAGCTGTCTTTCCCCAAATACAAATTTTCTGCCATCCCTACAACAGGCACAGATTTCAGTCTGATTTCATCCATGCAAGACTCCATCCAAAAAAAACCCCCACCTCTTTATAGTGTGTCACAGTTCCTAAATTAATGTTTTCAGTACAGAACGTGGGGGAGATATCAGATCAAAATGGTTAGGCTGTTAGTGTGGGCAATTGTAGCGCATTTCTGCAAAAGAACCTTTAATAAACTGTATATAGTGTTGTCCAACAGAAATGTAGTATAAGCCACATATGTAATTTAAAATTTTCTAGGAAGTAAAGTGAAAAAAAAAAGGTAAAATTAATTTTGATGTTATATTTTATTTAGAAAAATATGTCCAAAATATTATAATTTCAGCATGTAATCAATAAAAACATTAATGATGTAGTTTACCTTTTTTTCATGCTACATCTTAGAAGTCCAGTATATTTTACATTTAAAGTGCCTATCTCTTTGGACCAGCTACAGTTTGAGGGCTCAATAAGCACATTTGTTAGTAGCTACCGTATTGGACAGCATAGAGGACATACTTCGTAATTGCCCCTAATGGGACAGTGTGATCCTTCACTGACTAAGAGTTGCTCCTGAGGGAGTTAATTTCTTCTGGCAGGCTGGCATTCCAGCTAAGCTTGCTTCTGTAGCCAGAGAAAGGCCTCAGGCAGAGAGATGCCAGTGCTTGTGCTAAAAAGCCATTAGGGGAACAGTCCACCAAGGTAGCCTCTGCAGAGGCCAAGGGACATGGTCGCAGTATCAACAGTGTTCGGTCTGTCCTTTTGAAACAGTAGCTGGCACTGTTCTATTCCAGGGCAAGTTAAAAATGGCTAAACTGCATATCAGGAAAATTACTGAACAAATGTTCTTCTTCTCCTCAACAAAAAAAGGGTCTTGGCTCATGAATATGAAATGAAAATGTATTGAGTTTTTTTTTCCTTATACTCTACTTTCCCCATTTCAAGCCTGCAGGTAGATAGAGACCACCTTCCTCAGGGAAAGTTAGTGATAGGTCTGGAAATAGAAATCACTTGGCCTAAGATTTTGCTGGCTTTTGTTTTCTGCAGGCAGGTACACCTGGAGGGGAGAATGCTGTAGGGGAGGGGGAAGAGAGGCTCACACAGTGAGACAGGGAGAAAGCTGGAGGTAAGTCTGCAAGTATGGGGAACTTAAGCCCCATTCAGTGGTGGTGCCTTGTTGTGGGAGGATGGCAGGATTGCAAAAGAATGACTCCCAGGGCACCTAAGGTGGGAGGACCCCAGGTTTGCCAAGATTTCATTGCCTTTAAGCCTGGCACAGAAGTCAAGTGCCCACGGGCATCTCTGCAGTGATGTACCAAAGATTAGATGGGGCCTTTCTGGAGATTTCTCTGGGTAAGACTTCTGGACATCTGCAGGGCCCTGGACCCTAATAAATTTGCATTCAATATTTTTCTTTTGGATTTGATATTTTAAAGGTATCAACATTATCTTTAAAAAGCTTTCAGGAGGTTTGCCGGAAGTATAGGCAGGATTAAAAAAAATTTAATTTTTAAAAATTCACCAAATTTTTTTTTAAATATCAGATTTTATGAAACCAGTATAAAAATTTCACTTTTCACACTCTAAGGCTGTGTCTATATATCTGTTTTTCTGGCTTCCTATTTAAAAAAAAGAACATTTTTATTTCAAATAGTTGATATTCTCACACATGCATACATGTATAATGAATTATACACTCCAAAAATAAAAATAAGACCTTGAGGCAGTCGCTAAAAAATTACATATTCATTTTAAGCAAGTTGAGTGAATATTTAAATAGAAGCATCCTTATTATTGCTGCTATTTATGAATTCTAAAATTTTGTTTTCCTTTAATTTTAAATAAACATACTTTCAGGCTTACAGACAATTTATAAGAATAGTGCCACAAATTTGTATATGTCTTTAAACAAAATTTCTCACATTTAACATTTTGCGACATCTGCTTTATCATTCTTTCTCTCCACATACACAAACATATGCACACACATCTCTCTCTCTGTCTTCACCACCTCCCTTTTGTGTGTGTGTGTGAGAGTCATTTGAGAAGAAGCTTTAAAAATTGTGTCTTTACCCTTAAATACATTAGCATTTATTTTCTAAAGACAAAGATATTCTCTTATGTAACCATAACATGGTTAGAATCGGGAAATTAACATTCACAAAATACTACCATCTTATCTATAGACATTAGGCAACTTTTGCAAATTTACCAGTCCTTGATGGCAAAAGGAAGTCCTAGATCACATGTTGCTTTCAGTTGTCTTGTTTCTTTTGTCTTTCTAGATCTAGAATACTCAGGGTTTTTTTGTTTGTTTATTTTTTTATTTTTTTATTTTTTGCCTTTTATAACATTGACATCTTTGAAGAGCATGGGCCAGTTATTTTGTAGAATGCCCTTCAATTTGGATTTGCCTGATGTTTTCTCATGATGAGATTTAGGTGATGTGTGCATTTTGGTAGGAAAGCCCCAAAAGTGATGATGTGCTTTTTTTTCCTCAGTGCATTTTGTTAGGAGGCACATGATGTCAATTCCACTGAGTCTTATGAAATAAATATCAGCTAACCTGTGTTTAATCTAGTGATATAGAGATTTACATTATGGCACAACTTTTGTTACATTGTCCTTAATTGATAAGAAACAACTCAGGCACTGATACTTTGAGTAGCACTCTTAGAGTCTTCATTTGTTGATTATATTCCCAGTGTCCATTTCTCAACTTGTCTTTTTCACAGAAGACTTTAATTTTCTCTCTGGGGTTGCTTCTCAACCTGAGGAAACCAACTCCATCCCTTTACCCAAGCAGAGGAGCATGTGAGCAAGGTCAATGCAGCATTGCATTCCCCTGCAGTCAGTATTGGTTCAAGGATAAGATGTTACCAAGGCAGTCTTATTATAGTGAACCTCAAGACTTTTGTTAGGGATGTTGCAGTAAAGATGCTGTTTCCTTCGGACAATGTGATAGGAATGTGAAGTCTAGAATTGTTGCAGCCATTGTTAGGATGGAGGCCAACCTGAGATCAGTGGTGGCCAGTGACGGAGGGAACAATTGAACAACCTAAAGAGAACAGATACACTACTGACTTTACAAATGTCGAGATTAAGTCTGATCTGAAAACTACTTATGAACTGTTTAGCAGCCATTCTAAACCAAGGTTTATACTATCTTCTGTTTTTGATTGTGAGGGATGCTATTGTCAGAAGCCATTGCTATAGGCATTTAGTTCCTAAAGCTGGGGATGGTAAACATTTTGTGATGTAAAGAATAGTTGCGAATAATAAGGAATTGTCTTAGTTAAAATGCTAATAATATTTCCCAGCTGAGAATCACTTTTAAAAGGTGTTTTAGGTTTGGATTGGAATTTTTACTTATTTTGAACTGAAGGTATTCCTGTGCAGGGATTATGTATGGGTACCTCTGGACAGTGTGTTTATAACTAGTGTCTGTTTTGATGGTCAGGGCTTATTTGTCCTAGTTATTGAATGTTTTGCATATTACCCCAGAATTCCCTAGAATACCTCTACGTACTGCTATGTCTAGGGTGAGGCTTAGTGCTGAGCTTCAGTATTTTCAATGAACTCTTCCCCAAATCCTAATTGTATCTGCAAAGTCCAAAGGAGGGAACTTCTATCTTGGTTTCCTGAGTTTATATTCCAACCTGTCTTCTTACTGGCTTAAACTCTATCCTCTTGGCTTGGTCTCCTAGACCCTTGGCAATTTCCTCTTCCCAGAAACTAGAGCCCAGTCACCATCATAATGTCAATGATTGGAGGACTCTTTTGCCTCTTTCAGGTATCCTGGGAGTACTACATTTTGCCTATTTCTCAAAAATGCTCCTAGTAGACATTGTTGAAGCTACACAAAACCACCTGTGAAGCTCCCTACAGTAAGGATGCCATCCTTGACTGACTGTGAGCTTGTTAACCTCATCTGGGTACTGAGATTTGGTCTGATGCCTGCCTCCCACCAGGAGGCCAAGTCCTGCAGCACATTTAGTACATCCAGTCCGGCTCACTCCAATCTTATGCTGCTTTTTCTGTCTTTGCTCCACCATGCCTCATGCCTCACAGGTTATGACGGTCTCCTCAGGAAATAACTAAGGCTCTTCACCCTTCCAAGCCATTTTATTCTTCATCAGAGATAAAAGTGAAGAGATTCTTGGGTAGTTACTGGTAGTAGGTAACATATTAAACTATAGAAAGGAGATGTAAGACAATTATCTAGGTAGAGAAATTTATGTTAAAAAACTAATAGAGGAAAAAGAGGTGAGGTTTACTTTATTTATAGTTACTAAAATTAGTGTCTCATATTGATATTGTCATTGAGTGTTCCTAAATATTTGGTGAAGAAGGTTCCTAAATATTTGCTTTTAGTCTGAAGTATTTTTTATTATTTATTGAGGTATAATTGATAAATAAAATTATAAGATATTTAAAGTATACAACTTACTGTTTTGATCTATGAACACACTGTGAGAGTATTTCCCCTTTGAGTTTATTAACCTATCCATCACCTCGCTTATTATTATTTTTTTTTGGTGACATTTAAGTTTTATTCTCATAGCAAATTTCAATTATACAATACATCGTTCTTGAATTTTTTTTAGTGTAATCTCTACAACTAATGTGGAGCTTGAACTCACAACCTCATGGTCAAGAGTCGCATGCTCTACTGACTGAGCCAGCCAGGTGCCCCACAATACAGTGTAACTAACTGTAGTCACCATGTTGTACATTAGATCCTGATACCTTATTCATTTTATAATGGAAGGTTTGTACCCTTTGCCATCCTCTACCTATCTCCACCCCTCAGTTCCTGGCAACACTTTTCCACTCTGTTTCTATGAGTAAGACTTCTTTTTTTTTTTAATTCCACATGTAAGTGATACATGTAGTGTTTGTCTTTCTCTGTCAGGCTTATTTTACCTAACTAATACTCTCCAGGTTCCTCTGTGTATTCCAAATGGAAGGATTTCCTTCTTTTTTAAGGCTCAGTTATACTCCATTATAAAAAAAATGCCACATTTCCTTTATCCAGTCACTGGACACTTAGGTTGTTTCCATACCTTGGCTATTGTAAATAATGCTCCAATGAACATGGGGGTAAAGATATCTCTTTGAGATAATGATTTTGTTTCCTTGGATGAATAACTAGAAGTGAGATTGCAGGATCATACAGTAGTTCTGTTTTTAATTCTTTGAGGAACCTCTGTACTGTTTTCCATAGTGGCTCTTTAATTGCCAGAGGTGTACAAACACCACCCTTTACACCATATCCCTGTCAGCATTTGTTGTATCTTGTCTTTTTGATAATAGCTACCCTAACAGGTATGAGGTATTAGCTCGTTATGGTTTGGTTTGCATTTCCCTGATGTTTAATGATACTCAGCACCTTTTCATGTACCTGCAAGCCATTCATATGTCTTCTTTGGGAAAATGTCTATTCAGGTCTTTTACCCATTTTGCTTTTTTTTTTTTTTTTAAGCTATTGAGGTATATGTGTTCCTTGTATATCTTGGATCTTAACTGCTTATTGGCTATATGATTTGCAAATATTTCCTCCCATCCTATTCTATAGGTTGCCTTTATTTATTTATTTATTTATTGGCTCCATACTGGTCATGGAGCTCAATGTGGAGATTAAATTCATGACCCTGAGATCAAGACTTGAGCAGAGATCAAGAGTTAGACACAACCGACTGAGCCACCCAGGCACCCCTACTTTTTTGTTTTTACTGATGGTTTCTTTTCCTTTGTGGAAGCTTTAGTGTGATGCAGTCCCACTTGCTTATTTTTGCTTTTTTTACCTTTGCTTTTGGTGTGAAATCCAAAAACCTTTTGCCACATTCAAAGTCAAGGAGCTTACATACTTATATTGTTTCCTAGGAGCTTTATGATTTCAAGTCTTATGTTCAGGTCTTTCATCCATTTTGAGTTGATTTTTGTGTATAGGATAAATTAGGGATCCAGTTTCTTTCATTTACATGTAGCTATCCAGTTTTCCCAACCTTTTAATGAAGAGGCTGTTGTTTATTTTTGACTCCTTTGTCAGAAATTAATTGACCATCTATGTAATTATTCATTTCTGGACTCTGTATTCTGTTCCATTGATCTATGTGTCTGGTTTTATGCCAGTACTATACTGTGTTGATTACTATGGCTTTGTGATATAATTTGAAATCAAGAAATGTGATGCTTCCTGCAGTACACTTTGTTCTTCATCCTCAAGGTGCATTGGCTATTTAGGGTCTTTTGTGGTTTCATACAAATTTTAGTATTATTTTTTCCATTTCTTGGGAAAATTTTATTGGAATTTTGATATGGATTGCATTGAAAGTGTGGATTGCTTTTTAACATTTTAACATTTAACATTTTAACAATATTGATTCTTGCCATCAATGAATGTAGGATATCTTTCCATTTATTTATGACTTCAGTTTCTTTCATCCGTGTCTTATGGTTTTCAGGGTGCAGATCTTTTACCTCCATGGTTAAATTTATTCCTAAGTATTTTATTCTTTGTGATGCTATTGTAAATGGGATTAATTTCTCTTTCTGATAGTTGATACATAGAAATGAAACATTTTTGTATATTGATTTTGTAGCCTACAACTTTACTAAATTTGTTTATTCTAATAGGCTTTTGGTAGGTTCTTTAGGATTTTTTATATATGATATGTTATCTGCAAATGGAAATGATTTTATTTTTTCCTTTTCCAATTTGGGTATCTTATTTCTTTTTCTTGCCTAATTGCTCTGACTAGTACTTCTAGTACTATATTGAATAAAATTGGCATTCTTGTCTTGTTTCTAATCTAGGAGGAAAAGTCTTTAGCTATTCACTATTGAATACAATGTTAGCTATGGGCTTGTCATGTAGGCCTTTATTATGTTTACGTATGTTTCCACTATACCCAGTTTATTGGGTGTGATATCATGAAAGGATGTTGAATTTTGTCAGATGAGTTTTTGCATTTATTGAGACAGTCATATGATTTTTATCCTTCATATTGTTAATGTGATGTGTCACATTGATTTGTGGGTGTTTATCCATCCTTGCAACTCCGGAATAAATCCCACGTGATTATGGTATATGATCCTTTCTGTTGTGGAACTCTGCTAATATTTTATTGAAGATTTTTTCATCTATGTTCCTCAGTGATATTAACCTGCAATTTTCTTTTCTTGTGGTGGTCTTCTCTGGTTTTGGTATCATGGTAATGCTGGCCTTGTAACATGAGTTTGGAAACGTTCCATACTTTTCTATTTTTTGGAAAAGTTTGGAAAGGGTTGGTATTAGTTCCTCTTTAAATATTTGGTAGAATTCACCAGTGAAGCCATCTGGTGCTGGACTTTTCTCTGTTGGAGGTTTTTATGTAAAAATTCAATCTCGTTACTCATAATTGGTCTGTTCAGATTTTCTATTTCTTCATGATTCAGTCTTGGTAGGTTGTATGTTTCTAGGAATTTATCCATTTCTTCTACATTGTCAAATTAGTTGGTGTATAATTGTTTGTAGTAGTCTCTTCTGATACTTCATATTTCTGTGGTATCAGTTGTAACATCACTTCTTTTATTTCTAATTTTAATATATTTGAGTCTACTTTTTTTCTTGGTAAGTCTAGTAAAAGTTAGTCTATTTTGTTTATCTTTTCAAAGAAACCAGGTCCTATTGTCATTGATCTTTTCTATTTTCTTTTTAGTCTCTATTTCATTTATTTTCAGTTTAATTTTTGTTATTTCCTTTCTTCTACTAGCTTTGGGCTTAGTCTTTTCTTTTTCTAGTTCCATGAGATGTAGAGTTAGGTGGTTTGAGATCTTTCTTTTTACTTTATTACTATTTAATAAATGTATAAATATTTATAATATATAAATATTATATATATTAAATATTATATAATTTATTTATTACTATAACTCCTTCTTAGAACTGCTTTTGCTGCATCCTATAAGTTTTGGTATGTTTTATTTCTATTTTCCTTTGTCTCAAGACTATTTTGATTTAGTTTTTGATTTCTTTGATTTATTGGTTGTTCAGGAGCATGTTGTTCAATGGCATATTTGTGACTTTTTCAGTTTTCTTATTGATTTCTAATTTCATACCATTGTGGCTAGAAAAATGTTTGATATGATTTCAATTTATTAATTGAATTTCAATAATTTCAATTTCAATAATTCTGTGGCTTACCATATGGTTCATTTTGTAGGTGGTTCCATGTGTGCTTGAGTAAAATGTGTATTCTGCTATTGGTTGGAATGGTCTGTATATATCTGGTAGTTGCATCTGCTCTAATGTATTCTTTAACTTCAATGTTACCTTATTGATTTTTTTATCTGAATAGCCTATCCGTTGTTGAAAGTGAATTGTTGAAGTCCCCTGCTATTATTGTATTGCTTTCTATTTATTTATATCCATTTATATAAGGTTTATATATTTAGTTGCTTCTATATTGGTTGTATAAATATTTACAAATGTTATATTCTCTTGATGAATTGACCTCTTTTATCATTATATAATGATCTTCTTTGTCTCTTGTTATAGTCTTTGGCTTAAGTCTGTTTTGTCTGATAGAAGTACAGCTCCCTCTTCTCTCTTTTGGCTTCTGTTTGCATGAAATATCTTTTTTCCATCCCTTCAGTTTCAGTCTGTTAAAGCTGATGTGTCTCTTGTAGGCAGCATATAGTTGGGTCTGGGTTTTTTAATACATTCAGCCACTGTATATATTTTGATTAGAGAATTTTAGTTTATATTTAAAGTGATTATTGATAGATATGGACTTACTGTTGCTAGGTTGTTTTCTGGTTCTTTTGTAAATCTTTTGTTCTTTTCTGTCTCTCTTACTCTCTTTCTTTGTGGTTTGATGATTTTCTGTAATGGTATGCTTTGATTTCTTTATTTTTTTGTGTATCTAGTATAGCTTTTGCCTTGCAGTTACCATAAGACTTATATAAATTATCTTATATTTATAACACCCTATTTTTAGCTGGAACAACTTAATTTCGAGTGTATACAAAAGATCTACATTTTTAAGTGCCCCTCAGCGTTTTGTGTTTTTGATATCACCGCTTACATCTTTTTATTTACATTGCATATCCATTAACAAATTTTTGTAGTTATATTTATTTTTAATGCTTTTTTCCTTTAACTTTTATGCTAGAGTTAATAGTGATTTACCTGTCACGATTACTGTATTATTCTTCATTTAGCTATGTATTTACCTTTACCACTGAGTTTAATCTTTTCATATGTTTTTATGTAACTGATTAGCACTGTTTTGTTTCAGCTTGAAAAAGTCACTTTAACATTTCCTGTAAGACTGGTCTAGTGGTGATAAACTCTGTTAGCTTTTGTCTGTCTGGGAAACTCTAGCTCTTTTTCAGTTCTACAGGACAACTTTGCCAGGTAGTGTATTCTTGGTTGGCAGTCTTTGTCCCCCCCATTACTTTGACTCTATCATCCATCTCCCTTCTGGCCTGCAGTTTCTCCTGAAAAATCTGCTGATAGTTTTATGTGGGTTCCCTGTACATAACAATTTGCTTTTCTCTTGATGTTTTTAAGATTCTTTCCTTACCTTTAAAAGCTGACAGTTTAATTATAATGCATCTTGGAGTGGATCTCTTTGGATTTCTCTTATTTTTCACGCTCTGGGATTCTTTGACCTGGGTATCTGTTTCTTTCCTTAGGTTAGGAAGTTTTTTAGCCATTATTTCCTTGAGTAAGCTTTCTGTCTTTTTCTCTGTCTTCTTCTGGGATCCCTATTATATGAACATTGGCCCATTTGATGGTGTCCCATGAATTTCTTAAGCTATTTTCATTCCTTTTTATTGCCTTTTCTGTTAACTCCTCTAGTTGGCTGAATTCTACTACCCTGTCTTTTGAATTTGTTGATCTATTTTTCTGCTTCATTTACTCTGGTTTTGAGTCCCTCTGTTGAAATTTTCAGGTCATTTATTGCTTTCTTCAGCTCTGTGATTTTTGATTGATACTCTCTTATATTTTCTATTTGTCAAAATTTTCACTGAATTTTTCTTCTGACTGCAGTGAGCAACTTTATGACCAGTATTTTGAATTCCTTATCAGGTTAATCACTTATCTTCATTTCATTAAGGTCTGTTTCTGGAGTTTTATCATGTACCATTGTTTGGTACATATTTCTCTATTCTACATTTCCCTAGACTCTGGTGGTTTTTGTATGTTATATAAAATAGCCACCTGTTGCACTCTTGACATAGTATCTCATGTAAGAGATTAACCTTGTTAATCAGCCCAGCCAAGCTCTTGGTTTTCTCACAAACCTTTTGATTCACCAAGATGCCTTTGTTTTAGTGGCTCCCAGTGGTTAAGGCCCTCAGTGTTCTGAAAGGGAGGATTACAGTTGGCACCTAGATGTAGATTGATTAGAAGCTGGAATCTCAGGTGGAAGCTGGGAAAGTATGTGCTTTTGTCACAGTCAGACCCTAGATATGTATTAAAATTAGAAGCCTGAGCTCAGCCTTAACCTTTAAGGTGTACAGCTGGATCCCTTTCAAGGAAAACTTGGAGAGGAGTATTTTTGCCTGCTTCTTCTGTGTTGAGCCTTGGAGGGATAGCCAGTTAAGACCTCTTCTTTATTTCCTATACTCCTGTGGGACTTGGCAAAAGGTAGTCCCACCGACTATGAGAGCCAGGTGATTTGCAAATTTATCTCTTGAGGCAGCTGTAAAAGTTGGAGTGCAGACATGTGTACAGGCTTCTCCCAGGGAGATACTGGTTAGTGACTTAGAGCAGGCTGGAGGGAGAAGACAGGAGGTATCTGTTGGTTTTCCCAGTGTCTGGAGATGATGGCTGCCAACCACTAGATACATGCTAAATTAGAAACCTGACCCTCAGGCAGCAGCTTTTAAAGTGCAAATAAATCCCTTTCAGAGAAAGACTGGAAGATGGACACTTTTGCCTGCTTTCTTTGTGCTGAGCTCTGGGATGATAGCCGGTTAAGATTTGCTTCTTTATTTGCTGCATCCCTGTTTAAGTCATGAATGGAAACTCCAATGGCTGTCAGAGCTAGGTAATCCAGAGATCCATCCCTTGGTCAGCAGCTACAAAAACTGAGGTATGGATGGGTATTCGAACTTCTGTCAGGGAAACACTGGTGACCTGGAAAAGTCTGAAAGGAGAAGATGGGGGGAATGTGTGCTGACTTTCCTAGTCTCTGAGGGAGGAGCAGAGCTCCTAGATGCCTGCTAAATCATAGGCCTGACCTTCAGGCAGCAGCTTTTGAAATGTGCAGATAAAGCCCTTACAGGGAAAAAAAAAGTGGGAGGATATATTTTGTCTGTTCCGTCTATGCTGTGCCTTGGCCGGGATAGCCAGTTAAGAACTGCTTTTCTGTTTGATATAATCTTGTGGGTCTCATGGATGAAAACCCCACTGGCTTTCAAACTAGGTGTTTGTGAGCCTGTGTCAAATGTGGAAGTCTTAAGTTAGGGTGTTAGGTGCAGGGTCCCTCTGCTCCTCAGGAAGCATTTGGCAGTTGGGAGTTCCATTCTGATTGTATGCACTGTACCAGGCAAGAGTTTTATGGCAAACATGTGCCTCAGCCTTTCCTACCCATTCCAATCTATTTTCTCATTTGCACAATATATAGGAGTAACTCAACTGGTTTCTGGATCTTTTTCACAGGGAATTGATCCAGGTGTAACTATATATTTGATGGAGCAAAACTCAGGGGCCTCCTATGTTACCATCTTTATTGACTCTCTGTTTTGATTCTGTTCTTCTGAAGTACTGAAGTCACTGTGGTTGGAAACAGGGAGAATGGTGACAGTGAAATGGGTGTACATCAGAGGGACACAGACCCTGGAACTCCATTCTGCTTCATGATTAAGTAAACTTACCATAGAAAGGAATCATGGCAAAAAGGAAGACAGCTAATCGCATATTATTTAAAAATCTATCAGATATAACAATGAATAATCCAAAAAAAGGAAAATAAGAAAACAATTATATTTATTATAGCATCAAAAAGAATAAAATACTTAGGAATAAATCTGTCCAAGGAGGTGAAAGACTTGTACAGTGAAAATCACAAAATACTGCAAAAAGAAATTTGAAAGAACACAAATAAATGGAAAGACATGTTCATAGATTGGAAGATTTAGTACTGTTAACATGTCCATAGTACTAAAAGTGACCTACATGTTCAATGCAATCTCTATCAAAATTCCAACAGAATTTTTTGAAGAAAAAGAAAAATTTATCCTAAAATTTTTATGGATTCTCAATGGACTTTGAATAGCCAAAACAATTTTGAGATTAAAAAAAAAAAGTTGGGGCGCCTGGGTGGCTCAGTCATTAAGCATCTGCCTTCAGCTCAGGGCATGATTGCAGGACCCTGGGATCGAGCCCCACATCAGGCTCCCTGCTGGGAGCCTGCTTCTTCCTCTCCCACTCCCTCTGCTTGTGTTCCCTCTCTCGCTGGCTGTCTCTCTGTCAAATAAATAAATAAAATCTTAAAAAAAAAAAAAAGTTGGAGGACTCATACTTCTTGATTTTAAAACATATCACAAAGTCACAGTAATCAAAACAGTGTGGCATTAGTATAAAGACAGTCAACTACATCAATGGAATAGAGAGTCCAGAAATAAATCGTTACCTATATAGTCAAATGTTCTTTTACAAGGGTGCCAGGACTACCCAATGGGAAAAAACAGTCTCTTCCACAAATATTTTTGGTAAAACTGGGTATACATATGCAAAAGAGTTAAGTTGGACCCTTATCTTTTACCATATACGAAAATTAAACTAGATTAAAGACATAAAGATCTAAGACTATAAAACTCCTAGGAGAAAACAGAGGGAAAACTTCATCATGTTGAATTTGGCAGTGATTTCTTGGCATATGACACCAGAAACACAGAAAATGCAAGCAAAAAAGGAAAAATAGGATTACATTGAACTGAAAAATTTTGGGGTATCAAGGGACTCAATCAACAGGCTACAGAATGAGAGAAAATATTTGCAAATTATATATGTGATAAGTGATTAATATATTCAGGGTAAATAAAGAACTGCTACAACTCAACAACAAAAAATCAAATAATCTGATTAAAAATAAGCAAAGGGCCTTGAATAGACATTTCTCTGAAGAAGAAATACAAATGGCCAACAACCATATGAAAAGAAGCTCAACATTAGTAATCTGAAAAATGCAAATCAAAACCACAATGACATACTACCTTGTACCCATTAGCATGCCTACTATTAAAAATAAAAACACGGAATAATAAACGTTGGTTGAGTATGTGGAGAAATTGGAACGCTTGTACACTGTTTGTACAAGGGGATTGTAAAATGATGCAACTGCTGTGGAAAACAGTACGGCAGTTACACAAAAGTTAAAAATAGAACTACCATATGATCTAATAATCCTACTTTTGGCTGTATATCCAAAAGAATTGAAAGCAGGGACTCAGAGATATTTGCATATCCATGTTCATCGTAGCACTATTCACAGTACCTAAGAGTAGAAGCAACCCAAATGTTTATCAGCAGTTGAATGGATAAACAAAATGTGGTGTATACATAAAATGGAACATTATTCAGCCTTAAAAAGGAAGGGGATCCTTTTCGCATTTTTTCACATGCTACAAGATGATGGACCTTAAGGATATTATGTTAACTGATATAAGCCAGTCACAAAAAGACAAATACCATGTGGTTCCTTTTATATGAGGTATATAAAATAATAGAATTCATAGAAACAGAAAGTAGAGTGGTGGTTATCAGGGGCTGGGGTGGAGGAAATAGGAGTTGTTTAATGGCTATAGAGTTTCAGATTTGCAAGATGAAAAAGTTCTAGATATTTGTTTCACAATGATATGGATGTACTTAAAACTACTGAACTATATATTTAAAAATGGTTAAGATGGTGAATTTTTTTTTCAATAGCACTGTGCAGTTTTATTAACCATTCAAGTACAGTAACATCTGGTAAGATCAGGACAGAATTGGGGTTTAAAAGTGAACAGATATTCAGTATTTAATGGTTTGAAAGAACCCACTATATACTCTTTTCACAAACATGTTTTCACAGAGCCAGTACGGTACTTGCCGCTAACCCAGGACACCAGGTGTACTGAAGTAGAAAAGATACAAGAAAAATAGCTACATTGGAAAGACTTCAATACTTAGAAAAAGAGTTGCAACACTCAGTTTTTCCCCTTTAGCTCCTAAAACAACATGGTACTCTCTAGATCTACTGATACAGTCCTACATCAGCTTCTAAAATATTCGTCAGGAAGGCAAAGATAAAATGACACTGGCCAGTAAGTACCTTCTTTGGGTATTTGGGAAGGGGAAAAGGAAGGGGAGAAAATTGGTTCTCAGAACAAATTAGGTCAGTTTTATCAACAGGATCTTTGGATTCTTTGTTCGTCCACACTTCTTCAGTGTGCTTGTCCTTCTCTCACAAGCGATCCAGTTTGACAGCCATTTGTGCCTCTTGATTCTCTTTGTTGGCTTCCATTTTGTGAGTCAGCTTTTCTTCTGCTATTTTACTGAAGTTGTTCTTTTCTTCTGTTGCTTTTTGAAGCACTTCTTTCTCATGTTCTTGTTTCTCAGCAAACTGCTTCGAGACCTGAGCTTCATGGGACTTGCTTTTTTTTTCTGGAGCTTCTAATTTCTTTTGATTTCCCTCCAGGGAAAGATCCTTCTTCTTTGGAGGGGAAATGGGGAATTGTGGGATGGATTCTTTTGGTTAAGGGCTGAGAATCAACTCAAAAGCTTGGCCTGAGGCCTGCTTCTCCAGTTCTTTCACGGATCTCAGAAAAAGCCATGGTGAACAGCAGACAAGAGACAGGCAGTGCATTCTGCAGAATCCACTGGCGAGGAAAACCAAGCTTAGTCCGAGCTGCCTGGCCATATTCTCCAAGATGGTAAATTTGATGTTATGCATTTTTTATCACAATTTTATAAATTTTAAAAATATGATGTAGTTTTTCAACCGTGTGTGTAGATTCTGATGTATTGATTAAGGATATGCCACAGCTCATTTCATAAATCATTTTAACTATGAAGTCACCTTCAAAACTTTATCTGTTTCCTTCTTCCACTAGTAGGAAGTATATAGTCTTATTTTGCAGAAGAGAAAATGTAAACACAAATAAGCAAATCCCTTTCTCTTCCATGTGGTTCATTTCCACATCGCTTTAGAAATTGACTTAACTAAATCAATCCCCAGCTCTTCCTGACTCCAGTTCTTTTAAGCTTAGCTTTGAAAGGGTCTGGAGACGGCATATGAAAAGGTCAGAATCTATCTATTGCTCCTTACCCCATTAGAAAATTTCTATCACTATGTGTGTGCCCTTCCATTATAGGTACAGTACAATTTCACAAGAGTTGATTTGTGAAGGAAAGTGAGGAATAAAAAAGAAATGCAAGTTGAAGGAAACAAAATCACATCTGATATTTAGAAATATTTAGAAGGTTTCTCTCAACTATTTTATTTAACATGTTTTCTTGACCTTGCTCAAGTTGCTTTTCCTTTATTCTACAGTGGAAGATAACTTCATCTTTACTTTGTTCCTTCCCTTCTTTTAGTTCTTTTATGCTTTATTCATTCATTCATTAATTCATCAGGCATTTGGTGCCTTATCATCTTAAGAGTTTCTCTTAGTTCTTTAGTTCTTCACAACAACCCTGTGACATAAGGCGGTCTGTAGATGCGATGTTACACCAGAGAGGAAGAAATGACCAGAGTTATTCTACTGTCAGTAAACTAGAGGGCCTATTATCTGTTTATTATCACATGTACTCCAGTGATTGCCCTCTTCTGGAGTCGATACTTCTCAATTTTCATAGGAAGCTATATTAGAACTATTTCATTAGATGTTATAAAAGGTTAGAGAGTATGAGGCAGTAGGGAGAGGGTATATTTGTAGTCTACCAGTAGTGTCTGATCTATTTCTGGTATTTAGAACAAACAGACAATAAATCTTTTTAGTTATTAGGGATCAAATAACATTTCTTGAATGGCCAATGATGCCATCTTGGATATTGCTATTTTAACTAAGATTCCAGAATATTAAGATAGAAAAGTTTTTTGAATGTCTATTGTTGCTAGGCATAGTCCTTTTTTCCTTATAATATTATGATGTATACATAATTTATAATCCTCTTTTATGTGAATAAGAGAATTGAGTTTGGGTAACTGGCTCAAGATCATCCAACCAGTAAATGAAAGACAGGGGATCTAAACCTAAGATAATCTGTCTCCAAAGTGTCTCCAAGCTTTCTATCTTGATGACTGGCCAAATTTAAAATACTTACTAGCTACAATTCTATCTCAAGAGGAATAATTTTATGTACTATACCAATTTCACTTCAGGCATTCATAGATTGGCACTTTTAACCCTTTTTCTTGACACAAAGGCATTTTCTCTTCATAAAGACATTTGCATGAAAATGAGCTAATCCATGTTGTGGTCCTTTATCTGTTCAATCCACATTATAGTGGTTTATCTGTTCACATTTTCCTTATTACCTGAAAGCATAAGCCTCGATGTGCTGAAAGATGACAAATAAAGAATTTGATCAAAAACCAGAGGAGAATGCTGGAGCTAAGAGTCCCTGGAAACCAAAATGTGTCGAGTCAAGAGGAATGACATTGAAATGAGTAATGGTTGTTTTTACTGACAAGCACAGTCTCTGGGCATCTCTGCCTGTGGTGAAAGAAATGGTAAAAGCAGGGACATTTTAAGAGTTTGTTAGTGCGCAACACTTAATGTTTGGAAATCGTGCTCTACGTCATGTGAAACATTCCTAAGTGTACCCGTATGTCTCATTAAATGTAATATCTGCACAGTGAACAGGATGTAAATGCTTTTTATAGTTTCATTTTTGAAACTGTTTAGTTCTGATTTCTAAAGAATCATTGTGCTTACTAGATAATTATTTTGAAATGAGACAATCTAATCTACAAATTGTTCTGGGTCCTTAAATTGTTATTAGTATTATATTTAACAGTATATGAAATAAACATAATGTTTATTTTGTGAACATTTTTTTGTTTTGTGTTTGGAGTCAGTAACTTTTGTTTTCCAAACCAGAACAATGCTTTTTTAAAAGGATCTTTATTGAGATATCATTTACATACAGTTCACCCATTACATTGTACAGTTCAGTAGATTTTAGTATATTCACAGATAAATGCTACAGGCACAACAGTGGATTTTACAGCATTTTCATCACCTCAAAAAGAAACCCCATCCACTTTAGCTATTACCCTCCCTACTTGTTTCCCTTCACTCCCTCTTTAGCCCTAGGCAACCACTAATCTACTTTTTATCTCTATAGATTTGTCAATTCTGGATATTCTATATAAATGGAATAATATAATATGCAGTCTTTTGTTACTGGGTTCTTTTACTTAGCATAATGTGTTCAAGATTTATCCATGTTGTAGCATGTATCAGTAGTCTGTTACTTACTATGGTTGAATAATATTTCCACTGTATGGATAGACCACATTTTGTTTATCCATTCCAGTTGGGACATGTGAGTTATTTCCACCTCTTGCCTATAGTGAACGGTATTGCTCAAATATTTGTGTACAACTACTTTCAATTCTTTTGGGTATATATGAGAAATGGAATTACTGGATCATATGGTAATTCTGTGTTTAAATGTTTGAGGAACTGGTATTCCGAAGTGGCTGCAGCATTTTACATTCTTACCAGCAGTGTATGAGAGTTCTGATTTTTTGCACATCTTGTCAACACTTGTTATTATCTGGCTTTTGATTCTAATGTTCTAGTAGGTATGAAGTGCTATTTTGTGGTTTGAATTTATATTTCTCTGATAACTAATGATGTTGAGCATCTTTTTATGAGCTTGTATATTTTCCTTGGAGAAATGTTTATTTAAATATTCCACCTCCTTTTTTTTAAAAAAAATGGCTTATTTGTCTCTCTAATATTGAGTTGTAAAAGTTCTTTGTATACTTTGTTTTTTTGTTTGTTTGTTTCAAAGATTTTATTTATTTATTTGAGATAGAGAGTAAGAGAGAGCACGAGCCAGAGAACAGAGGGAGAGGGAAAAGCAGGCTCCCCACTGAGCAGGGAGCCCAACTTGAGCCTCAATCCCAGAACCCTGGGATCATGACCTAAGCCAAAGGCAGATGCTTAATGGACTGAGCCACCCAGGTGCCCCATGTATACTTTGGATACAAGTCCCTTATCAGATATAGATTTATTTTTTTGTCCATTTTGTGGGTTGGCTTTTTACTTTCTCAGTGGTATCCTTAGGAGAACAGACATTTCTGATTTTGATGAAATTTAGTGTATCTACTTTTCTTTTGTTGCTTATGCTTTTGATGTCATATCCAAGAATCTTCTCCACATCCAAGGGGACTTATCCTTTGGTTTCTTTTAAGAGTTTTATAGTTTTACAATTATGTTGTTGATCCATTTTGAGCTATTTTTTGTATATGGTGTGGGGCAAAGGTCCTATGTTTTGCATGTGGCTATCCAGTAATTCCAGCTCCACCTGTTGAGATACTCTCTATTAAATGGATTTGATGCCCTTGTCAGAAATCACTTGGCAATAGACACATGATTGTATTTCTTTACTCTTAATTCTATTCCATTCATCTATCCGTTTATCCTTTTGCAAGTACCACACAGTTTTGATTACCATTGACTTGTAGTAAGTTTTAAAATCAAGAAGTGTAAGTATTCCTACTTTGTTCCTCTTTTCCAAGATGATTTTGTCTACTCTGGGTCCCATGTAATTTTGTATGAATTTTAAAATCAGTCTATCACTTTTTACAAAGAAGTTAGCTGAAATTCTCAAAACTATTGTGTTGAATTTGTAGATCAGTTTGGGGTATATTGCTATATTAAGTCTTCCAACCCATGATCATGGATGTATTTTCCATTACAATTGATTTTTGTATATTATCTTTGTATCCTGAAAACTTGCTGAATTCATTTCTTTTTTTTTAACATTTTTAATTTAAATTCAGTTAATTAACATATATAATTGGTTTCAGAGGTGCAGATTCATCAGTCTTATATAATACCCAGTGCTCATTGCATCACATGCCCTCCTTAATGTCTATCACCCAGTTACTTCATCCCTCTACCACCCTCCCCTCCAGAAACCCTCAGTTTCTTTCCTATGATTAAGAGTCTCTTATGGTTTGTGTCCTTCTGGTTTCATCTTGTTTTATTTTTTCCTCTCTTCCCCTATGATCCTCTGTTTTGTTTCTTAAATTCCACATATCAGTGAGATCATATGATCATTGTCTTTCTCTGATTGACTTATTTTGCTTAGCATAATACGCTCTGGTTCTGTCCATGTCATTGCAAATGGCAAGGTTTCAATTTTTTGATGGCTGCATAATATTCCAGTGTGTGTGTTTGTGTGTGTGTGTGTGTGTGTATGTATGTATACCACATCTTCTTTATACATTAATCTGTCAGTGGACATCTGGGCTCTTTCCAAAGTTTGGCTATTATGGATATTGCTGTTATAAACATTGGGGTGCAGGTGCGCCTTTGGGTCACTACATTTGTATCTTTGGGGTGAATACCCAGTAGTGCAATTGCTGGGTCATAGGGTAGCTCTATTTTCAACTTTTTGAGGAACCTCTGTACTGCTTTCCATTTTTTTTAGTTTTAATCATTTTTAGTGCATTCCTTATGATTTCATGTATATCGTATCATGCGATCTGTGATTAGAGATCGTTTTACTTCTTCTTTTCCAATCTGGATGTATTTTATTTCTTTTTCTGATCTAAATTGCCCTGGCTTGAACCTCTAGTACAATGTTGAACAAATGTGCTGAAAGAAGGCCATTTTTGTCTTGTTGCTGATCTTAGGGGGAGGACATCTAGTCTTTCACCCTTACATGTGATGTTAGCTGTATGTTTTTTTGAAGATGGTTTTATCAAGTTGAGGAAGTCCCTTGTATTCCTTGTTTGTCTTGTGTCTTTAGCATGAAAAGTTACTGGATTTTGTCAAATGCTTGTGTTTCTTGAGATAATCATGTGATTTTTATTTTTCATTTTATTGATACGATGTATTACATTAATTGATTTTCAGATGTTAAACTAACCTGGCATTCCTGGGGTAAATCCCACTTGGTCATGGTGTATAAGTTTTTAAAAAATTAGTTAATGAATTCAGTTTGCTAGTATTTTGTTGGGGATATATGTTTCCATATTCATAAGAAATATTGGTCTGTAGAGTTTTTTTTTTTTTTTCCTTGTGATGTCATTGTCTGATTTTGGCATCAGGGTAATACAAGGTGATAGTTAGGAAGTATTCCCTCCTCTTATATTTTTTGGAAGAATTTGTGAAGAATTGATATTAATTCTTTGTTTGGTATAATTCCCTAGTGAAGCCATCTGGGCTTGGCTTTCTTTGGGTAGGCTTTGGTTAATAATTCTTTTTCCTCACTTATTATAGATCTTTTGAGATTGTCTTTTTCTTCATGAGTCAATTCAGTAGTTTGTGTGTTCCTAGAAATTTGTTATTTCATCTAGGTTATCGAATTTATTGGCATACAGCTGTTCATAGTATTCCTTTATTTATTTATTTATAAAGATTTTATTGATTTATTAAAGAGCGTGAGAGAGAGAATGAGTGGGGGGAGGGAAAGAGAAAAGCAGGCTCCCTGCTGAGGAGGGACCCAGGGATCATGACCTGAGCCAAAGGCAGATGCTTGACAGACTGAGCCACCCAAGCCACCCCATAGTATTCCTTTATAATACTTTTTTTCCCTATAAGTTTGGTAGTAATATCCTTTATTTTATTTCTGTTCTAGTATGTTAAGTTTTTCTATTTTTTTCTTGGTTAATCTGTCTATGGGTTTGTCAAACTTGTTGATCTTTACAAAGAACCAGGTTTTGTTTTTATTGATTTTGCATTATTGTTTTTATATTCCCTATTTCATTAATTCTTGCTCTAATTTTTATTAACAAAATAATTTTTATTTTTTGCTTCCTTTAGATTTAATTTGCTCTTCTTTTTCTAGTGTTTTAAGGTGGAAGCGTAGGTGTATTATTTGAGCTCTTTCTTCTTTCTACATATAAGCATTTGCAGATATAAATTTTCCATTAAGCACTACTTTAGATAAATCCCATAAGTCTTGTATGTTGTGTCTTTATTTTCCTTCACCTTGAAACATTTTCTGTTTTCTTATTTGATTTCTTCATTGACCCATTGATTATTCAGGAGTGTGTTGTTTAATTTCCACATATTTATGGATTTTCCTAATTTTTTTTCTGTTCTACTTTCATCCCATTTTGGTTGGATAACCTACTTTGTATCATTTCTGTCTTTTTAAGTTTTTGAGATTTGTTTTGTGGACTAGCATATGATCTATCCTAGAGAATCTTCCTTATGTGCATAAGAAGGATATGTATTCTGTCATTGTTGGGTGAAATATTATATAGATACCTGTTAAGTCTACTTGATTTATAATGTTGTTCCATTCTTCTATTTCCTTGTTAATCTTCTACATAGCTGTTCTATCCATTATTAAAAGTTGAATATTGAAGTCTCCAACTATTATTGAATTGTCTTTTTCCTTTCATATCATTCAGCTAATAACTTTTATAATCTCACTTTTTTAAGGCACTCAAATATCACAGACCAAGATCACTATGCCTCTGGTGCTCAGTGGGGAAATGGTGCAAGGTAAAAGGTCTCCACTGATAAGGTCTGAATGTTTTGACAGATATGAACTTATTTTGTCAAGATTATTTACTCTGGATTTGGATCCAGACCTCTGGATTTCCAGTGATCTAATTTCCAATGATTGAGGATGGAGGCTAAATTCTGGCTGCAAGAAGAAGAGAAAGAGAAAGATTTTTTAGCTTACCAATGCCAGAAACAAGGAGAAATTCAATTTATGAACTGGGGGTAAAAAGAGACTGATTTCTTCCGTAGATATTATGTGTAGAGGCAACAAAACAAGAAAAGAATAAGAAATTATCACAGAATAATGTAATTTATTGTTTGGGGGTAAAACTGAGTAATTCACTAAGAAACTGTATTTGCTTCCATTAAATCCACTTACCTTCCAGTCACTATTGCTGAACTTAGATTCTCAAGAGATATGATAATGAAAACATCCCTGGTCAAAGACACTCTTTCTTTCTTTTTTTTTTTTTTAAAGATTTTATTTATTTATTTGACAGAGATAGAGACAGCCAGCGAGAGAGGGAACACAAGCAGGGGGAGTGGGAGAGGAAGAAGCAGGCTCCTAGCGGAGGAGCCTGATGTGGGGCTCGATCCCATAACGCCAGGATCACGCCCTGAGCCGAAGGCAGATGCTTAACCGCTGTGCCACCCAGGTGCCCCAAAGACACTCTTTATTTCTAAACAAGGCTTCTATCCTGAATCTTTTTCCACTTCTCTTTCCATATGAGTGAGGCATAGTTCCCTCTTTTATGACTATCCCTTGAAATTACTATAAGACCTAGGTCCGGGCATCCAGGTGAGGTCCTTTCTTTCTTTGGGGGTAGTCCTCTTATCCCCTTAGCTAACTATGGTCAAAGATGTCCCAAAACAAAAGGCTGGATCCCCAAATGTTTGCCAAGAGAAGAAAAAATGCAAGATGTAATGCCATATTTCTGTGATCCTTTAATTCCATCCACAAAATGTTCCATCTGTTTATACTGAGGAAGAAAGTGAGTTCAAGGCATCATTTCATAGTGGCCTTACCGTGTATCCCTAATATGACATTGTGCCTTGATACATGACAGAACCTTTGCTTGCGGCATTTGAAGTGGGAGTGCTGCCGATGATTGCTTTGTCACTAACTCTAGCAAAGGGTCTTGTGGAAAAATACTGTGGATCTTATGAATTTCTTTTTAATATATTAGTGTTTAAAAATACAACTATAACCAATGAGTAATAATGCTTAACAGACTTTAACTTCTTAGTAATAAACAATTTTTAAGCTAAAAAAGTCTATTAAGAGTAGAATATATGACAAGGTAAGTTTTGACTAGAAGTTTCTGTGAAGTAAAGACCTAAGTTACGAGGCCCTACTTAGGGTGGGCTGGTCAGAGAGGGACACTACATAGAAATATCTGGCCCAACAGGAGGCATTAAGAGGGATTTAAGTGCTTAGGGTTCTTCACAAAGTGACAGAGTAGAGAGTAAATGATGTTTGGAGGGGGCCAAAGAAAACTTTTCTTTTTCATAATTTGCCTACAGCTAACTCTGCTCTGTTAACATTAAACTGGGCATCACCAATTTCTGGATCTTAAGACATATAAAAGTAAAAAAGTTACGTATTACCTAATTAATTTTTAAATAACACCATTTATTATTTTGGGACACTTTCTCAGATTGCATCAACCCATGACAGCAAGTAATGGTGGACATTTATCACTTTTAATGATCCAAATGAGTACTCCCTGTACTTCCTATACTGTTCCCCAGAGTTACTCAGAATAAATCCTTGGGAATGCAGAAATTCTATAGAACATTTACTTTGCGTTGCTTGTAGGACTTGCTGGTTTGAGCCACAAGTCTTCAGAAACTTAGCAATCTTTATAAATAATTTTAATGCCCCAAGTGAAGCAATAATTCCAGGAGGGAATGTCCTTTTGGGGATTCTGATTGCACTCAGAGTTGCCAGAGAGGTGCTATTGATCATAGAGATTAAAAAAAAAAAAAAAAGAAAAAGAAAAAAAAGCTCTGTTCCTGGAACTCCAAGCTCTGTTAGAACAGGCCGTCCTACATCTAGAGGCCCCAAGGAATGAAAGACCAGGCCTCTGGGCATTGTCTCCAGAGTCCTAACCTATGTTAGACTGAAGGAGTTAAAGATTATCCCAGGAAGTGTATGTGGAACTGTAATATTGTGTGCGTGTTGGAAGGAAGAAGCAAGAAGGAAAGAAAGGAGGGAGCCAATTCCGGATCTTGCATGAGTTTAAAGCTTGAACCTTTATCGAGCAAGTTAAAGCCAAATTCTCAATCTCAAAATTTCAAATGCCCTTTGAGTCACTTAGGACTTTGCTTATAGAACATCAAGAATAAGACAAAAGAAATCCTCAGGCACTGCCCCTGCTCAAGCTTCATTCTTGTTTCCTCATATCTAAGATCTGAGGGATTATTTTTACACTGGGTTAAGGTCTAGAGTAGGTGTAGGCCTGAGCTTCCTTCCATCTGCCGTTCCTGGGCTTCTTTCACCCACCCTTCCTCTTGGGTTTCTCTCAATGTTACGCTTCAAGGCAGTAAAGACAGAACTGATCCCTCTGGCTTGATTTGTAATCCCTTTGTTTCTCCCTTTGAAGAATCAAATGAAGGGAATGAACTTTGATCCCCATTAAAAATCACTTCCTCTCCCCTCTCTCAACCCTCCCTTCCCTACTAACCTTTTTCCACAATGGTGGTAATCATTGATTGTAATGTTGATGTAATAGTGAATACTGGAGGATCCCATTTCAGCACTGATGTACTGAAGGTCTCGTTCTTGAACTTGGATGAGATCAAGGGAGGCCTCTGCAAGGTCAAGTCTCTGTTGCCATAGAAACTGAGAGGAGAGAGTTGTTTGAAATATTAACAAAACAGCAGTTTGGGGGTGATATATTTTTTCCCATCTTATGCTTTTAGGAAATCATAGTATTCTTATGCTTTACGGATGAGAAAATTGAGTCTCAGCCAGATTAAGAGACTTGCCTGAGGTCTCAAAAGGCACAACTCAGGCTTCTTGACTGGACTAGTTTTCTTTCCACCATGCCATGGCTACTACTTAACAGTTTATTATTTTATGTTTTATTTATTTTTATAAAAGGTTGTGACCAAGGGAATTCCCCCACCATAATGTATGAAGTTATCTGATTCAGGTTAGAAGAATGAAGTCTTGGGAATATTTCCTAGTAGAAAAAGAAGGGAGAGGAAGAAAAAAAAAATTTAGATTAGGTATTATATATCAAGGACTATTTATAATAAAGAGCTGGTAGATACCACATGGTTGTTTTATTAAATACAGAGTCAATTTAAAGATCTACAGGGACTCACTAAAAGAAGAGTGTTGTGTCATTGGATTAGAAAAGAGCACTCACATGAATACAGGGTGTTTTTGTGTATTCGGTTTCTTTTCATCTTATTTTGGTTTGTCAAATACAGTACCTAAATGAACAACTTCTGGTAAATGACTTGTAAGGAGTAGGGTGTAACAAATGATGATTATGAAAAACATCCTTTAGTAAGATGAGTTTAGGAGCACTGCATATGCGTATTTGTCTTTCTTGTCTCCCACGGCCCACTTCCCTTCTTCACCCTGAATTGCTGTCCAAAGGGCCAGAACCAATATGTATTTCTACTAATTGTATATATGTATACTACTTTCTTCACTCTCTTGCTAACACTGGGTCCTATTAATTCCTTTGTAAAATGTTAGCACTCAAATATGGTAAAATTAAATCTTAATTTACAGTTTCCTGAGTACTAATAAGGTTGAGTCTATATTCTGATAATAGTAATAATAATTAATATTTATTGAGTGCATATACCATGACAATTATGAATTAGAATATCTGATCCTTACATTGTAGATCAAAAGGCATGGAAGGATCAATGACTTGTCCAAAGTCACTCAGCTAGGAAGTGATAACCTAGACTTGAATCTAGATGGTCTGAGTCTAGAGCCTCATACTCTTAAGATTATGAGTTATGTTACCTTTTTCTTCATACGTTTATTGTTCATGTGAATTTCCTTTTATGTGAATGATCTGTTTTTCATATACCTTGTCCTTTGCTTTATTTACATAGCCACTTGATGATGAAATTTTATTACCTAAATGAGAGTGATTTTTTGTTGTTGTTGCTGTGTTTCCAATGCCTTGGACCTGTAGCAGATCAAAAGAACCAACTTGTAATAGATCAACAGGAAATGACCAGTAATTTTTAGAAATTCTTGGACTTGTAAAATGATGTAGCAAACCATTAGGGACTATCTTATGTTTTGTTTTGATAATGGAGAAATTTCTGGGTCTTCATTTTCAGTGCCTCAAAATAGTAATTTAAAATGTTTATTATGTTTTAAAAATGAATATTTAGTGGTTAGGCCTACTTAAGACATTCCTAAATTAAGCACTTAAAAAACCCTACTCTTAATTTTATTTTTTTCCAAGGAGATGTAGTTGCCAAGAATATTTTAATCTATGAGAATATTGCACAATTTTAATTGGCAGAAAACATTTGTACCAACCAAGTTAAAAATTGCTTGAGAGAAGCTTCCAATAAAATTGTCAGTCTGAGATGTTGACTACTTTTTTCCCTGTTGAAATAGTGAAGGTCACACATTCAGTTAGTATGTTTTGGTTAGTTTTACAAAAATGAATACAGACCAACTTCTGCTCTTTCTCTTCATTTTTCTGGATTAATTTGTTCACAGGGTTTTTGCCTATCAGTTAAATTTTTTATTTAATTGTTTTTTAAAGGAATACAGAGAAGTTATCAGCTTGACTTCAGTAACATAAACTAGCCAGAATAAACACACACACACACACACACACACACACATATACACACACACTTACTCACCGACACACACTGCCTTGTGTTTGAAACCAAGTGAATATTTCAAATACTGTTCTAAGTTGAGTCTAGAATTATATGACAACTGAAATTATTCTATTAAAACAGGAAGTAGAATGAAACCAATGCTCAAATATTGGCTAACCATGGACATTTCTTTGGAAATGCTTAGCTCACATTGTTGCTATTATGTTTGTGGTGTGCCTGCCCTAAGTACAGGTGAAAGATGGAAGGATTTGCGTGGCTGGTATCGCCAACACTGGATGTTGGCCCAAACTGAGGATGGATCTCCTTCCCATTCCTGAGAATGGCTATACAGACAGAGTCCCCTGGGCTCAGGCCACCCCCTTCCTTCTATCTACTCCAGCCTAGGATTGTCTCACCCCGTGTCTTTCTTTTTCTCTTGCTTTTTCAAAAGCATCTCTTCCATTGCTCATTTTCTCACTATGTTTTAATGTAGATTCTATGGAAGCAAGAGGAAAAAGGTTGAACAGAGGTAGGAAAAGAGTAAGCCTATAAGCCACTAAAGTAGCTGCTGTTTCCTTTCTTACCCTTGTTCTCTTTTAGCCCCAGGACTGGTTCAGATTGTTGGAATGTTTCCCTTCATTTCTCAAAACCTACCCCTTTCCCCATTTAGCTTCTTACCAAGAGACTATGTCCCATATGCTCTTATGAAATGCTTTAAGATTCTTCTGAACATAAGGCATATTTTACTGCATAACCCTGCCCTTACCACCTATGTCCTCTTCATCTTTTCTACTAGCATTGAAGCAGAAAAATTAGAAAAAAACAAACTAGGTATGTAGCAAGCAGTCTTTTAAGTCACATTTTGATTTATTCATTTATTATTTTTTAGCTTTATTACAGTATAATTGACAAATAAAATTTTAAGTTATTTGAAGTGTACATTACAGTTATTTGATATACATATGCATTATGTAAGTCACATTTTATCTTTAAATCACATTTTATCTTTAACTATTAAAACTGTGAGAAAAGCCACAAAAAATAGTTCTAAGCCTGCTTTAAGACCAAGAGAAAAGGGTAAATGCTGTGAGATTGCTGTTTCTCTCATTTGGCCAGAGAAAAACCTGAGGCAGAAACAAAAGACATAGTACCAAAAGTAGAAGTAACTTGGCTAATTCTTGAGGCTTTCAGGAGATAAGGAAGGGGTGACAGGGTGCTCACCAAGACGATGGCCTTATGTATCATTATTCCAGTTCTTAAGAACTCCACCAGGCCATGTTCTGTTGGAGCCCCTCCCCAGGCCATGAGAACTGCATCCAAAACTTGGATTTGGGGTGTGATGAGGTCTTGGGGAACAAATGAATGGAACCACAGGCGAGTCTACTCTGTTGGTATGTTTTGTTTGGCAAATATGGGTTGGCCGGGTGCCTTCCTTCCTTCCTTCCTTCCTTCCTTCCTTCCTTCCTTCCTTCCTTCCTTCCCTTCTTTAATTTGAAGGCTTTCAGGTGTGGAGTCTTCAGTTTACCACTGACGCCACCAGTGCCTGTTACTAAATATACAACAGTTTCAGTTATTTATATTGGCTGCCCAATCCTGAAGACATTCATGATCCTGATTACGATCCCGTAGCTGGAAATGAAATATGGGGAGATGTGTTTTTACTTCTTCCTAGGAGTTTGGTAGGGTGAGGCCTATTATGACTAAATCTTAGGAGAAAGGGGAAGGGGCTTCTCCAAAGCTCTGTAAATGTTTTTATTTTTATTTTTTTAATTCATTTCTGAAGCTAGCTTCATAGATTGTATTCTCCATCGTTGTTTACCTTTTTAATACACAGTTCTTCATTTTGCTCCATACTGGCAGTGTTCATGCTGAAATGCTGAAAGCAGTTGCCTACAGGAATGTATATATATATACACATGTATATATTTATTGTTCTTTTGAAAAATCAATAACAACAAAATAGAGCAAATTCTGACACATACGTACACCCACATAAAAGTTAAAAATAGAACTATCCTGCAACCCAGAAATTACACTGCTAAGTATTTACCCAAAGAATAAAAAAGTACTGATTCGATGGGATATATGCACCCCTATGTTTATAGCAGCATTATCTACAATACCCAAATTATGGAAAGAGCCCAAGTGTCCATTGAGGAATGAATGGAAAAAGAAATTGTGGCATATTACTCAGATATCAAAAAGAATGAAATCTTGCCATTTGCAATGATGTGAATGGAGCTAGAGTGTATTATGCTAAGTGAAACAAGTCTGTTAGAGAATGACAAATACCATATGATGTCACTCATGTGAAATTTAACAAACAAAACAGATGAACATGGGGGAAGGAGGAAAATAAAAAAAGAGAGGAAGGTAAACCATAAGAGAAACTTCACTATAGAAAACAAATTGAGGGTTGCTGGAGGGGTGGTGGGTGGGGGATGGGCTAAATGTGTGATCGGGATTAAGGAGGGCATTTGTTGTGATGAACACTGGGTGTTAGATGATGAATCACTAAATTCTACTCCTGAAACTAGTATTACACCATGTGTTAACTAACTAGAATTTAAATAAAAACTTAAATAGCTCAGCTGTTTAGTTGAGAATTCATTTGTTGAAACAAAAGAATTCATTTGTTGAAAGTTGTAATTTTAAATTTAATTTATTCACAAACATTGCCTATAATTTTTGATATAATGAAGCAAAAGTATTACTGTAAGGAATTTCTGGCTTTGACCTCATTCTTTCCATACCTGGCAATGTATTCTATTTTCTCTTTGCTGTTGGCTTTTTATTGGTAGTTTCTGTGAATAGTGTGACTATTTGGCTATAAAGAATCAAAAACTAAAAGAAAAAAAAAGACAACATAGAAGGGTCCAAGAAGAGGAGTCTTTCTTTTATTGTTAATTTTCCTGCAGAATCAACCTACCAGTGAGCTGTCTTAACTTCATTTCTGGGGAGGAGTTGGGAGAGAGATAGACATAGATTGAAGAAAAATATCTGATAAAAGTAAATCAAAAAAGTTAGTGTTTGGAATGAAAATGAAATTTAATAAAAAAAAGTGTTGTCTTGTGAATGATAGTCTACAGAAATGAATAAGAACTGAAAAATGGTTACGATGGTAAATGTTATGTGTTTTACTACAATTAAAAGATGGAAGGAAAGAGAAATCAGTAAGAAGTGAGAAAAGTTATGAATTGTAATTTGATAGGAGAACTTTAGTTTCTGAAGATTACAATGTTAAGTATGAGAATGGCTATTCAAATAAAGCTAATTGGCATGCGTAAAATCTTCAATGTCGACTACAATTGAGTTTGGATATTTTTCCCCTAGAAACTATGATAATAGCTTAATCAAAACAGCAGGAACAGCAAAGCAAAGGAAAAGAAACAAAACTTGTGGCAGAGAATATTCTTGGAAATTGATACCTTTCGCTAGCATCCTGTGCAATTTGAAAGCAAATGTTTTAAGTGGATGAAGATCAATTAAGTGTCTATTAAGGAGCTGTTTTAGGATATTGTATCATTAAGTAATAGCAGTTGCTGATTTTCTTAATTGCAAGTAGGAAATGTGAAGAAGAAATTGGAGTAAAGGGGACATTTTGGAATTATATAATTGACCTATAAAACCTGCTCTATAGTTGTTATAATTCTGTGTAGCTCATTGTACTTTTTAGAATTTCAGTGGTGGGTGTTCTGGGCAGCTCAGTCAGTTAAGTATCTGCCTTAGGCTCAGGTCATGATCCCAGGGTCCTGGGATCAAGTCCCTCTTTGGGCTCACTGCTAAGCAGGGAGCCTGCTTCTCCCTCTGCCTGTTGCTCCCCCGGCTTGTTCTCTCTCTCTCTCTCAAATAAATAAATAAATAAAATCTTAAAAAAAAAAAAGAATTTAGTTGTGCTTATCAGTAAGGAGAAGAAACTAAGACAAGGAGGAACCTGGACAGGAAAAACAGGTCTCTCTCCTAGATGATGGCTCTTAAACCTCTTGGAGCTATGGATCCTTTGAAACTGATGAAATTCATTTGCGTATACCCAAAACTGTATATAAAATTAATGTTGAGGGTTCATAGATTGTTTGAAATCTTGTCCATGAATCATCCAGAGTTCTGTGGATCTAGAGAGAACAGTCTTTGCTCTAAGATTTACTTTGAGTTGGGTAGTTAGCAGTCTGATCCCCGGCGTAAACTTTGGCTCAGTGGTGGTCCAGTTTGGAAGATGGTAGATAGCAGTAGAAGGATTTAGGCAGTGCTGACATGTGAAGCTCAGGAAGCATCAGAATGAGTTCTCCAGATCATCACATTATGCCAAACCACACTCCAGAGTACAGCTGAGAACAGAGGGGGCAGGGTTTCAGCTCTCCATAAATGAACAGTTTCAAATAGTTAACCAGGCTCAGAATCCTCACTAAATAGGACAGCCCTAATAGAACTGTAGTACTAAGCCCGAAATTGAGGCAAATCTTCTAGCCTGGGTGAACCCAGTAGGGATTTGAATACTATATGCTACTTGGATGGCCCACTGGAGCTAAGGGCTTATGCTTGCCAAATGGCAAACATTCTGCAACAGATTAAATTTGCAAGCATCAAGGAGGTTCTTTTTGTACTTCATGCCTTGTTTGTAATTACCTTAGGAATTTTTAGAGCTAAAACCTGTGACTGACAATCAGAGACTGTAGTTTGAGTATGGCTAAAAATGTGAGATAGAGTTCATGGTGCCTGTACATTTTATTTCTGGACATGAACTTGGACTGAAGTATATGGAAGATATTGCAGTAACAATACATTTACTGTTACTGTTACTGTAAATAACATTTACCCTTTACATAGAAGGCCACACATAAAGCCACTTTGTATAGAAATGATATCTTAAACACTGCTGTTCTCCATGGGCCAAGGGCAGATTAGAGCCTGTTGTATTATGTGGTTTCCTAGCAGACTCTCTGAATCAACCCAGTTGTTAAGCATGACCATATTTTTTCTCTTCCAAGTTAGTGGTTGAGGCTGTTTTAAGAACACATTTATTATTTGGTATTTTTTCCTTCCTGTTAATGGCTTGCATCATCAGACTCATCCATCCCCCTGAGCGTGGCCTGATTCAGTGTGTCATCTGGCATAGCCACACCTGCTACATTTCAGCCCTGCTCTGTCATGCAGAAAAGTCCAAGCAACATGCTGTTTAAATGGAGCCATGCTGGCAGTTTCCGTTCATTCAAATAACATCTGTGAGACTGCATGGATTAACATTCAGATGACAGAAAGCTTGTTTTTATTCAAATAAAAAGATATGGACCAGTTCATTTTATCCATGGGCAGCCACTAGAGAAGACTCACATCTCCTCATTGGCATTAATCAGTAACTATTATTTTACTAATAGTTTTACATCTAGCCTGCCAATAAATTTAGGCCAAGGTCCTAGTACCCTTATGGAGAAAACTTTACTGAATGTGCAAGTAATACCGTGTTTCTTATTATTGGGATATTGCACTCAACTAAAAAACTTAAGTGTCCCATCTGATCACTGCACTGAAAGAATCTACTTTTGAAACTGCTGAGTTTGCTCAAACTCATCCACATACCTGTTTCATTATTGAAGAGGATGGGCTGTAAGGCGTCGTGTATGTTAGAATGACAGTCACATGTCAGGGATTGCTTTTGGTCAGTCAGATGGCTATTACATGATCTGTGACCTTGAAGGAGACTGAGGGGTATGGTGGAGGTTAATATGCAGAACACAGGTGTTTCTAGTTTTTTCTATTTTGGGAGCTGATGATAACTTTATCTCCACATTAGAGTTTGGACACCTTGCAGAGAGCTGCTCATCAGCAAGTGTAGACCAAGGACAATTTACAGAGCACCAGTCATAGAGAAGATGGCTTTAGTAAGCTGCTTATTTGTGTCACATAGGACAGGTAGTCTTAGTGAGTGAAGAATTGCTTTCTTATTGTCGTAAGTGCTGTATCATATATATAACCCTAGACACAACCCTAGAGTCCAGTGCTTTTGAACTCTCTTTTCCTGGGCCATACCTAGAAAAAATTGGAAGGTAGAGTAGAGTAGTGTCTGATGCCTTTCCTGTTCTTTGTTTCCACTCCCTAAACCTTTCTCCCCTCAGATACTCTTGGTGTCTCATGTCCCCTTTCTTTCTTATCTCCATTAAAGCCTACATCTTGTTAAAAAAAAAAAAAAAAAAAGAATGATATCCGCATGCACATTAAGCTTAAAAAATAGCCGATTGCTGACTTTTGATTTACCTAAAGCAAACAATAAAACTGGACAAAATACATGAAACAGTGGTTTTCAAGACATCAGATGAAGGACAGTAATCTCTGAGAAATGGGAAAAAATGGCCCTAACTTGCTACATGAGAGAGTGCCACGCTGTGGTGTGCTGGGAGGAGGGCAGGGCCCAGGTGTTGATGAAACAGTCCTGAATAGCAGGAACTTTTCCAGCCAGATTGTGTGCCACTGAGGAGAAATACAGATAGGTGGTCTCTGCCAAGAACGCTGAGGCGCGTTAGGGAACACACAAGACTTTCTAGTGTAATGACACAGAGATGCTGAGGACAGAACAATTTCTGAAAACATGAGAATGATTTAAAGAAGAAAATATTATGACATGGCATGTATTTCGACTAGTCTGAAGGCTTCAGGGAGGATTTTGTTTAGGATATTGTAAAACCCTGTGATCCTGAAGCACCCTTTCACCAGTAATACATTCTGATCACCTTTGAATTTTAATTTCATCTTGGCATTGCCTTTTGTGAACGGTTGTCTTTAAATAAAGAAACATATGGTTTTAATGCGGCTTCATGAACCCAGAGTCCTATTCCTGCAGATGAAATGGCACTTGAAGCCAAGTGCAGCCTGCCCACCTCAGAGCATTCTAATCATTACTTATAAGTAAACATCTTGTCCTCTTGGTGATAAATGAAAAGAAGCAACTCATCCTATTTAATGACCATTAATTATGAAAGCAAAATCATAATTATGCTGGAAAAACAAATCTTTACTTTCATAGAATAACATTATTTTGTCTTACAGTTTATTAACATAGCTAGAAATCAATACTTGCATGTTAACAGATGATTGACCTATTCAAAAATTTAGTTTTATAAAGAGCTTGCCTTTGCTGAGGAGAATTGAATATAACTGTTGGCATTTCACTTCCTTTGCTCCATCAATGCTCTTTGAGTGTGTTCTATGGAGAGGAGGAGAGCCAGGTGCTGAGACACAGAGTGAACAAGACAGCCACTGCCTTTGCTCTCTTCCCTGTTTAAATTACTGTCAGTTCATAAAAGTGAAGTGGTTGGAGCTGGAGAGGGTGCTTCTAAGTGGGTTTAGTGTTGAAAAGGTACAGAGAAAGAATTACTCTGGAGTAGAGTGGGCATTGGAATCTGGGGGACAGCTCTGGCACCAGTAAATGACTCAGAGCAAATCGCATTACCCACTGGGCATCAGTTCCTTCGTCTGCAAAATGAATGAATTGCTCTTTGATCTCAAAGGGTTTTTTCAGTTTTAATTTATGAATGGAGGAAATTTGCTCTTTGGCATGAGGGATGGGCTTTCCTCCCAAAGCAAAGTTATATGCTGAGCCGAGACCTTACTTTTTCCTCGCCTGATGATTCTCTTCCTGCTACACCCTGTTGTACAGAGCAAGATGACAGAGTGGCTGAAATCATGGACTTTTCATTCTTTTCTCCTGATCTTTTTGCCTTAGGTGAGAATTATGGTTGTCTTAGATCCCTCAGGAAACTTTTCAGAAGGCTGAGGGCTCTTTAGTTCTGATGATTATTTATTTAGTACAATGCATGGACAGGCCCAATGTTCTTAATACTTGATTTATCGTAATGAACTCTGACAGTCTGACTTGGCCTAAGTTACTACATTTGTAGTTTTATTGAGTGTCTTTCCTGTTATTCTGGTTTATCATTGATGTCCTACAATTATTAATATAAAAGCTTAGAAAAATTACTTTCATATTTTCATCTGGAAGCAAGAAGTATAATAGCATTATTTATTTGCCATGGCAGTACTTTAAACTATGTCTAAGACATGGTAAACATTCAGTAAATGATAGCTGCTATCCTTTTTCTGATTACTCAAGTTTAAAAATGTTTTAATGTTTGTTAGGGCAAATATGCCCTCATTATTTTACTTTTCAAAAAATTGTTGGCTATGACTGCTGAATGTTCTTACAGATGACCTTTAGCATGCTTTGTTTAAGACCCAAAGGAGGTTAGGGGGAAAGAATGGTACTGTCATATTTACAGCATTATTTTCCCTCTGTTTCAGTTACCCATTGCTGTGAAACAAGCCACCATAAAATTTAGCAGTTTATTTATTTTTTTTAATGATTTTTTATTATATTATATTAGTCACCATACAGTACATCCCCAGTTTCCAATGTAAGGCTCTATGATTCATTAGTTGTGTATAACACCCAGTGCACCATGCAATACGTGCCCTCCTTACTACCCATCACCAGCCTATCCCATTCCCCCACCCCTCTCCCCTCTGAGGCCCTCAGTTTGTTTCTCATAGTCCATAGTCTCTCATGTTTCATTCCCCCTTCTGATTACCCCCCCCTTTCTTTATCCCTTTCTTCCCCTACTAATCATCCTAGTTCTTATGTTCCATAGATGAGAGAAATCATATGATAGTTGTCTTTCTCTGCTTGACTTATTTCACTTAGCATTATCTCCTCCAGTGCCGTCCATGTTGTAGCAAATGTTGAGAATTCATTCTTTCTGATAGCCGAGTAATATTCCATTGTATATATGGACCACAACTTCTTAATCCAGTCATCTGTTGAAGGGCATCTCGGCTCCTTCCACGATTTAGCTATTGTGGACATTGCTGCTATGAACATTGGGGTGCATATGGCCCTTCTCTTCACTACGTCTGTATCTTTGGGGTAAACACCCAGTAGTGCAATGGCTGGATCATAGGGTAGCTCAATTTTTAACTTTTTAAGGGACCTCCACACTGTTTTCCAGAGTGGCTGTACCAACTTGCATTCCCACCAACAATGTAGGAGGAATCCCCTTTCTCCACATCCTCTCCAACAATTGTTGTTTCTTGCCTTGTCTATTTTTGCCATTCTAACTGGCGTAAGGTGGTATCTCAGTGTGGTTTTGATTTGAATTTCCTTGATGGCTAATGATTTTGAACATTTTTTCATGTGTCTGTTAGCCATTTGTATGTCTTCATTGGAAAAGTGTCTGTTCATATCTTCTGCCCATTTTTTGATTTGTTTATTTGTTTCTCGTGTATTGAGTTTGAGAAGTTCTTTGTAGATCTTGGATACCAGTCCTTTATCTGTAGTGTCATTTGCAAATATATTCTCCCATTCCGTGGGCTGCCTCTTAGTTTTTCTGACTGTTTCCTTGGCTGTGCAGAAACTTTTAATCTTGATGAAGTCCCATAAATTCATTTTATCTTTTGTTTCTCTTGCCTTTGGGGATGTGTCATGAAAAAGGTTGCTTTGGCCGATGTCGTAGAGGTTGTTGCCTATGTTCTCCTCTAGAATTTTGATGGATTCCTGTCTCACATCGAGGTCTTTCATCCATTTGGAGTTTATTTTTGTGTATGGTGTGAGATAGTGGTCAAGTTTCATTCTTTTGCATGTAGCTGTCCAATTTTCCCAGCACCATTTATTGAAGAGACTGTCTTTTTCCCACTGGATGTTTTTTCCTGCTTTATCAAAGATTAGTTGCCCAAAGAGCCGAGGGTCCATTTCTGGGCTCTCTCTTCTGTTCCATTGGTCTATGTGTCTGTTTTTGTGCCAGTACCATGCTGTCTTTGTGATCACAGCTTTGTAGTACAGCTCGAAATCCGGCATTGTGATGCCCCCAGCTTTGTTTTTCCTTTTCAACAGTTCCTTGGAGATTCGGGGCCTTTTCTGTTTCCATACAAATTTAAGGACTGTTTGTTCCAGTTCTTTGAAAAATGTCCTCGGTATTTTGATTGGGATAGCATTGAAAGTGTAGATTGCTCTGGGTAGCATGGACATTTTAACTATGTTAATTCTTCTGATCCATGAGCATGGAATATCTTTCCATCTTTGTATGTCTTCCTCAATGTCTTTCAAGAGTGATTTATAGTTTCTAGAATATAGGTCCTTTACGTCTCTGGTTAAGTTAATTCCAAGATAACGTATGGTTTTTGGTGAAAATTTAGCAGTTTAAAACAAGACCAATTATTTCTCACAATTCAGTGGGTTCACTAGGCAGAGTTGGGCAGTTCTTCTGCTCCATGTGGTGTAGGCTGAGGTTGCCCGTGTCATCATATTCAACTGGGAGCTCTGCTGCATTTGGGCTAGAAGGTCCGTCTCACGTGTTTGGAGCCTTAGTGCTCACTGTTGCTTAGGTGCCTTAGGTCTTGTCCACATGGCCTTCCTCTCCAGCTAGCTAGTTCCAACTTCCCTTCTAGCATGGCAGCATGCTTCTAAAACTGCAAAGATGGGAGCCATGCTGTCTTAAAGCCTGGACTTAAGGCTGCAAACATCACTTCCACAGCATTCTAATAGTCCTTAAGTTACATATTTAGTCCAGTTTCAAAGAGTGCAGAAAAATTTCTACTTCTTGATGGAAGGTGTAACATACCCATTCAGGGAGGGGAGAGTTCGATGGTGTCTGGTAATGAGCCAGAACCAGTGTTGATTAGCATGGCAGCAGTCAGGAGAAAGTGCTGGACTTGGTGCAAAAGAGAGGGAGACAAGCTGGCACTCATTGAAACCTCTGTACCTGTCACTGCACATTACTATTTTCAGTTTCAAAGAGCAACGGCTGCTACTTCACTTCTACCTCCCAAATACTGTTCAGATATTTCTTTTGGTCAATTCTTTTGGTCAGAAGCATACAGAAAGGAGGAATCTAGGAACATAGCTTTAGCTTAACCAAGTTGAAAATGTAGTGATCCAGTGCACTATTGAAGAATGTGGTTTATCTCTCTATTCATTCAAGTCCCTGTTTATACCATTTGGATTCTGTGATGTGTTTTATAGTTTTGTTCATATAACTCTCTTCATATTATTCACATGTATTAATGAGGTTTCATTGTCTTCACTGCTTTTGTGAATGGCATTCCCCCCCTTTTTTGTTGTTGTTTGTTGTTGTTGATTGTTGTTAGTATTTATGTAGCACTTTTCAAAACAGGTTATTGAAATAATTAGTTCTCATAGCCCTTCCATCAGCACAATTGTATTTTGTAGACAAATAATCATGTGCAGACATTGAGAGTTTCACTTTCTTCTTTCCAAAATTTAAAACATACAGTTTTTAAGTCTAGATACACTGGTTAGCACCTGCTAAGGAGGTGCTATATTTGAGATTCACTTCCTAGGCCTCCATGAATCTCAAGAATACACAAAAATAAATTTATTAAAGAACTTACCAGTGTCACTGCCATGTGAGATTCTGTACTCAATGCTGATACAGTACAACCTGTAATCTTAAACATTTATTTTTCTGACTAACATTGTTCAGGCTCTAGAGAAATGCTTCTCCCCGACTCTTGCTCATTGCCCGTGAAACAAAAGCTGATAAAAAGTTCTGGAGATTGTGCTACTGTGAAGGTTTGTGGATTGAACCACTGCTGACATTGGTGATGGACCCTATTTTGGAACACAAGAAGTCTTTGAACAATGGAAAGGCTTGGGTCATGGAAAAGACATATTCATTAACTCAAAAAAATCCTTTCTGTCATATAGCATGGGTATAATAGAATTTTGTGTGCATCCATTTTCTTGCTTCCCTTTATGTTCTAATTCAGTTTTAGAGTGCTTATGAATTATCACTTCTGCTACAGTTGAACTTGGCAACTGAGGAACATTTTGCAATATTAAACAATTGTTACTTTAAATTTTGCAATACATGTAGATCTACGTATAATGTATGAAAACTAATACAATTCTTTATTATATGGATCCGATGTTGCTTCAGTGATGGTGAAAATTTTAATGTAGATGCTATAAACTGACAATGAAAGTAAATATTTTGTAATATATTCTGTAATGATAGTTTATAATATGTGACCCATTATAATGTTTGAACATAATATAGAGAATTCATGGACATTTGTGAATCCAAGCATTGCTTTAAGATGTTTTACTGTGCTTTTGGTTGCTGCTGTCATAGCAAAATGAAGTTTCTCCAAATTGAAATTGTCCAAAAATTAATCAGAGATATACGATGATTCAGGGAAGGTTGTCTAATTTGGAGTTACTGTTAATAGAACACAAGATACGTTAAAGTCTGGACCATAAGAGCCTAATTATTGATTTCATTGAAATTAACCAAGAATGAATTTATGGAATAAATCTGTAATGATTTATATTCTGTTTATATTTTTATTACTCGTATGTCTATATCCCATCAACAGAATACTAAGATAGGTACACTTAGTTAAATCTAGACATCTTTGATATTTTGATGACCTTTTAATCATTTAAACTTTTTTTTGTTATTAGGAATGATAAGTAGGTGAAACCAAGAAACAGAACCTAGATTATGAATGTACTTGTGAGTCCCCTTCAATACATGACTGTAATGCTCTGTTGGGAAGCACCCTAAGATGGTGGGGGACCTCACTACTTGGAGACGTGTATTTATCAAGTTATGAGAAAGAACATATTTTAATTACCAGCTTTTGGGCCTGATTTTGATTTTTTAATTAAAAAAGTCAATATAATTGGCATATAACGTTACATTAGTTTCAGATGTACAACATGATTTGATATTTTTATATTATGAAATGATCACTACAATAAATCTAGATAACACCTGTCTCCATAAATAGTTACAAAATTTTTTTTGTGTCTGAGAACTTCTAAGATCTACTCTCATAGCAACTTTCAAATGTGCAATACAGTGTTATTAACTATAGTCACCATGCTGTACATTACAGCTCCATGGCTTATAACTTACAATATAACATAACTTATTTTATAACTAGAAGTTGGTGTCTTTTGACCTCCTTGACCCATTTTGCCCAACCCCTGACCCCAACCTCTGGCAGCCACAATCTATTCTCTGTATCTATGGTTCTTTTTAAGATTACATATATGAGATTGTATGGTATTTATCTTTTTCAGTCTGACATAGTTCACTTAGCTCAGTGCCCTCAAGTTTAACCTGTGTTGTTACAAATGGCAAGATTTCCTTTTATTATGGCTGAATAATATTCTATTATATATGTACACCACATTCTCTGTGTCTATTAATTCATCAAGGACACTCCAGTTGTTTCCATATCTTGGCTATTGTAAATAATGATACAGTGAACATGGGGGTGCATATATCTTTTTGAGTTAGTGTTTTTGTTTTCTTTGGATAAGTAACCAGAAATAGAATTGCTAGATCATATGGTAGTTCAATTTTTAATTTTTTGAGGAACCTCAGTACTGTTTTCCATGGTGGCTGCACCAATTTATATTTTCAACAGTGCACAAAGGTTCCCTTTTCTCCACATTCTTAGCAACACTTCTTATTTCTAGTCTTTTTGATAATAATCATTCTAACGAGTGTGAAGTGATACCTCATTGTGGTTTTGATTTGAACTTCCCTGATGATGGTTTCTTTTGCTATGAAAAAAACATTATAGTTTGATGTAGTCCCACTTGTTTATTTTTGCTTTTGTTGACTTTGCTTTTGGTGTCTAATCCAAAAAATCACCACTAAGACTGATGTCAAGGACCATACTGCCTTCATTTTTTTCCTAGGGGTTATATGGTTTCAGTTCTTGTATTCACATCTTTAATTTGTTTTGAGTTGATTTTTGAATATGGTATAAAATAGTGGTCCAGTTTCATTGTTTTGCATGTGGCTACAGTTTTCCCAACACCATGATTGAAGAGACTCTTCTTTCCCTATTGTATATTCTTGGGTCCTTTATTGTTGTGAATTAATTGATCATATATGTGTGGTTTTATTTCTGTGTTCTATATTCTGTTCCAGTACCATACTGTTTGGGTTACTATAGTTTTGTAATATGGCTTGAAGTCAGGGAGCATGATGCCTCCAGTTTGGTTGTTCTTTCTCAAGATTGCTTTGGCTATTGAGGGTCTTTTATGGTTCCATACAAATTTTAGGATTGTTTGTTCTATTTTTGTGGAAAATGTCAGTGGAATTTTGATAGGGATTGCAATGAATCTATAGATTTCTTTTAGTAGTATAGGCACTTTGATAACACTGATTTTTAAATTCATGAACATTGAATATCTTTCCATTTATTTATGTCTTCTTCAATTTATTTCATCAGTGTCTTATAGTTTTCAGTGCATGGGTCTTCACCTCCTTGGTTAAATTTATTCCTACGTATTTATTCTTTTTCATGTAATTGTAAATGGGGTTGTTTTCTCAATTTCTCTTTTTGAGAGTTTCTTATTAGTGTGTAAAAATGCAACAGATTTTTGTATATTGATTTTGTATCCTGACAGCTTGATTTTTAACTTCTAATTGTTTAGTAATATAGTACATGGGCCTCATTTTGTTCACTTGTCCCAGAACCTACAAAAGTTAGAAGAAAGCCTGATCAAACCATATTAAATAGTTATGCCAGTTAAATCCCTATTTTGATTCTTACTTTAATAGAAAGGTTTTTATTATTTCATGGTTTCATATAATGCTGGTTATTTTGTCACATGGATTTGTTATTTAATTAATTTCTCAGTCAGCCAGAGTATTTCCTTGAGTAAATGTTAGGAAGAATTCATAATTGTTATATGTTCCATATTAAGGAGTATCTGGGAAGGTCTTTTTGTTGTCTCCACATATACTCTCTCACCGGTCTGTTGAATTCTTATGTTACTATCTTTTATTCTAAAGTGTTTCAGTTGTTTTTATATTTGCAAAGGATATACTAATACCGATACGATTTTTTCCTATTTCATTCAATTCATTCAACAATCACTTATTGTGAGTCTACTGTCTTTGTCTAGTGGGGATAACTTGATTTCTCCTTGTTGGATGTTTATAATTTTGATTTTGAAATATACTTATTTTTATTTTTATGTTTATCTCTTTACCCTTTTCTTCTGAGTTTAGGAGAATTTCTCTAGCTGGTCTCATTAATGTTTATGGTATTTCTGAAGTATGTAATCTGCTTTTGCTGTAAGTATAATACTTATAATTCAGCTCTTGCCTTTCATTTAAAAGGAATTTTTCCTGATAGCAGTGTTCTCTCTTTATAGAAACAATGTTCTTTTAAAGATCTTTGGGATTATCAATTGATATTTTAATTGTTGATTAAAAAATCTGTTTCATAGGATAATATTTACTTTATTATTCATTCATCAAAAATGTATTGAACATACATTATGTGACAGGCATTGTTCTAGGCTATATCAGTGAGGATATATCAGTGGGCTAAGAGATTCTATATCGATACATGAGCTAAAGGGAGTTTAAAATCCCTGCCTTTAGGAAGCTTACATTCTAATGGGGGAGGAAACATTAGTGAGGAACATAATTTTTTGAAGGTCACACAATCATTCACATGTTCAGTGACTTGCTAGAAAGACTCACAGGACTCAGAGGTAGTTGTAGTCACAACTATGTATACAAGTCAGAATATGCAAGGGAAAAGACACATTGGGCAGAGTCTGGAGAATTCCAGCATAGCCTTCCGAAGTTCTCTGTCCCACGGGCTGGCATGTCACAGAGTACTTCTTCTTCCAGCAATGAAATGCAGTAACACATGAGCAATGGCTTTGTTTTCTGCCCAGAGAAGCTCACTTGAGACTCAAGAGTCCAAAGTTTTTATTATGGGCCATATGCAGTCAGCCACACATTACCAAAATTCCAGACTCTCAGAAGGAAAGCAGTTGTTCATCAGTTTAAATCACACTGTTTTCATAAATAGCCTAGGCAAGTAGAGCAGAGCTCAGTACCCCCAGCATACAAATCAAGCTTATTAGTAAGTAAAATAGGGTACATTCCAAAATCCAACTTACCAGGCCCAGCCAAGGGCCAGCCCCCCAAGCGGGTCTTTTTAAAGAACAATAACATCAGACCTTCTTTGTGAACAATTTCCTGCATAATACTAAACAGATAAATCTTATAGTTTAATATAACATGATAAGTGGCATGAAAAAATAGCAGGTCCCCCACTGTTCTCTCTGGAATTTTTTCTAGCATTGACCTTTGTCCCCCCAAAGCTGCCCCAGGACCAGTCCTCACACTAACCTTCTGAATTATGATTTTTTTAAAAGATTTTATTATTCATTTGAAAGAGAGAGAAAAAGAGCATGCTCGCAAGCATGAGTATAGTGGGGGGCAGAGGGAGAAGCAGGCTCCCTGGTGAGCAGGGAGCCCGATGCAGGGCTTGATCCTTGGTCTCTGGGATCATGACCTGAGCCGGAGACAGATGCTTAACTGACTGAGCCACCCAGGCGGCCCTGAATTAGGTACTTTTTTAAAAAGATTTTATTTATTTATTTGACAGAAAGAGTGGCAGCGAGAGATGTAACACAAGCAGGGGGGTGGGAGAGGGAGAAGCAGGCTTCCTGCTGAGCAGGGAGCCCGATGCAGGGCTTGATCCCAGAATGCTGGGATCATGACCTGAGCCGAAGGCAGATGCTTACTGACTGAGCCACCCAGGCGCCCCTGAATTAGGTATTTTTAAGTTAGATTGGAGTTATGGCTGTGTGAGTAGAAGGCATAGACCTGGTCTGGGAATGCATTTCAGATCTCTATTTATTGTGTAGGTCAGTCTGGAATCAGCTGGAGCAGAGACCTCTTTCTTTAACTGGTGACAGAAACTATTGGAATCTATTATGGCAATTCCCTTTTGAATTTGCATATTTGCATTTAAGAGTGCTTTTTCTGCCAGGGTTGGTAAATAAGTGGCACCTAGAAACACTCTCTGGATAAGAGATGGGCCTGCGAGCGTCCTTCAATAGATGGATTGTAGTGCTGTTTTGGGAAGGACCCTAAGGTAGTGTCCTCACTTACCTGGAGAAGGTGTCGTGATTGACAACTGATGCCTACTGTGGCACTGGTGGAAAGAGTAACCACACTTTCCATGTATTTGGCATTTCTGTCCTAGATCTAGTGAAAGGAATGACTGCAGTTACATTTGCCAGAACTGTTAAAAGCAAATAAAGGAGCTCATTGGGAACTGGAGAGGAACTAATTCTGATATCCCTCAAATGATACCGTAGAGCCACTGTTACACAGAGTCTCCAAGTTGTGTATAGTACCAGCAGCAGCATGAGCTTTCTTGCCGTTAGTCCTGAAAGCCTCAGTTTCATATAGCTGGATGCTGCCATCCTTTAATTGGGGAAGAGGTCCAAGAGCTGCTGCAGTCATTAAAAAATGGCACTGTGCTCAGAGAGAGGCTGGTTTATACTGGTATGGAAGAGATTTAGAAGATGTCGTCAAAGTCCAAAAGCATGGCTGGGATCTGTTCTAGTTAACTATAATTAGAAGGCACTTGGGAGGAATTTGGGTGAGAAAGAGAACCTTAATGGGACCAGATGTTTATGGAAAGCTAAGTAAGTGCTTAACTCTGAAATAAGTCTCTGTATGTGTCCTGTGGTATAAGCCCCTTAAGGGCAGGGCCTTTGTTACCTCTAGTCCCAGTTCTTAGCCAAGGCCTCTTTGGGCCCTCAGTATACATTTATTGAATAGCCGCAAGCTCTCGTTGACCAATCTTATGGCTTCTAAAGTCCAAATTAATCACTTGGTTTAGATGTTTTTCTACATAAGAACTTACACATATGCTATGGAAAGATCGTTGCTCCCAGGTTAGTGTTTTTAGGCACATCAGTAAATAGTATCATTCTTTTCGAGGCCCTCATTTGAAATCTCTGGAAAATGATGTGTTCCTTCCAGGGAAGTTATGAGGGTTAAATGAGAAAATTCACAGTTTCCAAAGGCCCTTTGCTGGAACATAATAAATGTTAGTTTCCTTATTTCGTTTCAAACATGACACCTTAGGAAAAAATATAGCATAATCTACAAGATGAGAATAAGGTAATAAAATTCAAAATGGCTTTTGAAGTTTATTAAAGTTGAATACTCTTGCCTATATAGTTTTGCTGTTTGTTTGTTTAAATGTAGCCTAAATCAAACTAAGAATTAATTCAAACAACTTTTTCAGTTAATTTTGGCACAAATAGAGCTAGTTTGCTCATTATGTTATTACTGTCTGGAATCCTGTTTTCTAGTTTAGTTTATGACTTTGGGAAAAGCTTTTTGGTCTGATCTAATGTGCCTTTTGAGAACAATTAGGCTTGAGTGGATTTCAGAGAAGTATTCCGTGAATATTTTAACTCTTTTTTAGTTCCGTGCCATTCTTAAAAAAATAAAGACATCGATACACATGTAAATCTTTAAGATGATTATAATCATGTTCACTATCCCTAACATTTGTAGGGTTATCTGAAGATTCTCATAGTCATTAGAGTTCTTTCAATTTTTATATCATAGATCTCGTGTCCACTTTTTTACTTCCAGGTGGGAAAATACACCAGAAGCTGAATGGCAAAGTCTATTGGTCTTGCATGGCTTCTGATGGAGTATTTTTAGTCCTTAGAACTATCAGATAGGACTAGTTTTTACTGAGTTTCTGGTTTGTGTATGTACCAGACAACAAGAAGTGAATTATTAAGAAGCTAGAAAAGGAGGACTATTCAACTTTGATGGAGCTTATTTCCCAAAATTTATAGTTGTCTCCAGAACAGTTACATTATGGAGGGAAAGGCCAAAGTTAATTCATGATCAGAAAGTACACAGTTTGCCAGAATGATATTGTTATTTCATAAATAAATAGAGCACCAATTACTAAAAATTTAAAATTTTTATTAAAAAAAAAACTCCCTGGATTTTTTTAGCCTCTAGCATCTATTTTCGATCTGAAATTTTAGCAGTTTGGATACTTATTTGCTCTAATTTTCTTTTTATATATTCGAGAATAATGTTCTTTTTTCTTTCTTTCTTCTCCTTCTTCTTCTTTGTCTTTTCTAAAATAAGCCTCTGGCAACATCAGCTTGAACAGGAATATAACAGATAAATTGACTTCATATTTAAAAATCTCAAAGGACTTAAGATACAGTTGAAAATGCATTAAAAGAAGGAAGTATTCCTTCAAATATAAAAATGACCAGTTTGAAATTATGCTTTTAAGAAACAATTTTAATGTCATGATGAATTTGAAACAGAGTTGATATTCTATGGGAATATCTAGAGATTCCTTAAAATGATTGTAATATTATCTAGTAGGATCTCAGTTTTGCATTAAACTTCTGGAAATTTTAATGAAAAGGTCAGTAATTGGAGTCAAAAAATCTTTAAAGATAAAAATCTTTATCACACGTGAACAGAAATTGCATGTGACTTCTGTTATGTTATGCTACAAAGCTTCTCAAAGTTGTCACATTGTTTAAATCCCAGTGAAAGGATTGGAGCCAGCTCAAGCCAAAGTTGTAAAATATAGTAGATGAAATTTGTGTTTACTGCCCAGAACTTCCATATTTGGTGGCTTTTTTACATTCTTAATGTGAGTACCCACCAATCCCCATTTAATTATAGATATACAGTGCTTGTATATAGCCCCCTATGTAAAAACCTGCTTGTAGGTAAGGAATAGATAGTAGATAATCCTAGGTTTATTTAAACAACTGGAGATTTTTTTGTCTACCTTTGAGAAATTAAGAAAAAAAGCAAGTTTTCTTTGCGGCTATCAGTGATCATAGAAGGCACGTATCTAAAAATACAAGATCCTGCACTTTGCATCAACTCAATAGCTGCTTTCATAATATTGTCATGAATTACTGAGCCAAGAAAAGGCCTTGTACATTACCTAGTCTGGTTCCTTTATTTATGGAGGTGATGGTGGTGGGTGGTTGGTGAGCGGAGAGCATGGACTGAGGCCCAGAAATGATGTAGTTTTGCCAGCCTCACACGTGTAGTGTCAGTGGAAGATTGAAAGCCAGGCTGCCATGCTCACACAGAGCTCAGCCTTGTGAAAAGCAGTGTATCATGTGCTGATGAAGTGCACATGCTCTGGAGTTAGACCTTCTGGGTTTAGTTTTGACTCCAGCTCAACCGTTGCTATTTATTTAACCTGTGCCTCAGTACCTGTACCTATCATAGTCTTAGTGAGAAGATTAAATGAACTAAATGAAACTTAAGATAGCCTGGCACAGTGAGCACTAAATAAGTGGTAATAACATCATGTTGTCTTGAGGAGGCTGGTCTGTTCTGTCTTCTGACCTATATTTAGAATCATTTCAGCGATTAGTAGTTTCAGCCTGTACTGTAATGTTATATGTTACTTTTTCAGCCCATTAGAGAGGTTATTCCTGCTGACCCACGACTTGACCCACGGATTAAATGCCATTAGACCCACCGTAAAAAGGAGCATTGGGCTATATACCCCTGGTACTTCTATCTATTAAACTGAAGTTCATATAAGTCAGTTCTTTAAGTATAGAGTAGAGAGCCCTTTGGAAGAATTTTTTCCTGCCTGTTTCCAAGGAAACAGCTATTTAGTTTACTTGATATTTCCCTAATGGACCCTATTAGGGTGATGAAGTCACACTTGATTTTGTTTCTTTTGCCCCTACTAATTGTCGCTGCTGCTGCTGCTGCTGAAACGGCAATAGGCTCTCCAGCCTGCTTGACCGTGAATACGGCTAAAGTAAATGCGACCAGAACTACCTATTTGTTTTTTCTGGTCTGGTTGGCAGACATTTCATCTCTTCATCTGTGTTAACCCATGACCCTCTTGTTTTAGGAATTATTCAAGTGTTTCCAGAAATGTAGTACTGTGATCCCCCCCCAATGGTTGCGAGTTATAGTTGACATGGATGCTAAATTATTTTAATCTTGACATATCATTAAAAGATGCTCCCATTGTAGACCACCTTGCTGAATTTTTTTTAAAGAAATACTGCCCCCTTGCGTTGTATAGGATACACTCTTGAATGAGGGTAATTTAAGAAAGAAATGCTTGTAAAACTCTCTTAATTCTCCTTAAGTGTAGTAGATCTCTCTTAGAAAGAAAGTTAAATAACGTGTATTGTGTATAAGACCTAACATATTAACAAGTAGTAACAGAAAAAAAAAAACAGGATGCCCGTTTCTTTTATATAGAATTATAGGGAGTGGCATAAAGTTGCATTTTAGAAAGTTTATAATCTATCTTTAGTGAAGTTTCTTTGTGTCTTTGTTTTGGTCTTCACACACCATTTTACCTGGAAGAAATACTACTACTATATTAATTGACTTTTAATAGTGCTTTACAGGTGACAAAGAACTTCTGTTCATGTGATCTCAATTTAGTCCTCAAGTTAACTGTGTGGGAAGAGGTATTACTATTATTTTCCCCACTTTATAGAAGAAAAAAATGATCATAAAGAAAGTTGAATAACTTACCCAAACTTACACATTTAGAAAGTGTAATTGGTAAGAACAGAAAGTTATAAGTAATGCACCCCCACTTATACAATTAAGGTCTTTTGACCTTAAATGCTGAGTCCTTCCTATTATAAAGCACCAATTGCTAAGACATTCAAAAGTCAGTATAGCAATCATATGCTTAAATTGTAGAATCAGAATTTTCAAACCATCATCAGACTGAGGCTTTGTTACAGTTTCACAGTTTCATATTCTATACTTACCTCTTTGATTTATGAAACACAGTATTAGATTGCTGTTCATGTCATTTGGTAAATTTAATTTGTGGGTTACTCAGCATTGTGTATGAGTGCCAAAAAAAGAAAAAAAAATCAAATAAGCTCGCCTGTGTTCTGTAATTGGAAGTATATTTTATAGTTCAGAGAAATCATTTGAGCTGAAGAAGTTACTCCGAGAGAAATGTACCAATAAAATATGCTAAAATAACATACAAATCAAGTATTACATAGCTAAAAGGTGTTTTTATTTTTCTGTTTTACTTGAGCAATGAATAAAATTCCCATAGTTAAACTTCTCAACAATATGGGAAAAGGAATTAAGAGGTCAAGGATTTTTTTTCTCCTTGCCAAAATCCCATTTTCTTCTCCAGAAGTAAACACCATTAGCAGTGTGGTATACATTTTTCCAGTCTATTTTCTTTTTTAAAAAATTATTTATTTATTTATATTTATTTATTTGAAAGAGAGCGAGCGAGCGAGCATGTGTGCGCATGAGCGTGGGAGAAGCGGAGAGAGGAACAAGCAGACTCCACGCTGAGTACGAGCCAGTCCGGTGGCAGGGCTTGATTCCGGGACCCTGAGATCATGACCTGAAACTGAAATCAAGAGCCGATCAACTAATTGACTGAGACACCCAGACGCCCCACAAGTGTATTTGCTATTCACTTACATGTACTTTATGCATGAAGACAAATAATATATTATTTTTAAGGTCATGTGTAGGATTAATTTGCAAGTATTCTGTTTACTGCTTTTTTCACTCAAAAATATATGGGAAATCTTTCCATACAAATGCATATAGATCTTATTTACATTTTTTTAAATTGCTGCAAAGCAATTCATGGTATTACTAGAATTAAATTCTTGCATCATTGGTGATTGTTTAGAATGTTTCTTATTTTTTCAGCATTATAAATGATACAGGAATTACTTTTTTCTGCATGTGTCTTAGAGAACATTCATAACTGCTTTTCTAGGATAGATGCCTAAAATTGGAATCACTGTGTCAAAAGGTATACATGTATTTAGTTCGATAGATATGGCTAATATGACCTCCAAAAGGCCGTTATATGTTTATACTTTGACAAAGCATGCAGGGGAATGTTGCTGCAGGAGAGTGAAAAATTTTATTTCATTATAGTTTTAATTTATATTTTCCTGATTACTGGTGAGGTTGGGAAATTTAACATCTATTTGTCATTTATATTTTTTCTTCTAAGAATTGCTTGTTCATATCTTGATCCCTTTTTCTATCGAATTTTTGGCTTTTCATTACTGACATATAGGAATTCTTTTTATACTTAGATTTTATTTGTTGTGTTTTATATATTGTAGACTTTTCTTTGTCTACTTTATTTATTTGTTTATTTATTTATTTTAAAGATTTTATTTATTTACTTGACAGAGGTAGAGACAGCCAGCGAGAGAGGGAACACAAGCAGGGGGAGTGGGAGAGGAAGAAGCAGGCTCATAGCAGAGGAGCCTGATGTGGGGCTTGATCCCATAACGCCGGGATCACTCCCTGAGCCGAAGGCAGACGCTTAACTGCTGTGCCACCCAGGCGCCCCTTCTTTGTCTACTTTAAAAATAAGGTTTTGCGGTCCTCTTTTGGACAGAATTTATACATTTTTTATATTCAAATGATAGTCTTCTTATAAAGCCTGTGGTTTTGTCTTCCTTTGTGTTTGACCTTTCATGACAATAAAATTTTTGTCCAATGTTTTTATACTTTATGGTTTCATTTACTTTCTTTCCCCTCAAATGAATGGCTTATGGTCCAAATAGTATTTATTAAATAGCTTAATATATTCTGTACTGATTTGAATATGGTTCTAGTATCTCAAGATCTAAGTTACAGTAGTTTTTTTTTTAATTTTTTTAGATTTTATTTTATTAGAAAGAGCAAGTATGCACATCACACATGGGGGGGAGGGGAATAGAGAGGAAGAAGGAGAAGCAGACCCGTTGCTGAACAAGGAGCCCCAAACAGGGCTTGATTCCAGGACCCCGAGATCATGACCTGAGCTGATGGCAGACACTTAACTGACTGAGCCCCCCAGGTGCACCTCTCCATTTATGTTTTTGGTACAATTGGATATCCAACTGTGAAGGAAAGTTAGCTGTTAACCTTGTATCATACTTAAAAATAAACTTCAGATGGAATAAAGAGGTAAATGTGAAAGTGATGTGATGTGTCTTTTTATATTCCTTATTAGAATCTTTCTTGGGTATCTTATTTTTGTTCTATTGTCAATGGAATATACTTTTCTGTATTGTTTTATAGTTGATCATTGTTGGTGTATTAGCAATCTATTAATAGTGTTTGTATTTTGATCTTGTATTCCCTTTGGAACTCTCATTAATGCTAATTATTTCTCAGCTGATATGAGAATTAATGATTTCCTCTGCCAATAATGATGTTTGTCTCTTACTTACAGTCTTTTTATTTATTTTTTTTCTTTTCCCTTATTGGGAACCTCTAAAACAGTTTGTAAAGCAAAGTGGCTAGATGACATTCATGCTCTGTTCTTGACTTTAACAGGAATACTTCTAATGGTTATCATTAAATGTAAGATTTCCTATAAATATACTTCACCAAATTAAGGACTTTTAGTTCATATTTTATTAAGCATTTTTACAAGAGATTTTATTAAGCCTTTCTTCACATAATCATGTGATTTATGGTTACATTTTTTGATCCTATGATATGGTAATATAATGAATTACCTTAATTTAATTTGGTTTATTAAATTTGGTTTGTTAAATTGAACCACTCTAGCATTTCTGGGATAAGACTCAACTGGTCATGATAAGTTTTTTTTTTTTTTAATTTTATAATGTACACTTTTGGTTTAATTTGCTAATTTATTTATTGCATTTGCACCTATGTCCTTAAATTGGTTTCTTTCCTTGAGCTATCTTGTTCAATCTTGGCATCATAATAATGATTCCCTTGTAGAATAACTTAAAAACACTTTAATTAATTAATTAATTAATTTATTTATTTGACAGAGAGCACAAGCAGGGGAGCAGCAGGCTGAGGGAGAGGGAGAAGCAGGCTTCCCGCTGAGCAGGGAGCCTGGATGCGGATGTGGGGCTCCATCCCAGGACCCTGGGATCATGACCTGAGCCGAAGGCAGATGCTTAACCAACTGAGCCACCCAGGTACCCCAATTTAAAAATGCTGTAAAAGCTTTCCTTTTATGTTCTGGAAAAGAACGCTTGTGTATATGGTAATTATTTATTGAAAATTTGGCAAGACTTCTGAATGTTCTTACTTCTTGAGAGGTAGACATTTGACCACTTTTATATTTTACTCTTTGATTTTTGACCTAGTCAAAATTTCTTCATTAAGTTGGAATAATTTTAGAAATGTGTATTCATCCAAAAAATTATTCAAGCATAGATGATGAAATCGATGGCAAGAAGTGATAAGACAGCATTTTATTACTACTTCAGGTGTGTTTTCTATATCTGTAGTTATATTTCCTTTTGTATTTATGACATTATTTTGATCACACTTGCAAAGGTTTTTAAATTTTATTTTATTCACCTTTTCGAAAAGGTGGCTTCTGGTTATATTGATGAAATTATTTCTATTTCTATTTTTGTCTTTATTCATTTATTTTTGTCTTTTGTCGAAACTTGTTTTTATTATTAATTGTCATTAGTTACTGGAATTTTAACCTCATTTCATTCATTTTTCTTTCTCTTGATTTGCAGTAACTATAGTTGGACTTATTAATGTTTTCTTCTTGCATGTTTTTCTGTTTTCTTTTGTCCTTCATTTCTTCTTATTTTCCTGTCTGCCTTTTGTGGATTGTTTTTAATTACACCTTTTAAGAAAACTTCCTCGTGGTTATGAAAGCTACAGGTTCCATTTATCTTCTTACCCTAAATTTTTTGAACACATATTAGATAAATGCATAAGCTTCTGGTCTTTTGACAGGGTGTAAAATCAATCTAAAGAAAAACCTAAGCACTTTTATTCTGTTTTCTCTCCTTCCTCCTATTACTAATGTTTAGATCATCTGGTGTTATAGATCAGATAATCAAATAATTCTATTTGTATTATGCTTCAAAAATTATTTTGGCTAGATTAAGTACATATGTTCTAAGTAATTTTAGAAGGATAGATAAAATAGACAGGCAGCCTGAAATCCAAAACAGAGTTCTCAGGAGTCCTTTCTGAGCTTGGGGTGCCTTAGTGAATGGATGTTCGTCATAGTAGAGACCCTGAGGGATAAAGCAGGAACTTTGACTTTTCCCAGTTACCTAAAGTCAGTACCTCATTGCCTCAGTCTCCTTTTTCCCTCAAGTATCTCTGGAGAGAATGTTCTGTTTTGTAGTGTGTACAGTCTTCCAGTCACATCTATAATTGCCAAGAGGCCTCATATCTCTATAGCCAATGCTAGGTTTTCTTTATTTCATAGAGAGAAAGAACTTTTAGAGAGAAATGTTGTTCTTTACAAACATTTGATCTAAAGTAGAAAACCATACCACAAATAGAAACAAAACTTATTTCAGTAACAACATAAGAGCTCAATTCATTTATGCCTGTGTCCTCAGTGTTATCTAAGAAAACTTCTTAAAATATATCTGTCTCAGTTTTCTTATAGATAAAATGGGAAAAAAGAAGGCTCTACCTTTAAGGTTGTTATGAAGCCTAGAAATAATGTTAAGTACAAACCATGGCACAGAGTAGATGCTCATGAATGTGGTAGTTTGTATTATATCCCTTATTCTAGTATCATTTTCCCCCCATGAAACTCTTAGGGTTATTTCCTGTCCACACTGATAACTCTGTGGGAGTCCATCTGTTGAGGGAACGCTGACCTATGATATGTGTGTACATATATAATTTTTAATCCGTTGACCTAGAGATAAGCTGCTTTTCTCTAGTCTGAGAATTTAAAGATTATGGAATCATGAGAGGGGCTACAAATTCAAGAGAATGGCAGCAGGGCGCCCGGGTGGCTCAGTCCGTTAAGTGTCTGACTCTTAATCTCAGCTCAGATCTTGATCTCATGGTTGTGAGTTTGAGCCTGCGTTGGGTGTGGAGCCTATTAAAAAAAAAAGAGAGAATGGCAGCAAAATATCAGAGGTGTATCTTCTCTTGTTATATTTTCCCATGTCAGTCATTTTATTTTTTATTATTTTTATTATTTTTAAAGATTGTACTTATTTATTTGAGAGGGAGACAGAGAGAGAGCAGGAGTGGGGGAGGGGCAGAGAGAGAGGGAGAAACAGACTTCTCACTGAGTGCAGAACCCAACGTGGGGCTCAATTCCTGGACCCTGAGATCATGACCCAAGCCAAAGTCAGATACTTAACTGATTGAGCCCTCAGTCATTTTAAGGCCATCTTCATGATTTTTGCCCTCTAGACATAACAGTTATTATTATGTAATATTTAATTTATCTTAATTCAACTCACTTATTTTTTGTAGCCTTATATTAATCAATGATACCCATGAAAATATAGGTATGGCATGCCAGTTATATGTGCTGTTTGTTTGAATGGTTATTATATATATAAAATACAATTATTAATATAAAATTATTCTTTTGTATGTCACCTAAAATTGCTTTACATCGTATTTTATCAGTGCTATGCCTATTTTGGGGAAGTCTGTTTTTTTAAATTTTAAAGTAGGTACCACACCCAGTATGGAGCCCAACATGGGGCTTGAACTCAAAACCCTGTGATTAAGAGTCAGATACTTAACCAACAGAGTCATCCAGGCATTCCAAGGGAAGCGGTTCTAATGAGTGCAGTGCTCATTCTCTCCCCACTCCAATTTGTTATAGGCTTGGGTATCCAATTAAGCAACTAGCTAACTTCCTCCTTCCCTTCTTTCTCACTTGCTGTTTATTCTACCACCCATTTATCCTTTTATTTACAACTCAGTGCCCTGTGCTATACTTGACACATGGTAGGTACTCAATGGGTAATTGTTGAGTAATGAACTTCAAAAATGACTTGAGGTATCTAGTTTTATATATTTGTCCTTTCCATTTTATTTACATTTTATCCAGTGCATAAAAATATGGCAAACAAGTAAAGATCACAATTGTGCCATGTACACCGTATATTAATTTACCTGAAAATAATAATAAAATTCCTAGATATGACAAAATCCAACCATATTATTATTTTTTTTATAGCTGAGAATAGTGAAACTCTATTCATAAAGTAATTTACCAGAGACCACCAAGTAAGTTAGTCCTAGAGCTTTATTTTGAACCCAATATACTTGGCTATTAAGGCAATCCCAGAACACTTGGGGATATTTTTCAACCAGCTTGGAGATCAGGGAGGCAGAGTTTTATTACCTGTTGTTCGTTGTCCATCCATTTTCCCTGCCTTTCTCTCTCTTCAACACAATTCGCCCTTTATGTATTCATGCACATACCAGTATTCTGTTTTCTCCATTGCTCTTGGGAATTGAGCTAGAAACTGTGTTTGTAATTACATTGTACCATGACTTATTTTTCCAATTTAGGGTGGAAATACATTTGAATAATTTGCAGTTTAGTAGCAAGGTCATGTAGTTTGTACTTCTATCATTTGTATTACAGAAACATACTTTGTAAACACAGCATACTTTGTCTATTTAGACCATAGTGGGCAAGTTTGGGTTTCATAATCAAATAAGGATTGCATTAAGACCTCCAGAAAAAAAAATTTTTTCATTGACTTTGTATTCTAAAGCTCTTTTATATAAGATGATTTGTACCTGGCAAAAGATGTGAAGTTCTGATTGAAAAGCAATCAGACGAGAGCCGTATGCATTTAGTAATACTGTGTAATCTGATAAGCTTTTCCCAGCTTACCTCCACTAAGCATGGTGGACAGGAATACAGTTTTCCTAGGAAGAGATGAGCTGTAATTTATTCTAACACCAAGGACAAATTTATCCTGTAGTTTCCAGTATAGAGAACTTAACAAAAGGAACAAAATATGCATAATTCCTTCATTCCTTTTATTGATTAACCTGATGCTCTTTTATTTTTCACAAAGATCTCCGACCATTGGAATATTACTCTGTGAAAATTACTGCTTAAGGCTTTTCTCTAGAGAATATATGACAGGTGAACAAAATAAATTATTTCTGAAAGTAAGAAAATCAGAGCTATCCCCCTGGAAAATAGAAATTTGTCCTTTATATCCAGCTCCTCATTTTATGTTCAATGCCTTTGTTACAGGCACAGACATAGATTTTTCCCCTCTGTCTCTCCATCCCTCATACACTTGCAGGCACTTATGCGTGCATACACCCCCCCATCTCCTTCTTTGTGATTTATTGGTCTTTAGTCCTTGTTTTAGGTCCCCCTGGCCTGGGATCTGCCACTTGTGAGCCTCACAGGTCAGTGGTAACCCTTTGACTACCCAAGTTTCTTGTGTATAGGCTCCCTTTCTCTGTAGCTGTTTTTCTTTTGTCAACACATACTTTAATAATGGGTCTGTTTTGTAGCTCAGCTGTCTGAGTAGGAGCTCTCACTTTGTACATTGGCCATTAGTTGATCTGCTAAAGTCCCTATCACATGCTAAGGGGAAAAAGGTGGAAGATTGTATCTTATTTTTTTGTAGCATGTGAATTTTCATATATAAATTTATAATATAACTTCTGGAAATGGAACATGTCAGGCAGAAAGAGAAGCCAGAGGAAGAGGTTGCTTTGGACATTCGTGTGGTCTGATGATATCCCTCAAGGCACTTGTTATATAGAGACTGGTAAATGTGGCTGTGTTGCATTGATTACATTAAAATTTCCCTAAGAAATTGGGTCAGATATTATGTCATTCATAGGGGAAGTCTCCTCTTCCTTCTTTTCCCCTTCCTTCCTTTCTCCCAACCCACTGTTTTATGGATTCTATCATAGCTTAAGCTTTCATTGTTTCATTCTGTGTATGGGTCAGGCCCCTGAAATTCTGACAAGTTTTCCAACCTTAATTTTCTCCATTTCCCATCTTCATCCTCAGCTCTTCACTGATATTTATTCAATTTAAATCTGTCATTTTAAAGGTCTGAAATATTCACAATCACCTATTAATGTTGTGATCATGTCAGGTCAGTGTAATGGAATTAATATAGGTTGTGAATGTGGATAATTCCAGTAAAGAAAAGCCTTTAATTATTTTTTCCCATAAATTAGATAATTTCCTTAATGCTCCACTTCAATTTTTCTTGTAAGGGAAACATGAGGTATAAAGTCTGAGAATTTAAGAGACTATATGGGCAGTGATGTGCCAAACTTATTTGTGAATGTGCCAATTTCAGGGTCAGGAAAATAATATTTTTAATTAGCAAACACAGTTACTATGATTTAAGTGTATTCTTATGAGATGTTCATCATAATATTGTTTAAAAGAATATTTAGTGTATTATATTTAATAATAATAAAATAATATTATTTAAAATGTCAAAACTTTGGATGCATGCCACATACTTAATATGAATGTGAGGTTAAGAAAATGATGTACTTTGTGGAATATATTTTCCTTTAAATTGTTTATGAAGAGTTTTTATTCCATGCAAACTTGTACATATTAAGTGAAAAAAAATGAAATCGCAAATAATGTTTTAAAATATATGGAAACAATGAGAAACATACCAAAATGTTTATAGGAGTTGCCTTTTGGTGACATTTCCCTTAGTCATAATGCTCTGCTTTACATTTGAAATTTTCAACTTTTTTTTTTTTTTCCTTAAAACTGTTCGCAATGGTCTGGTATGAAGACCAGTTTTAAGTCCCAAATCTTACACAATTAGGAATTGAACAGCTTTTCAAGTGAGCAGCAAAAATCAGGTTTTATAGTTGGAACCATCTTTAAAAAAAGCTCGAGACTCTATACAGCTATTATATATAGCTATGTGCACTTGAAAAGACTATGTATTCCTTATTTGTTGGAAATCACTTAGGGTAAGTTGATAGAGTTTTTCAAAGCTTTTATCCTTACCAGTTTTTTCCCCGTCTGTTTCTACCAAATACTGATAGGATTGTCAATCTTTTGTTTTAGCCATTCTATTAGTATGTAGTGTATCTTACTGTGGTTTTAATTTGCATTTCCATGATGATGAATGATGTTGAACATCTCATGTGCATATTGACAGTTTTTCTTCTGCATCATTATTTTGAAGGAAGTGTTTGTGTTTGTGAATGAAAAGAACCTAGTGGCCTCAATTTTCTTTCTTTGCACTAGTATTCTAGCTTCCTGCCATCCTCAGCTGGCTGTGCATTGAAGTAATGCTGCTAAAGAAGAAATAAAAAAGGAAGCTTTATGCTTGTATTAAATTAATTCATAAAGCTTGGGGTGGAGAAGTTAACCTCTGTGCACAAGACTCCCTTCTGATTAACGGATGGCTATATGGATCCTGCATGCTTGGGAAATTGGATCCTATTATAGCAGGTGTAAAACTATCATGGCTCTGGGTGCATCTCTATAGAGCTCAAGTCTTAAAGTCTGTCATTCCCTTAAAATAAATCCTGTGGGTACTCAGGTTTTTAACATAAAATTATGGAATGAGCTCTTATATTACATGGAGTGTTTTGAATTATTTTAAAAATATGGTCTCTTTGAACAGTGTGTTTGTTCTCTGTGAGATTTTTTTCATTGGGAGATGTTAGATACATTTAAAAAGATTTACAAGGTGCTCTTACAACAGTGTGAATTAGAACTTGTGAGATGCATTTTTTTTGTTTTCACAAGGTTAGTTCCATTCAAATAACACCAAACGTCGTATATTTGTTTTGTAATTTTTTCTATAAGCAGACTTTCATGCATATAAACACAAAAGACATAAAAATAAAATTCTATGAAACTTTAAGCTCTCTTGGTAGAAACATTTATCTAGTAATGTTTATTCTCTCTCTCTCCATGTGGCTATACACACACAGATATATTTACTTACTAAGTAACCTTAGGCAAGTAAACCTAATATATAGACTTGAGTTCCTCTTTTATAAAGTAGAATAGTATTAATCTTGCTCCGGAAAATTCTTGCAACAAATCGTAAAATAATAGTTTGGAATATTTATGTGATAGAGTTTATCAGCTGAGACAGAGCTTGGTCTCTCATAGATTCTTGTGGAATCTACCCCAGGGGTTTTAAGGATGCTGTGGACCAATGAACATAAATATCAGAGAAAGTTCAAGGACGCTAAAGTAATACTTGGTCTCATCTCTGATTTTCATGGGGGTTTAGGAGCTTTGTGTGAACAAACTTGGATCCTGGCCATTAAAGAGGTTCATCCGTCTACTGACATGTCTAATGAAGAGGCTGAATTGGACAGAAGCCAGATTAGAGGGGAGGGCAAAGGAAACTGAAAGAAAAATTATACCTCTAGGTCTAAGAAATCTCGCCAGACTCTATGAGGTATAGGGGAACACATTTTGCCACCCCAAAATGCATACCGATTATTTATTTGTGTGTTTATTTGAGGTATAATTAACATGCAGTGTTATATTAGTTTCTGATATACAATATAATGATTCAGCAATTCTATATATTTCTCAGTGCTCATTGTGATAAATGTACTCTTAATCTCCTTTATTTTACCCATCCCCTCGTGCACCTCCTCTTGTTCTCTGTGTTTAAGAGTCTGGTTTTTTTTGTCTTTTTCTTTGTTAGTTTGTTCCTTTTCTTAAATTCTACATATGAGTGAAATCATATGGTATTTGTCTTTTCTTGTCTCACTTATTTCACTTATATTATCCTTCCTAGGTCCATCCATGTTGTTGCAAATGGCAAGATTTAATTCCTTTTTATGACTAAATAGTTTTCCACTGTATATTTATACGACATCTTTTTTATCCATTCATCCATCGGTGGACATTTAGATTCCTTCCATATCTTGGCTATTGTAAATAATGCAGCAATAAACATAGGAGTACATATCTTTTTGATCTAGTGTTTTTTGGTTAAATACCCAGTAGTGGAATTACTGGATCATATGGTAATTCAATTTTTAATTTTTTGAGGAGCTTCCATACTGTTTTTCACAGTGGCTGCACCAGTTTGAATTCCCACTAACAGTGCATGAGGGTTCCTTTTTCTCCCATCCTTGCCAACACTTATTTCTTGTTTTGTTTTGTTTTTTAATTTTAATCATTCTGACAGGTATGAGATGGTAACTCATTGTAGTTTTGATTTGCATTTTTTGCATTTTCCTGATAATTAGTGGTGTTGAACATCTTTTTATGTGTCTGTTGGTATTTGTATGTCTTCTTTGGAAAAATATCTATTCATGTCTTCTGCCCATTTTTAAAATTTATATGGGGTTTTTTTTGGTGTTGGGTTATATAGGTTCTTGAAATATTTCGGATATTGCCCCTTACTAGGTATATCATTTGCAAATGTCTTCTCCCATTTAGGTTGCCTTTTTGTTTAGTTGATGATTTCCTTTGCTGTGCAGAAGCTTTTTATTTTAGTGTAGTCCCAGTCGTTTAATTTTGCATTTGTTTCCCTTGCCTGGGAAGTCGTATATAGAAAAATGTTCCTATGGACAGTGTCAAAAAAAATTGCTACTTTTGTTTTCTTCTAGGATTTTTATGGATTCAGACCTCACAATTAGGTCTTTAATCCATTTTGAGTTTCCTTTTGTGTATGGTGTAAGAAAGTGGTTCAATTTCATTTTATTGCATATTGTTGTTCAGTTTTTCTAGCACCAATTGCTGAAGAGATTGTCTTTTCCCCATTATGTATTCATGCCTCCTTTGTTGTAGATAAATTGACCATATATGCATGATGTATTTCTGGGCTCTCTGTTCTGTTAATCTATGTGTCTATTTTTTGCCAGTGTCATACTGTTTTGATAACTATGGCTATGTAGTGTATCTTGAAGTCTGGGATTGTGATATTTTCAGCTTTGTTGTTCTTCCTTAAAATTGCTTTGGCTATTCACAGTCTTTTATGGTTTAAGAAGTTTTAGTGCTCCTTGTTCAGTTGTGAAAAATGTTGGTATTTTGATAGGAATTGCATTAAATCTGTGGATTGCTTTTGCATTTTAACAATATTGATTCTTCCAACCCATGAGCATGGAATATCTTTCCATTGTTTTTGTCATTTCAATTTATTTCATCAATGTCTCATAGTTTTCAGAGTGCAGGTCTTTCACTTCCTTGATTAAGTTTATTCATTGGTATTTCAATATTTTGGTGCAGTTGTAAATGGGATTGTTTTCTTAATTTCTATTTCTGCTGCTTCATTATTAGTGTAAAGAAATGCAACAGATTTTTGTAGATGAATTTTGTATCCTGCGACCTTACTAAATTCATGTATCCGTTCCAGTAGTTTTTCGGTGGAGTCTTTAAGGGTTTTCTACATATAGTATAATGTTGTCTGCAAATAGTGAACGTTTTACTTCTTCCTTACCAATTTGGATACCTCTTATTTCTTTATTATGTCATCTGATTGCTGCAGTTAGGACATCCAGTACTATTTTAAATAGAAGTGGTGATAGTGAATATCCTTGTCCTCTACCTGATCTTAGTCAAAAGGCTCTCAGTTTTTCACTATTGAGGGTGATGTTAACAATGGGCTTCTTATATGGTCTTTATTATGTTGAGGTATGTTCCCTCTAAACCTACTTTGTTGAAGGTTTTTATCATCAATGGATTTGTACTTTGTCAAATACTTTTTCTGCATCTATTGAGATGCTCATATGTTTTTTGTTCTTTCTCTTTGTGAATATTGAACCACTCTTACATCCCTGGGATAAATCCCACTTGATTGTGGTGAATGATTTTTTTTAATGTATTGTTGAATTTGATTTGCTAATATTTTGTTAAAGATTTTTGCATCTGTGTTCATCACAAATATTGGCTTAGTTTTGTTTTGTTTTGTTTTTTTGTAGTGTCTTTATCTGGCTTTGGTATCAGGTTAATGCTGGTCACCTAGAATTAATTTGAAAGCTTTTCATCCTCTTCTATTTTTTTTTAAGATTTATTTATTTATTTGAGAGAGAGAGCATGCACAAGCATGAGTGGGGGAGAGGCAGAAAAAGAGGGAGAGAGAAAATTCCAAGCAGACTCCCCACTGAGCAGGGATCCCAATGTGGGGCTCAATACCACACCCCATGAGACCACGACCTGAGCCAACACAAAGACTCAGATGTTTAACCAAATGAGCCATGCAGGACCCCCATCCTCTTCTATTTTTTGGAATGGTTTGAGAAGAATAGGTATTAACTCTTCTTTGAACTTTTGGTAGAATTCACCTGTGAGGGGCCCCTGAGTGGCTCAGTCAGTTAAGCAGCTGCCTTCGGCTCAGGTCGTGATCCCAGGGTCCCAGGTCATGATCCCAGGGTCCCAGGATCGAGCCCTGCATCAGGCTCCCTGTTCAGTGGAGAGCCTGCTTCTACCTCTCCCTCTGCCTGCCACTCTGCCTACTTGTGCTCTCTCTCTAGCTCTCTGTCAAATGAATAAATAAAATCTTAAAAAAAAAAAAAAAAAGAATTCACCTGTGAAGCCATTTGGTCCCAGATTTTTGTTTGCCGAGAGTTATTTGATTACTGATTTCATGTCATTGCTAGTAATTGGTCTGCTCAAAATTTCTATTTCTTTCTGATTCAATTTTGGAAAGTTGTATGTTTCTAGGAATTTATCCATCTCTTCTGGGTTGTCCAATTTGTTGACATATACTTTTTCATAATTTTTTCTTTTAATCCTTTGTATTTCTGTAGTGTTGATTGTTATATCCCCTTCTTCATTGCTGATTTTATTTGAGTCCTCTTTTTCTTTTTTTTTTTTCCCTGATGAATCCGGCTGGAGTTTATGAATTTTTCAAAGAACCAGTTCCTGCTTTCATTGATTTGTTTTATTGTTTTATTTTTAGTTTTTATTTCATTTATTTGTGCTCTAATCTTTATTATTTCCTTCCTTGTACTGGCTTTAGGTTTGTTTCTTCTTCTTATAGTTTCTTTAGGTGTAAGGTTAGGTTATTTATTTGAGATTTTTCTTGTTTCTTGAGGTAGGCCTGTATTGCTATAATCTTCCCCCTTTGAACAGCTTTTGCTGCATCATAAGGATTTTGGACTGTTGTATTTTCATTTTCACTATTCTCCATGTATTTTTTTATTTCCTCTTTGTTTTCTTGGTTGTTCCATTCATCGTTTAGTAGCATGTTATTCAGCCTTCATATATATGTGTTCTTTCCAGGTTTCTTCTTGCGACTGATTTCTAGTTTCATAGTGTTGTGTTTGACATTTTCAGCTATTATTTATTCAAATAAGTTTTCTGCCCCCATCTCTCTCTCTTTTCCTTATCCCTATTATAATGGGATCCCTATAATGTGAATGTTACTACACTTGATGATGTTGCTCAATTCCCTTGACCTAGTCTCAATTTTTATTGTTCTTTTTTTCTTTTTTATGCTATTTAGCTTGGTGGCTTCCCATTAGCCTTTCAGATCATTAATCTATCCTTATGCCTCTTCTAATCTGCTATTGATTCCCTCTAGTGTGTTTTTTTAATTTCAGGTATTGAGTTCTTCATTTCTGACTGGTTCTTTTTTGTATTTTCTATCTCTTTATTGAAGGTCTCACTGAGATTCTCCATTCTTTTCTCAAGTCCAGTGAGTATATTTATGACCATTATTTTGAATTCTTTATCTGGCATATTGGTTAACCCTGTTTCCTTTAGCTCTTTTGCTGTAGTTTTGTCCTGTTCTTGCATTTGGGACATATTCCTCTGTCTCCTCATTTTGTCTAATTCTTCTGTTTGCTTCTATGTATTAGGAAAGTCATCTATGAAAATAGTGGCCTTGTGAAGAAGTCCTGTGGTGCCCTGTGCAGTATCCCCGGTCACTAGAACCAGGAACTTCAGAAGTGTCTCTAATGTGGGCTGCATGTTTCTTACCATTGTGGCTGAGCCACATTTGCCTTCAGTCCAGTAGGCTGCAATGGACCACTTGGCCTGTTGTGGGCATACTAGGTAGGGTTTGGTCCCTGTGCTGTTAAGGGGCCTGTCTGGGGCTTGTAGTTGGATGGTGTTAGGAGTCAGATCGGATCAGATCCCTACCCCGAGTCTGTTTGCCAGGGCTTTGGTGGCACTGATTGGTAGGACACTTTCTGTGCTGTCAGCTATAATGTTTGGCTGCTAGGCTGCTAAGGCTGTGGGTACACTGATGTATGTAGTTATCTTCCCCTCTCCCCAAGGCAGGAGTTACTTTGGAGTGGTGCTGATCCTTGCTGAGGTTGCTTGTAAGGTCGTCAGGGAAGGAGCTGTTTTGAAGGGATGCCTACAGAATGAAGCATGTTGGATGGGGTGGATCTACAGGAGAACATGGGGGCAGGGCAGGCAGTGCTAGCAAGATAGGTGGAGAGTATACCTGCTGATTTCTGCAAGTGTCTTGGTATCTGAGCTGGAGGAGGGGTGGGAAATGGTGCCCATCAACATTTTTGTTCTTGGAGAAATCTTTTATGTCCTTTATCCCAGATACATTTCTAACTGTTGCTTCTATGCTGTATATGGTCTTTTTGTTGTTGTTGTTGTTGTTGATTTGTTATGTTGGCTCTTTAAAGGTGGGGGCTCAATTTCTTTTGCTCACTGGCTTTTCTAGAGCTAAGCTTGCTGATTTTTAAAGTACCTAGAGTTAAGCCCCACTGCTTAAAAAAACTCACAAAGTTAAACCTCACTGGCTTTATAAACCAAAATGTTATGGGGACTCACTCATCTTATTGGTATGGGTCCCCCATGCGTGGGGTGCCTGGTGTAGGGTCTGATCGTTTTACCTTTTTTTGCTTGTGGTGTCCATCCCATTTGAGATGATAGTCTCACCAGGAGTTTGGCTCCCAATTGTATCCCTGTCCCTCCTCTCTGCAATTAACTGTGGAAAGTCGGCTCTGCAAGTTTCTGGGTAGTTTCCAGAGTTGCACTGATGTGGCTGTTATCTTAGTGTGTCCATGGGATGAGGTAAGCTCAGGATCCTCCTACTCTACAACTTCCCAGAAGTCCTTGCATGTTGATTAATTTAAGCTGATTATTTTTAAGAAACCAGACACAAGAGAAGCTCTGAAAAGTAAGTAAAAGTTACCCTTTTGTAAGAGACATTGCATGTACAAGAAAAATCTCCACTTGTAGTGTCTCCCTGGCTGCACCAGAAAGTGGAGGATGACTCTGAATCCCTAGAAACTGTTATTAATGGAGAAAGCACGTATTTAAATCTGTATAACAATCTTACCCTCGTTTAGTGTGCTTTTCCTAGTAACCTCCCACAATTGTCTCCCCACTCCCAACAACTTTTGTCTATTTGAAGATGGTATTTAGGGTAGTGGGCTTAGGTCACTTTGGAGAGTTACTCCGTTTTCCTGAGTCTCTTCTATGTATACAGGAGGTATACATGTTATTAAACTTTTGTTGGATTTTCTCCTGTTAATCTGTCTCATGTCAAATTTAATTCTTAGACCATCTAGAAGAATCTTAAAGGGTAAAGAAAATTTTTTCTCCATGGCAGAGGTTCTGAAGGTTAAGAAGTTTAGGATAAATTACGAAGCTACTCTTGAGACCTCTCTGACTCCAGCTCCCCTGTGACTGCCTTTCAAAAGCCTTTATGCATCTTATGGAATATGCTAGGTGATATAGAGGGAATTGTGTTTCTAGTGGCCCTCTGCAAAAGCTAGGAATTAAGAAAAGAGGGTGGAGAGGAACCAGACAATGTACTGTTGAGAGTGGGGATCTATATCAGCAGAAGTGGAGAAGGAAGAATGGCAGACGGGATGCTCAAGATCAGGCTTCGGGCAGGACTGTACTTAGGGTCACTATATTAGTTTGCTATGGCTGCCATAACAAAACAAAACAAAACACAGACTGGTCGGCTTAAACAACCAAAGTTAATTTTCTCATGGTTCTGAAGGGTGGAAGTCTAAGATCAAGATGTGGACAGGTTTGGTTTCTTGAGACCTCTCTTCTTGGGTTGCAGATGACCATCTTTTCCCTCTGCCTTCACATGGTCTTTTCTTTTTGTGCACAAAATGTCTGTGTCCTAATTTCCACTTCTTATAAGGACACCAGTTGTATTGGATTAAGGCCCACACATATGACCTCATTTTAACTTAATTAGCTCTTTAATGGCCCTGTGTTCAAATACAGTTGCATTCTGAGGTACTGAAGGTTAGGACTTCAATATCTGAATTTGGGAAGGACACAATTAAGCAAGTAACAGTGATCTTAGTATGACATTAGCATCCATATTAAGTTACCACCGGTATACTGGAAGTAATCAACAGAGTATGCAGCAGCAGGTAGAGTTGAGCAGTACAGCCTCATAGTATGTGAGGACCCTCCATCAGCTCTCCTAGAAAGATAGGAGGGAGAACTCTGGTCCTGCCACTTGACATATAGGGCAAATGGTCTAACAACTTGAGGAAATTTGTGAAAGTGTCTCTTTTCAGGTTTTGCAATGCATCTGTTCTATGATTATTTGGGTTATGTATAAAATGCCTATTAAAACTTATATAGATAACACATAATATAATGTCAGAATAAATGCAAAGAATGTCAATGAAATTTTAAAAGTCAAATTATTTTTAACATTCTTCCTATTTACATTGGTTCTGAGTTAGAAATAGCTTTAGAAAATATTCTCTTTAGTTTTCATAAGAGTTTTCATATATATCATTTTCTTCTAAAAATTCTGTACGGAAGACAGAACAAACATTTTCAGTGTTTTAATCTGAAAAAAGTTAAGGTGACTTGTCCTTGGTCATAGACCAGGAAACAAAACAGCTAAGATTCAAAAGGCGGCAGTGTTTTGAACCACCACAATTATAGTACTTAGTGTCTTAGCTCAGGCTGCCATACAAAATACCGTAGACTAGGCAAATTAAACAACAGAAATGTATTTTATTACAGTTCTGGAGGCTAGAAATCCAAGATTAGAGAGCCAGTATGTCCAGGTTCTAATGAGGACTCTTTTCCTGGCATCTAGATGACTCTTGGACCTTATCTTCACATGCCAGAGAGAGATCGCGAGTGAGAGCAAGTGAGCTAGCAAGAGAAAGAGGGAAAGGGAAAGGGACAGGGAAAGGGAAAGGGAAAGGGAAAGGGAGGGAAAAGGAGAGGGTGAGAGAGAGGGAGAGAGGAAGGGAGAGAGGGTGCTTGCACACTCTCTGGTGTCTTCTTATAGGGCACTAATCCCATCTTGAGGGTCCCACCCTCATGGCTTTATCTCAACTTAATTACTTCCCAAAGGTCCCATCTCCAAATACCATCACACTAGGCTTCAATATATGAATTTGAGGGGGAGGGGTGCATAAAATTTCGTCCAAAGCACATAGGTAGAATAAGCAAAACATGAAGGAAAACAGTCATAAACAATATATAGAATACTATCTAGGCATTAGACTATTTTCGAATAACAATTTGCTTTGCATTTATAAAATGTAAGTCATCAATTTAGGTGAAACTTACTACATTCAATTTTTAATGCAATTTCTATAATAATGTGGTATATACTATATTTAAGATGCTTTCTTCCCTTCTTTCCTATTCAGATCAGCAAGAAATGCATATTGTTGAGAGCTAGTTTTGGCCTTTTCCATTTGTGTGTTTTATTATTTATCATGTATTTTCCCCAGTACTTTGAAAGGCCTGGTAGGTGGTGCCTTACAAATAAGGTGAGTCTGCCTCATGGTTCCATACAGAGATGACTGGCAGGGACAGTTAATTCAACAGGACATCCAGTTGTGTTGAATCTGGAAAAAGGCCTTTGTCCCCAAAGGTTGAGGGCATGGATCAGATGAATGTCTTGGAGCTTTATTAAAGTCTGCTTCTCAGATAAGAGCTTCAGAGGGGAGTTCTAAAGCAGCTTAAGGTAGTCACTCAAATATGAATGAAGAGTATATATGGTATTTTGAAGGTAATCTTATTGAATTGGATTTGTTATCACATAAAGGAGCAGAGACGCTCCTATAAATAAAGGAGGTCATGGGGTCTTTTTAATTTTTATTGGGAATGTCTTATTTTCAAGTTACATGCTTAATTAAAGTATTTATAGCAGAGGGATCAGTAGTTTTATTTACTTATTTATTTAATAAGTACTTACATAACACTTACTCTTCGCTAGGCCCCATTCCAAGCAATGGCAACTCTACGAGCCAGGAACTATTATCCCTTCTTTACAGTTAATGCAATGAAGTGCCTTTTTTTTTTTTTTTTTAAGATTTTACTTATTTATTTGACAGAGAGAGACACAACCAGTGAGAGAGGGAACACAAGCAGGGGGAGTGGGAGAGGAAGAAACAGGCTCCCAACAGAGGAGCCTGATGTGAGCTCAATCCCAGGACCCCGGGATCACACCCTGTGCTGGAGGCAGATGCTTAACAACTGAGCCACCCAGGCGCCCCTGCAATGAAGTGTCTTGCCCAAGATCACACTTAGCATTTAGTGTCTCCCAAATCAAATGAAAAAATCTTTATATAGAATTAGAGTAATTGTGCTTAAGAGATAGAACAGATAACTTTTTCAATGGCAGTGAATTTTACCCGTTTGAAAAACTGTCAGAATGTTCTTGAGAAGAGGATTTTTCTCCATGTTCAAATATTATAGAGCCTCCTATCGTCCACATTTTGCTAGTTAAACCATATGCACTTGACTAAATAAATAAATAAAACAGCGAAGGAGGGAGGAAAGGATAAAAGTTGGATAGAAGCAGTGGTAAGAACACCTTTTTCTTATTCCTAATCTTAGAGAAAAAGCTTTCAAAAATTCACCCATAGAAATTATGTTTGAGGGGCATCTGAATGGCTCAGTTGGTTAAGTCTGCCTTTGGCTCAGGTCATGATCCCAGGGTCCTGGGATCGAGCTCTGCGTGAGGCTCCCTGCTCAGCGGAGAGCCTGCTTCTCCCTATCCCTCTGCTGTTCCCCCTGCTTGTGCTATCTCTCTCTCTGTCAAATAAATAAATAAAATCTTTTAAAAAAGAGATTATGTTTGCTATATTATTTTTTCTATTAAATATTTTTATTCATTTATTGAACTGTTTTTATAGTTCCTTTTTATTCTGGAAAATTACACTGATTGATATTCAAATGGTAAACTGATCTCATGTTTCTGGAATACTCCCTAGACTCACGATGTGTGTTATCCTTTTTAATATTGCCGGGTTAGGTTTGCTGATATTTTACTTAGGGGTTTTGCATCCATGCTCAATAGAAGTTAGCTTATGATTTTCCTAACTTGTGATGCCCAGTTAGATTTTGCTTTATAATGATTTCATAAAATGAATTGAGAAGTGTTTTCTCTTTTTCTAACTTCTGGAAGCATTTGCATGAGATCAGGATTGGTGTTTCTTCCTTGAAAGTTCATCTCTGGTGATGTGATATAAGCCTAGAGATTTCTTTGTGTGAAGGTTTTAAATTACAGACTTAATATCTTGAAAAATATGAGAAAATTCAGACTTCTCCTTTCTTTTTGCTGAGTTAAGCTTTTCTAGAAATTTGTCTATACATGTGTAGTCTGTCAGATCTTTACTGGGTTTTTGTATTTCTTTTATCAGTTATTGGGAGAGCTATATTAAAGTCTCCCACTCATACACATTTATTTTATATATTTGAAGCTACATTAGTGAGTGCATATAAATTTAGAATTGTTATATGTCCCTGGTAAATTGATTATTTAATCATTATAAAGGAGTGGTCTTTATCTTTAGAAATACATCTTGTCTTTAAGAATACTTTGCCATACTAGAATAGCTACAGTAACGTTCTCTTGGTTCTTATTTTCATGTTTTCCAACTTTGCCTTTCTACCTGTGTTCTTGTATTTCAAGTCTGACTCTTGTAATCAGCATTAGTCTTCTTTTAAAATCAAATCTGATAATATTAACCTCCTAATTGGACTAATTAATCCAATTGCTGAATACTGATTTGTTTTAATTTATGTCTACAATCTTATTTATTTCCTAATTTCCCACTTGTTTTTATCTTTCTTTTTTTGTACTCTTACCTTCTTTTAGATTAATCAAGTTTAAAAAATTAGTCCCTACTTAGAATATTTAGAATTTGTGCTCTACTTAGAATATTTAAACTACATTTACTCCCGCTAATCCTGCCATTTATGTAATTTTTTGAAGTCATTTAAATCCTACATATACCTAAACCTACACATTATTATTATTTAGTACAATTAATATTCATCTAGATTTTTCTTCATATTTACTATTTCTGGTGTTCTGTGCTTTTTTTCTCTCTGCAATACTATTGTTAAAAGCTCTGCCAGACTCTCTACCTCCTATTAGGGCTTTTTCTTTGCTAGGAATTCTGGCCTCTAATCCGGTAATTGCTAATCTGCAATTGACAAAATACCTTAAGGAAAAGTGAATTCACAGAACATTGGCTTACTGATTTGTGGTTTTATTCTGTCCATGATCTTGCTCCTTCAATTATTGTCTCTTTGGCTGTCTGATCATTACTATTTTTAGTAGTAGTATTTTACCTCATGTTTTTTGCTGTTCTCAGCAAGACTCTTCTGCAAGTTGTATTTTTGCTGTAGCTAGAAAGGAGAAATACATACTTTTTTTTTTAAAGTTTAATTTGACAGAGTTAAATGGTAAATGAAGTACATAAATAATTCTAATTTAGAACATAATATAGAAGTGATTTTCTTAGTCATGTATTTATTAATTTAAAGATACACTGTGTGCATAATATTTCCAGGTAATATTCCATACTAGGTAAATATTGATGGATGAGACAAACAAGGTCTCTTAAGTTCACATTCTTTTGGAAGGGGTTCAAGTGGAAGGAGACATGGATAATGAATACTTAACATAAATTAATGGGATTATCAAGAGAATTATAAATACTGTAAGAAAGAAGTAAAACCAGGGGTGTGATATATAGAGACTGGGAGTGGGTGGAATCAGGTTGTTGTAGACTGAGTACTCTGTGTCGTTAGGGACATCTCTGAAGAGTTCATATTTGAGCTGAGAACTGAATGAAAAAAAAACTGGCCCTGTACTAATTTAGGGACAAAGGATTCCTAGAAGAAATAGCAGGAGAAACAGCCCTAAGGTAGAGATGATCTCACCATGTTCAAGGAGCATACACAAATCTAGAGTGGCTTACACAGAGAAAATAAGGAGATAATGTGTGAGATGTGATTTAAAAAAAAATATCTACAAGGCTCAGATCATGTGTGGACTTGTAGATTATGGTTGGCGGGGGTGGGGAGGTTGAATTTTGTTCTAATGCAATGGGTATCCAAGAGGGTTTAATATAAGGAAACTATGAATTCTGTTTTAAGGATCATTCTGGCTGTGGTGTTGAGAATAGTTTATGGGCACTGAAGAGGAAATAGTGAGATCACATACAGGCTATTGTAGACATCTGGTTAAATATGGGTCATTGGACACTTATGTTTTCCTTCGTCCTCTCCTGTAACTCCACAAAAATGACAGAGAAGGGACAAAAAGAAATGAACTCAGACAGAAAATAGAATCTCTATGGGATGGGAGACAACAATAGCGACGTTATGTGTATTGAGCAGGAGAATAGAGATTTATTCTCTGGAGCTTTGGGTGTCATCCTGGGGAACAATGAGATGAAACAAAAATGTTTATATGGAATGGAAAGCTTTCAGCTCTTTCCCTTCCTCCATTCAGTGAGATTACTCCTAGACAGTCTTAAACTTCCCAGACAGGAGATCGGAGCATTCATCTCTGAGGAAATTTATCTGCTTAATATTTTGTGTCTATTAGACTTTAGTGAGAGACACTGCTTAGCATCTCCTTATGTGTTTCATCCAATTGAAAGTATTTACTGGGTGATCTAAGAACACTTAAACTACCCAGAGGCTTTGATAATGGTTATGGCGACCATATCATAACTTTAATCCTTTCTTAAGACAGTTTTATTGAGCAATCCCTAATTTTAGGACTTTCTCAATTTTATATCTTACTGCTTGTGTTTGAAAATTAATTACCTCCTAACATATCCTCAGATTTCTGGACTCTTTTTTCTTCATTCCTACTTGAAGGCTGGACAATTCTTTTCTTTTCTCATCTATTTCCTATATCTTGTCAAATACTACCCACAGAAACCTGTCACAGAATTCAGTTCTGCTTTTCCTACTTCCACCTTTGGAACTATGAGATCAATAATAACACAATCTGACTCCTGGTTCATAGTTGTACCAACTATTTAGTAATTACATAGCATGAATCACCAGCTTTCCTGCCTCTGATACCAGTTTCTTCAGCACCTGCTATCTAGCAACTAAACCTATGTTATATATTTGATGTTTATTGTTATAGTAGTACCCTGCTTATGGTACCAATGACTGAATCAATAGCATACCATCGACTGTGATAACAAACAACACCCAAATCTGGGTGCCTAAATACAAACTTTTTTTTTTTTTCTTGTTCATGCAATGTCTGCTGGAGGTCCGACCTTCTCTCCTGGGCTGCTGTTTTCTGTGTATTCCACGCTCAGTATTCCAAGCTGCTTTGATCTCCATATCAATACCTGCCTCTACCATCACTGTTATAAGGAGGAGGGGTCTGAGGATTTCAGCTCTGCAGTTAAATATTCCCATCTAGAAATGACGAGAGTCACTTACTCTCAAATTATTTGGCCAAAGCAAGACTTATGGCCATACTAACTTCAAGGGACAAGAAAGTGCAATCCCACCTGTGTCTGCAACAAGAGGGGAATCAGATGTTATTTGACATTAGCATTAAGTACCACAGAACGTATTGCATTTCCTCAAAAAGAAAAGGATACTAGAAACAAAAGTAACTTTGGAGAATAAAAAGAGTCCTTGGGGGGAAAAAATTGGAACAGTAATTAAAAAAAATTCATTACAATTTTGAGAAATTTCTGGAAGATAGAGCAAAAATAAATAGAGGCAGGACATTTCTTGTAATTCTGTTTTCAGCCAAACTACCAATGAAGTGTGAAGGTAGAATAAAGATATTTCTTAAGGCAAGACCTCAAATCATTTGCCTCTGATGCATTCTTTCTTAGAAATTTACTAGGGAATTTTCACCAAAACAAAGATGTAAACCAGGAAGGTGACATGGGCTCCTGAAAATAAGGGTTACAACATTGATAAGAGGCCAAGGGAATTTCCAGGATAAAGTTTATTGGGATGCCTAAGACATCTAAGTGCAGAGGGTAGGTAGAGAGTTGGCTATATGAGCAGGATTTTCAGGGGAGAGGTCTGGGCAGGAGATACACATTTAGGAGGTTTCAGTTATTAAAGCTATGAGATTAGATTACAGAGGGAGTGAAGAAGCAGTTCAAGGATTGAGTCCTGGGGTATTGTTAAGTTTAGAGAAAAGAGGAGGAGATAGTAAAGAAGGAGGCAGCCAAGAAAGTAAAAGGAAAACCAGGAGCACTGGATGTGCTGGAAATCAAATAAAGAAAATTTTTCAAGGAAGAGAGAGTGCTAAATGCTGCCAAGTGATCAAATAAGATGAAGCCGGAGAACTGACCACTGGGCTTGGTAATGTAGAGGGCATTCATGACCTTGATAAGGACAGTTTTGTGGAGTAGATAAATGAGGGTGCCATAAAAGAGTCTGGCTCAGTGCTAAATCTGTATTTTATAATATATATTACATTTATGTAATAAATATATAAGTATAAACATATTTAATAATATAGAATATGCATCTTAAAAGCATTCATTCATGGTTTTGTGGTTATTAAATAATAAATATTCATTACATAAAATTTTGAAAATAGAGAACATCTAGAAAAGAAAATACTAGTACCCACAGCCAAGGGGGAAAAACAAAAGTAAACTTAAATAGAAGCAATGCTTTTAGTCCAACGATAAGAGATGCTCGTGACACAGAAGAGAGGAGTGATGGTGGAGACAGGAAGACCTAGAGATAGATGCTGGTGTCAATGGAGCAGGCAGATTTGCTGGTGGACTGGCAACAGGGCTGCAGTGAGGGGCAGGCAGGGTGTCAAGATACACTGAAAGATAGGCTTTGTGAGTCTTCACTAAATACCTCTCAGAAATCCTTCAAGATTGTTCTAAGTGCATATTTTTTAATGAAAAAATTTAACTTTTCTTAATTAAGGGTGCACTTTTAAATAACCTTGTTTGAAGACAGGTTCGGCACCAGAATGGCTGTCTTAAACATCAACATCAGGACTTCGTATCTTTTGATATATGTGAAAATAGGTTGCTCTTATCTGTTCATCCTCTTGGTGACTTCCGTGTCTTGGTGGCCATGGTTTCCATGCTATAATTCTTATTTTCTTTTTCCCAGCACATTTCATCATTTTGAAAATTACTCTTAAGTAACTTAAATGTATTTTGAAATTTAAAAAATGGGAAAAATCTTATTTGCCATTATATGAAAACTGAAATATGCCATCAGTCTTTTGCAAAAATAAAACAATAAACATATATTTTGAAAAAGTAATTATTGAAATTGCTTTGTTTTCAACATTAGCCATTTTTTTAAATTAACATATAATGTAGTATTTGTTTCAGGGGTACAGATCTGTGATTCATCTTACACAGTTCATAGTGCTCACCATAACACATACACTCTTCAGTATCCATCACCCAGCCATGCCATCCCTCTCACCCTCCTCCACTCCAGCAACCCTCAGTTTGTTTCCTGAGATTAAGAGTCTCTTATGGTTTGTCTCTTATGGTTTGTCTCCCTTCCGTTTCATTTTGTCCTCTCCTCCCCCATGATCCTCTGCCTTGTTTCTCAAATTCCACATATCAGCAAGATCATATGATAATTGTCTTTCTCTGATTGACTTACTTTGCTTATCATAATACCCTCTAGTTCCACCCACGTCATTGCAAATGGCAAGATTTCATTTTTTTCCATGACTGCATAATATTCCATTGTGTGTGTGTGTGTGTGTGTGTGTGTGTGTGTGTGTGTATAGCATATCTTCTTTATCCATTCATCTGTCGATGGACATCTAGGCTCTTTCCATAGTTTGGCTATTGTGGCCATTGCTCCTATAAACATTGGGGTGCACGTGCCCCTTTGGATCCCTACATTTGTATCTTTGGGGTAGATACCCTGTAGTGCAATTGCTGGGTCGTAGGGTAACTCTATTTTCAACTTTCTGAGGATCCTCCATACTGTTTTCCACAGTGGGTGCACCAGCTTGCATTCCCACCAACAGTGTAGGAAGGGTTCCCCTTTCTCTGCATCCTTGCCAACATCTGTTGTTTCCTGACTTGCTAATTTTAGCCATTCTGACTGGTATGAGGTGGTGTCTCATTGTGGTTTTGATTTGTAGTTCCCTGATGCCGAGTGATGTTGAGCACTTTTTCATGTGTTTGTTAGCCATTTGGATGTCTTTGCAGAAATGTCTGTTCATGTCTTCTGCCCATTTCTTGATTGGATTATTTGTTCTTTGTATGTTAAGTTTGTTAGGTTCTTTATAGATTTTGGATACTAGCCCTTTATTTTATACATCATTTGCAAATATCTTCTCCCATTCTGTCGGTTGTCTTTTGGTTTTGTTGACTGTTTCCTTTGTCATGCAAAAGATTTTCATCTTGATGAAGTCCCAATAGTTCATTTTTGCCCTTGCTTCCCTTGCCTTTGGTGATGTGTCTAGGAAGAAGTTGCTGCGGCAGAGGTCCCAAGGTTGCTGCCTGTGTTCTTCTCAAGGATTTTGATGGATTCCTGTCTCACATTTAGGTCTTTCATCCATTTTGAGTCTATTTTTATGTGCAGTGTAAGGAAATGGTCCAGTTTCATTCTTCTGCCTGTGGTTGTCCAATTTTCCCAGCACCGTTTGTTGAAGAGACTTTTTTCGATTGGACATTCTTTCCTACTTTGTCAAAGATTAGTTGACCATAGAGTTGAGGGTCCATTTCTGGGTTCTCCGTTCTGATCCAGTGATCTATGTGTCTGTTTTTGTGCCAGTACTGTACTGTCTTGATGATCACAGCTTTGTAATAGAGCTTAAAGTCTGGAATTGTGATGTCACCAGCTTTTCTTTTCTTTTTCAACATTCCTTTGGCTATTTAGGGTCTTTTCTGGTTCCATACAAATTTTAGGATTATTTGTTCCATTTCTGTGAAGAAAGTAGATGGTATTTTGATAGGGATTTCATTAAATGTGTAGATTGCTCTAGGTAGCCTAGACATTGCATCTTTCATTAAAATGTCAAGGTCCTAGGTGAGAGATAAGGGAACTTGTGGCAGAACCTTATTAGCTTGATTCTATTTTAAATAATACTAAATTGGTTCTAATGATACCCTAGATTTTTTTAGTGTCATAATGAGTCAAGTCTTATGAAAATAAAACCTTTTTTTGATAATCATTTACATATTGTTCAATGAGAGACAATGCAAGAAATGAGACCCACATTTTCACCTAAGCTCTGATGTTAAGCAGCTCTGTTTTTAGAGAAAAATAAGCTAACATCTTTGAGCTTTGGTTTCTTTGAGGTTGTGTTTTTCAGACAGGGGCTCTGCAGTAACATGAGTGCTGTCATTTTGCTTCATTTGCAGGCCGTGGAATTCCTCATTCATGCTGTGTTGAAGGGTCTTCAGCATTAGTAACTTACAGAGTAGTCAAGGCTTAGTTTCTTCTGTTTATTCATTTTGGGATTGTTTATATTAACAATAGGGTGACTGAAATTTGTTCTCTCAGGACCTTAGAGTGAAATCCTAAATCTTTTCAATGAACAAGCTTGCCCCCATTCCCTACCTGTTCCATCACATCACATTCTGGTCATTGGTATGCTGATCACAATAGTGGGTAAGAAAGATCTGAAAGCGAAATGATTTCCAGTGCTGCTATGCTGTGGTTATGTCTCCTTCAAGTAGAAAATCAATGTATTTTGGTTTAATGTGTCTCACAAGGAAGATACTGAGGATGATGAGACATATAAGACAGTGTAATTCTCAAAGAATTTATAATCTCTGCGTAAGTAGAGATAGGGCAAGCATGTATAAAAAAAAACCAGCTATGTGAAAACGGAAGGGGACAATAACCACTATAAGAATTCACATCCAGGAGCAATTATGTGAGCTAGTATAGTCAGGAAAAGCTGCCCAGGGTGTGACTGGGTATAATTTGATAGATTTATTTAAATGATAGGAAATGTCAGGAATTGAGTGTGGGAAGAGATAGCATGAAGGAAGACTCAAGAGTAGTAGTGGGAACAATAGTAGTAAATAAACCACAATAACTATTATAGTTAAAAACTTTGTTATTGTTAGCTAATCAGGAACCATTTCTATCCCTGTGCCCATTGCCATAACTACAGGATATTTGCTAGCAGAACATTAGAAAATGTTTATAGTTCTCAGCATTCCTCAAACCATGAGAGTCAGACATTGTCCTAAAATGGATCCCTTTCAGAAAGAAAAGCTTTCACAAAAATTGTGCAACATCCCAGATTTACATTACTTCCCAAGTACCCAGTGATCTGTTATCTTCCCAATATATCATAGCATCTCTCCTATTCCTGTGAAACAGCACTTCGAGTAGGGCTGGAAGGAACATTATCAGTAGGACTTGCAAGCTTCAGCCTTGTTCTGGAAAGTCTGTGATCTCACCTTGTAAGCCCTTGAATTTTTTGTCTTCATCAGTGAGAATCCTGGCAGCATAGCACAGAGCTTTGAACCTTTGGCTCTTTCATTAGACTGAGTTCAAATCCTGACTCCACCACTCACTGGGTATGTGACTTTAGGCAAGTTACTAAGAGCTCTAAGCTTCATTTTCTTCACATGAAGAGAAAAAGGATAATAATAGTAATGCTTGCTTCATTGTTTTCTGGAGATTGAACGAGATAGTCCATATAAAGCACTTAACCACAGTGCTAAGCACATAGAAATACTTTATCACTGTTCACTATTTTGGAGTATTGTTTTCTTGATACTATTGGTACCTTTATGTGAGACTTTAAAAGCCTAAATGTGTCTTTTTTAAGATTTTTATTTACTTATTTGTTTGTTCATTTGAGAGAGAGAGAGAAAGTAGTGGGGAGGGACAGAGAGAGAGAGAGAGAGAGAGAGAGAGAGAGAGGAAGAAGCAGAATCCCCGCTGAGAAGGGAGTCCAATACAGGGCTCATCCTAGGACCCTGAGATCATGACCTGAGCTGGAGGCAGATGCTTAACCCACCAAGGCACTCCCTAAATGTGTATTTTTTTATTTTAGTCTTTTTTAGTTTAACCAGGAGTGCTATTAATTAGCCTTGGGGTTTGGTAATATTTTTATTACATAAAGGAAAAAAGCACTATGTAGTTATTCAAATTTGTCCTATTTCAAGTGGTAGAAAATATTAGAAGAAAGTGCCCAGTTGTTCTCAAACTTCTTTTTTTAAATTTAAAAAAAAAATTATTTGAGAGAGAGAGACAGAGTGTGAGCACGAGCAGGGTGGGAGGAGCAGAGGGAGAGGGAGAAGCAGACTCCCTGCTGAGCAGAGAGCCTGTTGCAGGGCTCAATACCAGGACCCTGAGATCATGACCTGAAGCCAAAGGCAGACACTTAACCAACTGAGTCACCCAGGCGCCCCTCAGACTGCTTTATAATTAATACTTAATATTAATAATTATTAATAATTAATATATTACAAAATAGTATAAATACTTAGAATAGGCAACATTTTTTTGAGCTCTTAGCATGTGCCAAGCATTGGCCAGGTACCTTACAGGCAATATTTCACTTATGAGGTAGGTATGGTATCTCTTCATTTCTGTATTATTCCCATTTTTTAAAGAATAAGGAAACTGACTCAAAAGACTTGGCAACCTAGCCATGGTCCCATTGCCATTAAGGTGCAGTATGGAGACAACCCAGCGGCATGAGAAAAACCAAAGCTCTCTTAACCCCTTTGCTGTAGGACACAGCCCTGTTATGGGGGAGACGGCTAGATGTTCTTGGAATGGTAGGTGTAGATGGGAAAGCAGTGGAAGATAAGATTAGTCAGGTCATTTGGGGCTGAATTATGCAAGATTTTAAATGCAAAGGAACTCTGGAAGGTCTACCTTGACCACTCTTGAAAAAAAAAATCAGTTAATCTGCTTCTGTGTTAAGAACTTTATCATATGGAACACATGTCTCATCGCCTGCTGATTTATTTAAATCAGGCAGATGATCAGTAAAGCACTTAGAATAGTGCCAAGGTCCATAGTAAACATGTTACAGATAGTAGCTGTTTTCCTTATTACACTGTGGAAGTATTCTTATCTGACCTCCAGTTAATACACTCACCAGATTAACCAACACTCTCTCTCTTGTAAAGCATTTTGACTGCTCCTCATGAAATGCCATGGCTATGCCAATGCAGGTCAGCTCTCACCAGGTGTCCTAATGTGTTTTATTCTTCCCTAAGATAAGATGTGCTTATTCCCAAACCTGTTTGTTAGTTATGGTTGTTATTTCCATCATGTAAGCTGAGTGAATTATTATGTAAACCAGTGAAACATGAATGTGGGGAGAAAGAGATACCTCTATATTAGCCTAGTTGAATGCTTTGGGTGTAGTTGATAAAGGCAAGTTGTTAAAAAAAAATTAAGTCAAATTTGTTGTGGGCAAGAAAATGTGAAAGATAACAAATTCTTATAAAAACCTGGAAATACTCTGCCGTCAGATTTCTTCCTAAAGAGTTTATACTTCTTGCCTAACTTTAAAAGCACATTGGATCATGGGAATCTTTTATGATATGGAACTTGAGTAAATACAAAATTAACCTGAACCTCCTATAAAAAGAAAAAGACAAGGTAATTTGGTATGCAGTTTGTATAATAAATATAGAATATATAGGTAGCATTTTTGTTGCTCTTGCTTACTTAAAAATTGCTATGACATATGCCCTATATATCCTGTTTTTGGTTTACATTTCTGAAAATAGGAAATAAGAGATGAAATATTTTGCTTTTATTTATGATGGTGACCTTTTTATAAAGTATCTCAGTCAACTCCTGAGGGGAGATGAGTGCCCTGTGGTTGAGATAGAGTCTTCTATTCAATGCAGGGTTTCAAATTTAAAAGTTTTCTGGTTTAGAAACTATAAATTATTTATGCAGTATCAAGCTTTTTAAGCCCTGTTTATGACAGGTTGGGATTTTGCCAATCTCGGTTGAAACAGTCTAAATAATTTATCTTGTGTTCCTTCAATGTACAATACATTCTGAAGCCCAAGAAATGTTAAATAAGTTTTATTTTCTTCTCTGCTATGCTGAGGTCAGGAAGCTTAAGCTCTTAGACATTCTTTGAACACTTTTTGGTCCCATGTCTTGTCTCAGTGTGCTAGGTTTTTTTTTTTTTTTTTTTAACTTTCATATTGTGCTTTTCTTTTATGTGACATTTCCACTTCATTGAACTTCTTTTTAAAGGAATTCTTTAACTCCCATTAATTATCTCTTCTGAATTTCTATACATTGTAATTTCAGTCATAAATAAGAGAATATCTTTGTAAGTAAATAATTCAATTATTTTTAGATCCCAGTATCTTCTAGGAATACGAACAATGAATTAGTCTGATTTGATTTTACCGAAATGTGTGAAACAATGATAAACATCAAAGGAGTTCAAGGTTTAGTTAAACAGCTAAAATTTAGGCATTTATTTGATTTTATTTTCAATATATGAGCCAATGAGATAATGCAAATACAGGTTTTTTTTTTTCTTTCTTCATTCAACAGTGTTTTCAGGATTTAGTCATGATATATAAGTAGGTTCTTTTATAATTTCACAAGCTATGTAATGATATACCACAATCTGTTTATTCTGTGGTTGGTGGATATTTATGTTGTTTCCAGTTTGGTTTTTTTTGCCACTTAAACAATGTGCATATTTATGCAATGCTGATTCTCCCAGGTAAACTCATAGAAATGAAACTGCTGGGCCAGACATTATATGTATCTCTAATTTTTATTTTAAAAATGTTTTTATTAGGGTATAATTGACATATAACATTATGTTAATCTCAAGTATACAATGCAGTGATACAATGTTTGTATGTATTGTGAAATGATCATCACAGTTGATCATGACAGCTAACATCTGTCACCATACACAGTTACATACTTCTTTTCTTGTGATGAGAACTTTTAAGATCTACTCTCTTAGCAGCTTTGAGATGTGCAATACAATATTATTAACTATAGATCATGCTGTACATTACATCCCTATGACTTACTTATTTTATAACTGGAAGTTTGTACTTTTTGACCCCCTTCACCCATTTCACTAACCCCCACCCCCAGCCTCTGGTAACCACCAATCTGTTCTCTGTTATCTATGAGTTCCTGTGTATATGTGGTTTTGTTTTGTTTTGTTTTGTAAGATTTTACACATAAGTGAGATCATTTGATATTTGTCTTTCTCTGTCAGACTCACTAACTAACTTCACTTAGCATAATGCCCTCAGGATCCATTCATGTTGTCACAAATGGCAAGATTTTTTTTTTTTTTTTGGTTGAATAATATTACACACACACACACACACACACACACACACACACACACACACGTGCCCCCCCCCCCAATTCCTTATCCATTCAACTGTTGGTGGACACTTAGGTTGTTTCCATGTCTTGGGTGTTGTAAATAATGCTGCAGTGAATATGCAGTATCTTTTTGAGTTAGTGTTTTTGTTTTCTTTAGTGGAATTGTTAGATCATATGGTAGCTCAATTTTTAACTTTTTGTGGAGCCTCTATTTTTTAGAGTGGTTGCACTGATTCCAGAGACTTCTGGGATAGAGGGAGATGCAATTTGCCACCCAAATGAATATGAGATTGTATAAGTTTTTGGAGTTGCTCAAGCTCTCTTGCTTATATCACGGAGGAGCCTATCTGCAAACAGACCAGGAAATACAGTTGAAATATGCCAGGTCCTGGTGACACAGTTTGAGCTTATGCATCAAGATAAACCTTTCCTAGAAATTTCAGTTTCATTATCGTTAAATTCTTTTTTGCTTAGGCCATTTTGAATTATGTTTACTCTCACTTGCAAGGAAAAAGTTCTAAGTATGAAAGTTACACACAAAGAACAATAAACCAACTTAGATATTGCAGTATGCAGCTGGATTCAATATAATGACAAAAATGCTTTTCTTTATGGATCATTGATAATAGATATGAAACTTTATGTCCACTGCCAAACCCAAAGCAATTCTGATTACACACACCTACCTGTTCACTAAATGGGAACGATAGTTTGAACTGTCTATTATATTCAATTTAACGCTATTGTTTAAAATATTTTTAAAAGATAAACCAGTTTTGTGTGACTAGGTTTTAGTATTTCACCTAAAATTGTATTTATTGGTTCCCAATTTAATTCTTATGAGAGATTGGAGCCCTTTGGAAAATTGATGAATACTGTGCACTCAATATTGAGAAAAATGCTTATAATCACAAAATACAGTGTTAGGAGGTGCATGACTCTTCTGAAGCCTGTACATAGACTTCTGATTAAGGGCCCCAGCCATACGGTCAGAAAATGAGCTACTGAAATTTTTTCTTTTGGGGATTTTTTGAACTATTTTACTATCTTCTATATGATCAAATTTTAGACATGTCTTAAGGATGCTTGAGAATAATGTATTCTTTATATGATTTCTTTATATAGGATATTGTATCCTAAATCATTCAATCTTATTAATAGGATTCAAGTTCAATAATTTGTAAATATCTGTTTTTTAATTTTTTGTATTTATAATAATTATATATTTTGATATTCAGTAATAATGATTCACAACTGTTATGTATTTCTTATTGATTTATCTTTTCTAAAAAATAGAGTCCATTGAAGCTTTGAGTCTTTAATTACATATTAATAATGCAACCACCTATTTATTTTTGCTTCTATTTGCCTAATAATTTTCTCATTATTTTATTTTGGACAGTTCTCTATCATGTCATTTTAGATGTTTCTTGTTAGCCACATGTAGTTGAAATTTGTTTTGAACTTAATGAGAGCATTTTCTTTTTACCTGAGGGATTAACTCTTTTTTTTTTTTTTTGGTACGAACAATATGCTGATGCTGTCGTCTCATTTTTATGTTCCTTTTGGCTTTATCTTCTCTCTTTATAAAGACTATTTTTTTTTTTTTGGCTTTATCTTCTGTTGTAGGAATACCGTTTTTAAAAAGTTGATGAATTATTTGGGTGTAACAAACCACCTGAAAATTAAGTGGCTTAAAACAACATTTATTTAACTCAAATTCTGTGGGTCAGTAATTTAGAGTGAATTTTGATGGCTCCCTTAGACTTCACGCATTCACACTGTGGTTCTTCTGAGGATTTTCAGGGAGTTACCTGTTGTGATAAAAGAGGCAACAGGGCCACAGTGTCATCAAGCGGGCTTGTATTCAGGGTGATGTGGCGGGATTAAAAAAAGAAAGGACATCTAAAGGGTGGGGCCAAGGATCATAAAGAACAATTTATTGGGAAGCTACTTCCACGAATCAGAAGTGAGACTTAATTGAGGAACATTTCTTACCTCTTGAGTAGGGGATCCTAGAAACAGTTGTTGGGCTGGATTTCAGAATTTCTGCACACTATAACTGTTATGTATCTTTGATCCTTCTCTCTCTCTCTTTTTTTTAATGGGAGTGTCTGTTGTGGGTTATCCTGCTCTGTTTCACAAGATATTGTAGGTTGTTGTATAGGGGGTAGATAACTTGTCTTTTTAGATCAGAGGTCTCTAGGTCAAGAAGAACTGCACGTAGACCAGATGTAGATCTTAAAATTCTGAGCTTTAACCACAATGCAGTGATTAGATTAGAATTTGGGTTGTATGGGGGGGAAGTGAGTGTATTTTGCCTATTGGAGGGATGTGTATAATCGTGGCCAGATATCAGGGTGTGCTAGATTGTTTGCAGAATTGGCCACAATTATTTCTCTTTCATCTTCATGGCCCTTTGCAATGTAATTTTGCAGAATTTCCCATCAGAAGTTAGAGTCATTCTTTCTATCCCTCAAGTCTGGGCTGGCCTTATAATTTGCTTTGACCAGCAAAATGCAAAGTTTAGTAATCATGTTCTGGGCCTAGACCTGAGGAGGCCTTGTATGCTTCCCATTGCTTTCTTAAAAACTTCCTCCTATTGCCATGTGAGAAAGCGTAGGCTATCATGCTGGAACATCTGTGACGATATGGAGCAAACATGGGCTGTCCCAGCGGAAACTATCCTAACCTAGTTAGTTCCCAGGCCACCTGACAGCTGATCGCAGATGGATTAGTGATGCTAGCTGAGAAGAGAACAACTGGCTGGCTGGACTAAATTGCTTACCCACAGAATCATGAGCTAAATGTTGTTCTTTTAGCTCAATGAGCTTTAGAGTGGTTTGTTATACAGTAAAATTGAATTGATAAATTCTTCTACTGGTTCTCTTTCACTTTTTCAAAGACCTTCTAGATTACAATGTCTTCATCAAATTCAGTAAAAATGAAATTACATTTGAAACTCTTGCTATGAATGAACAATGAAGAATTCACACACATTTATTTTTAGTATCAGTTGAATATTAACATATTATTATTTCGATTTCATCCCATTTATTTAACTGATAAAAATGTTTCCCCACAAACCTTTTGTATCCCACTGTTCTTATTATCAAATAAACTTTTTTTTTAATTGGGTATTTATTCAGTTGGGTAAAGTTTATCTCTGCATATTTTTTTAAGTGAAGAGTTAATGGGTTGTTTATTTTCATAGCCCCTTTATGTCTTAGGATGCCTTCCAGGAGCTTATGCACACAAACAATCTTTACGACGTAGTCACTTTTTCTTCAAAACTCTGTAGATATTGCTTCACTCTTCTAGTGGCCAGTGTCTGAGAGGAGAATGAGTTCTATTCATTTTTAAAAATTTGATTCCATGTATTTTTCCTGAATATTTGTTGGCTCTCTCCCCTTCATCCCTGAAATGATTTTTCCCAGTGATTGCTAAGCGTGGGTCTCTATTTATCAGTGTTGTATACAACATCCTGAGCTTTTTTGAACTACAGCTCAGATCTTTTTTTATTGTTCAGGAAAATGTTCTTCCCTTCATTGATTATTGCTTTGACTCCATTTGTTCTCATTTGTCCTTGAAAATACCTATTTTTTTTAAGTTGGATATTTTGTCGGTTATCCTTGCTTTAATAATTTTCCTATTTTTGCACCTATTTTTCTCAATCTTGGATGGATTCTTTGGTTTTTCTTCTAAATCAATAATTCCATTTTTGGTATATTTCATAGTCAAGGAGTCAGGAGTCCAGGCATGACTTAGCTATGTCCTTCATCTCAGAGTTTCTTGTAAGGGTGAAATTGAGATGTCAGCTCGAGCTGCATTCTCATCTGAGCTCTCAACCAAAGGAGAATCTGCCTCCAAGATTACTTGTGTGGTTATTTGGTAGGATTTAGTTCCTCAAAGGCTGGATGCCTCCCTCAGTTCCATGTGATGGGGGAACCACAACACGATAGCTGTGTTCCCTCAAAGCAAATGAGAAAGAGATAGCTTGAGTGACCTAGATGGAGCCAAAGTCTCTTCATAACCTAATCTAGGAAGTGACCTTTTATCACTTTTATTGTATTCTGTTTGTTTAAAGTGAGTCATTAAGTCCAGTGTACACTCAAGGGGGTGGAATCACACAGAAGATTACAATACCAAGAGGGAGGGATCATTGTGGACCATCTTGGAGGCTGCCTGTCACAGGAATTTTGCTTAGCCACACAGTATTACCCCCTCTGTCTTCTCTGCCTTCCATATTTAGTCAGATATAATCTTATTTCTAGGGTTTCTGTTGGTTAATATTGGGAATTTTTAATAATCTCAAAACTTTGTTTTGTAGGCTATTATCTTGAAGCAATTTCTCTTTCCTTTGTGCTGTTTAATGTAAAGACAGCTGGGTTTCAACACCTACATTGGGTCTCTTCTTCTGTCTCCACATCTCAAACTGTCAGTATTAAATTACAGTATAAACATTGTCAGGATTCATAGGATTTATGCTCTGTTCTAGAATTAAAATGATATCTTCTGTGATTTATCAGTGGGTTGATTCTGTGAAATAAAAATCTATAAAGAGATAATTATATCACCAACACGTAATATTATACACTGAAGAAACTACTCTGGGAAATTGTATTATTTCTTAAATAACTTTTATTCCTCTATCTTCTCCTCCCCCTTTCCCTCATCTCCCCACCCTTCCCCGCCTTTCCTCTCCCCTCCTCTCCTCTTTTCTTTATTCTCTCTTCTCTTATTTCTCTCTCTTTCTGACTCCTATTATTTGGGTGTTGGAACTCCTGGGACTTGTTTATATCTCCTATCATTTCTCTCTTATTTTCTACCTTTGGGATTTTGTTTTGTCTTTGCTCTTTATTGTGGGAGATTTTCTAAACCTTACCTCTCAACCTTTGTCATGCATTTTAGCAATCTGTACTTTCATTTCTGAGATTTCTTTCCTACTCCATGTACCTATTTGATAAAAATATATAAAATAAATAGTTGAAAAATACAAGCCTACTAAATTCCTGTGACTTATTCAGTTTAATCAGATAGTGAAAAAGATACAGGAAAAATGTACACATTTTATGTCATGTTCTTTTATATACTTGAATAATTCCACCAATATTTAAAATGTAAAGCTCACTTTCATTTTCTAAAGGAGTGATTTAGAGGTTCAGAGCTTTTGACTGCTTTTCTTTACAAATTCACCCTGGCTGGAATTATCACCTCCATTCTTATAACTATGGAATGAATCTATAACTTTGCCTTTATCTTCTAGTCTGGCTCTAGTTTTGCATTCCAGCAACCTGCAGCATATTTTCTGTTGCCTATCTTGTTATTTAAAATTGACATGCCCCCAAGCAAGACTCATCATCTTGGCACCACCATTCTTCCTGTCATATTAGCTCAAAACCTTATGAAGTCAGTATAATTTTCAAAGAGTGAAAATTCAGATGTGTAAAATGTAACATTCTTTATTTTCCTATAATGAAAATGTAATTATATTTTCACCTCATGCATTATTCCTTCTCATAGTAACAAAGCAACCCATTTACTTCTAGGAAAACTCAATCACTTTAATGATTTCTTAATTGTTAAACTCAATCAAATTCAGTGATCTCACAGACCTGCATATTTAATGTTTATTTTATACACTTATCTACATATTTATATTATATTTTTACATATTTGGTGTTTCCTACTCCTTTTCCCTTCACTTCAGAGGATCCATTATTGGTGGGAGGGGTCTCTGCTTCAGTCTTGATCTGCCCCAAGCTGCCATTGGCTGAGATTTGTAATCTTCTTGACATCAGCTTTGGTTATCAACATCAGTTACTTCTTTTGCTGAGATGTTTCTGGGGGTACCACCACAGTGTGTGAACTAAGAGTCCAGTGTCACTTTCTGCTGCCATATTTTTTTATCACCCTATCTGACACCCCTTTGGGCCAGCAACTCTCAAAGAACTTCAGTATCTTGAGGACCCCTCTGTAGGGCTGTCGCGATCTAGGAGCATCATCAAGACTTGTGTGCCTGAGATATCACAAGCCTTGATGCATCATGGGGGGGCAAAAAGGAGGGTACCCCTCCACTCTATCCTTTGGTCCCTAAGAATAAAGGAGGGGCTTGTACATCTTTCTGACTCTTTTTGACCCACAGAACTTAGGAATGTGGAAGAGGCAGAGAAATGGGGGTGGACAGTGTCCCAAGTCCATACTCTGAGTATCTAAGCCTTTTTCTTCCCACCTGATTTTTTTCTTCCTTTCCAGGGAGAGTATACATGGAGGGAGGGCAAAAATAAACTTTCTTAACAATTTTCTTTGAGAAGCTTTGATGTTATATTCACAATGCAACTTTATTATTATTATTATTATTAATCATTTAAAGGAAAGGATTTGGTGTCTTTTTTCTCTTATTTTGACATCTTAAACAGAACAAAATCTAACTCATGTCCCCCAGACCATTTTAAAGTGGGCTGGGGGTTAATGTACATGTGAAAAAAACATCAGTTTGTACTTCCCATTGCCTATTAAATTGGATTTATCTTTAATTCCTTCCTCTTTTTGGCTTGTATATCCAAGATCCAAGACCTGTCTTTTCTTTAAAATACACTTCCTGATTTGTGCCTTCCTTTCAATTCTGACAGGTCGTGCCCTAGCGAAGACCCTATCAAATACCAGGATTACTGAGATGGCCTCTCAGCAGACCTCAATAACTCAAGTCTCTTGCAGTTTGAATCTATCTTTTGTATTGTTGCTGGAATGGTTTTCTTTAATCACCACTTTTATAATTTCATCCTTTATTAAAAAATCTACAGTGGTTACCCACTAGGTCAGGTTCCAAATAGTTTATTTGACTTCTGGCCCAACTGTAATAGGGAGTCACTTTATCTATAAAACCTTGTTTTCCCTAGTCTTGGCAAGAAATTTTCAAGTTGGTTTCCTTGTTTTCCTTCATTAGTCATCCTAATTTTTACCTTTTAACTTACTCTACATCTCCTTCCAGTCATGTCAGCCCACTTTTATTTCTTGTTTCCCCAATTTTAATCATCTTTTCAAGACCCAGTTCAAGCCTCACCGCTTTCCTGATGTGTCTTCCCCAATCAGAAACGATTCACACTGCTCTCTCTTGCCGTGGTTCCCACACTTTCCTGAGGATTAGAATCACCTGGAGGTGGGAGAGGTTTTTACAAATTCCGATGCCCAGGTTACACTCCATACCAAATGAACTAGAATGGGTAGGGGTGGGAGCCAGCCCTCAGTGTATTTTAGACTCCCAGTGATTTCCATGTGCAGTAAAGTTTTGGGAACCACTGCTTTTGGTTTGCTCTAATGTGCGTCAGCTGCACCTTAACTTTGTATTTGGCTATATTTGGTCTAATATTGTTCTCCAGTTGTTATTATTATCATCTGTTGTTGTTGTTATTATTATTACTGTCTGTTTTCCACGTAGAATGTAATATGCCAATGGAAGGCAAACACGTTTTATGCCGATTAAAGGATAGACGCTTGTTGGTGCTCCACCCAGATCCTCTTGTACGTCTTTCACCTATCTGTTGGCCCCTCCTGCAGCCTTGGCATGGATTTAATTTCAATGGCCAGCACCTGGCCTTTTTTGCCAGGCCAGCCTCAGGCTCCTTATCTCATGAGTCATGTACTTGGGAATATGTAAGACCAGCTCCTTTGCTTTGTTTGGATAAATGTCAGAGTCTCCTGCAGGATTAAGGGTACCCTCCATGGGACTTAGTCTGAAACACATCCTTACATGGCTTCTCGCTGTTCTGCTTTCCCTTCTCCCTTACTGATTTCTCTTGGGAGCTCCTTCTTAATAAATCACTTGCTCATGAATCTTCATCTCATAGTCTGCCTCTTGGGAACCCAACCTAAGATACTTATCTTTCGTTCGAAGCAGAGTGCTAGGCACATATAAAATTCAATGAAGATTTATTAGAACAGGGATTCTTGATATATGAAATAGAAACACAATTTAATAAAACCTTAGTTGAAGGTACTGAAATATAATATTCAGGGGTTCTCTATAGAGTTACATATACTTTCTTAAATGTAATTTTAGAAATCTTGGACATATTGAAATCTCACTTGAGGTAGGAAATATAGGCTAGGTAAAATTTTATTAACAATATTTATAAAAATACCTGAGGAAGAGTTTGGGACCATGCAGTGTAGTATCAAGGCAACTGTATGTTACTGTTTTATCACAGAATGGGAGACCCTGCATTTAATTGCATATGACACATGTTGAGAGGAATTTTTTTCCTTTTGACTTGGGCCTAAGAATTTGCATCTCTAGCAGGTTCCCAGTTTGGCATCATAATATTGGAGTCAGAGGAGAGGGGTCAGGCTAGACCCCTGTGCATCACGTTTCACTAGCTTAGAGTAGGTAAAATTTTGTTTTTGTTTTTTTTTTTTTTTGAATAATGAAGATGATCAAATATTGACAGAACCTGCCTGAGATATTCAGAGGCAGGAAAGCAGCAACCAATCACATTTGGAGCAATGATTAGAAAAAAAGAAAATTGCACCTTGTTAATGTTTAACTGAATGTTCAGCGAATGGTTACCCTTAAACTATAAGCTCACCTAGAACAGTGTTCTAGCCAGTGAAGCAGAATTTTAACATCTTGAATTTAAAAATTTTTCTCCTTCCTTATCTCTTCTCGGGGCTAGCAGCAAGTGATTTAGCATCTCTCTTTTCCTTCTTACTCTGTCTCTTCCTGGGGTCCATAATATAGACTCGAGAATGCAGTTTATCCAACTGTTTAATAAGGTATGTGGTTATGTGACTGCATTACTGCGGTATACGTGTATGTATATAATCATGAATTTTACAAGTTATGCTGAACTTGAGCTTATTTTCACAATTATTTATCAGTTATTATGAGGAAGTTTCAGGCATTAGCATATAAAGACAACACATGTGCATAATGTTTGACATAATTTCCCCGTTTTCACTACCTATTCTTACCAGTGTATTCTGGAAAAGCTATTTGTACACATTTCTCTGTATATGCAGGTTTCTCAGCTAATGGCTTTGCTCTGTTTTCGTGGAACACATTATGCATGATTGCAAATGTCTTTCACATAGCCACAATTTACTGTTTTTGTTTACTTGCCCTCCTGGGTTGTATCACAATTAGCAAATGATGAGGCCCTCTTCCTGTCAAAAAGTAAACCACTACCATTTTAGGCTGTTTGGTGTAAAACAAGGTTCCACTAGATGGCGCTATTGGCATGCAAACCAATACATCTCTATAAACTCCTCAGTTTGAAATCTATTGTAGCCTGTCATTTTGGCTTGCGAATCAGGTCTGCTCCCTGCTAAACTAAATGGATTGGGATGATTTGATATTTGGGTAAGAGACCATGCATTCCCAGAGGTCCTTAGAGGACATAGGTCAAACAGTGAGGAAGGCTTTTTTGGTCCAATCTTCGTCTAGACCACTTCTTTGCTGGTATTTTTGGTTCCTTTATGCTAGTCCACTGATATCTACAAACAATCCCAAAGTGACGTCATCTTTTGACCCTGGCCACTGTGCAGTCTATGGATGCTTCACCCAGTCTTGTCTCAGCTAACTGAGGGGAGTGATGGGTCTATTAGATTATGAACTGTTAACAGTTAACATTTTTTACAGTTTGTCCAGTGGTCCTCAAAGGTGCAGTCATTGTACCAGCAACATCACCTGGGACTTTGTTAGGAATGCAGATCCTTAGGCCCAAATCCAATCTGCTGAATCCGAAACTCAGGGTGGGGCCCAGCAATCTGGATTTTCACAAGGCCACCAGGTCATTCTAATGCACATTGAACTTGAGAACTGCTGTATTAAATCCTTCCAGGTAACAAAACTCTTAAACCCATTTGAGCTAACCTGTCTCCTGAAAGTCCTTAAAAACTAACTTTGAAGGCAGATAGGTGGATGAAAAATGTTTGAAGGTGAGTGAGGGTGTGTTCCACCCTACCTACAGAGAGTGCTAGCTCTCCCCTCCCTTCGGGTTCTGCCCATCACCACAAAGCCCCCAGCACCAAAGAGGGGCAATATTTAAGCTTCTATGTCTAGTATGTAAATGAAGTGGAGGATAGGCTTGTCATTCATATTTTTTTTTTGGAGAAAGAAGTGTGAGATGTTCAGGATGGCCGCCAGATGGCAGACTTGTTCCTGCGCTGTCTGCATTTCTAAAAGGCAGTTTCTGGCTCTTGACCATAGTCAAAGAAAGGCGATCCGGTGGCAAGGGTCATTGTTGGCTAGGCTGTTTGTGGTTCCTCTACTGCAGCATGAGTCAGGAGGCGGGGAGGGAAGGAATTGATTAGTGGGTCAGAGAGCTACCACCTAAGACTGCTTCCACTGTTGTTCCCATTTCATTGAATAAACATGGGGATGGTAGCCCCGAGGCTGGGGCTCAATCAGTCAAGCATGATTGGCTCAAGCAGGTGCTGGGATAGCTCCGTCTTCAGTCCTTTGATGAACGCTGAGTACCTGCACTTACAAATCACTGGGGAGCTCTCCAATCCCCTAATGCCCAGGCTGCACCCTAGGCCAATGCCGTCAGGACCTCAGGGATAGCTCCAGGGCATCGGCACAGTTTTATCCTTACCAGGTGATTCGAGTGTGTGTCTAGGACTGGGAACCACCATATCAAAGAGGTGAAGGTTCACTTTGTGGCACAGGTGTTTCAGTGGAGAAGCCTTGGTGGTCACCTCATACCCCACTGTAAACCTCAACAGTGGAGAGTTTTTGACTTGGCCAGTTTTCATATTCAAGAAAGAGATTCTGTTGTACAGCAGAAAGGCATCACTCCCCTTCTCCAACCTCTTTCACCTTTTCCCTTTCCTTCCTCCCTTTCTCCCTTCTTCATTCCTCTCCTTTCCTTCCTTTCTCCCTCTCTCGCTGTCTTTTCCTTCCTTCCTTCCTTCCTTCCTTCCTTCCTTCCTTCCTTCCATTCTTTTGTTCTTTTTTGGTGTGAAGACAGAAAATCCAGAATTGTGGCCACCAGTTGGGGCTACTTAAAAGGAAAATTTTGACCAAAAACATATAATCAATGTTGTGAGTTTAAAACATTATAAACCACAACCCCCCCCTTTTTTTTTTGCCTTTGGTCACACATTCTTAGATGCCCCAGTCCACAATCCCTATTTTAAAGGCTATGATACTAAAAAGAAATTACATCAGGCTTGATGAAAGGCTGCTGTTTTCATCTCATTACTTCGTCCTTATTAGACAGAATGAAAACATTTACAATAATGGGTGTTAAAATTCTGTAGAACGACTTATTGGAGTTGGAAATTGTTCCCTAACACCGAACTCCTTTTGTACTGAGCTATGTGAGTTTCATGAAACTGTACATGCGAGTACTTTCTTCTCTATTTAATCTGGAAAATTCTACATATTTCCCTGTGCAATTCTTAATAATAGGTCATGAAATCTGGAAGGAAACATGGTTGTGGCATGTGAAATATGAGATACGGTTTAACTTTATATAAATGAGGCTAAGTTTTGTTCTTTGTTACCTAAAAGTCATCTCCAGAAATCCCAGTGTTAGTGATACATTATTAATCCTCTAGACCATCCTTTTTTTTTTTTTAAAGATTTGATTTTATTTATTCGACAGAGATAGAGACAGCCAGCGAGAGAGGGAAACAAGCAGGAGGAGTGGGAGGGGAAGAAGCAGGCTCCTAGCAGATGAGCCTGATGTGGGGCTTGATCCCATAATGCCGGGATCACGCCCTGAGCCAAAGGCAGACGCTTAACCGCTGTGCCACCCAGGCGCCCCCCTTTTTTGAAATCTTCATGTTACTAGAAGAAATAATTTGTTAGGTCCTTACCTGGCAAAAGTTTATCAAGTCATTCTCTGTAAGTAGAGGTTGGATTAAAAAAAAAAGTTGGGAAACTCAGGCAAAGGGAGCCAATGAATAAAGAACAGACTGGAGAAAGAGAGAAGTAGATTGAAGAATGGGGACTAGAGGGAGTTTTCTTTTCCATTTTGACTTAAGGATAGGTCAAGACCAAAACTTTGGAAATTTGGAAGTAGCTCATTTGTAGAACTGATGCTCTGACTTTTTCCAAGTGATACTTCATTGGTTTGTGGGTGCTTTAGAGAACAAAAAGGCTGTAGACTTTATAGTGAGGTGTCTTGCATTCCAGACAGGTTTTCTGGATTTTAGAGACCTCTCACATTACTGTAGATATGTCCAAGGCAGTGCGCCTCGTCATAACTTCAGCGCTCTCCTGCATTTGAACCAACATTAGTCAGGAAGTGGTGAGCTTTTGAAATCACGGTTTAGATTCAGCCTACATTTAAAATTGACGTGCACAGACTCCCTGACCAATGTTAAGCACTTCTCTCTGTGCGGGATTGGCTAAGGGTCGAGAGACCTAACTGGTATGGAACCTAATTTGTCCTTTAATCGGTAAACCTTGATTCCTATGGCACTATAAAAATTTTAGGCATCAACGCCTGTCTAAAGACATACACATATTCAATTAGTGGGAAGCCAGATCATTTGTTTCAATAGCTGCTTTTATTTTCTGTTGTTGATATGTTAAAATAGTTAAACACTTGCATTCATCTCATCCTATTAAAGGGACTCCATCAGGGAACCAGGAGGTAACATGTTTGGTGACAGCAGGCTTAGTCACCCTGCTGTGAGAACGAGATGAATAATGTTTTTTAATCTTACATCTATTGACTTTCTCCTTTTAAAATGTATACACCATTACTGAAAGGAGCTATGACAGACTATATTTTGTTAACAGTTTATCTTTTTCATATCTTCATTATTAAATCAAATGGTACATTTACTTACATGGTTCTACATAAAATGAAATTGCTGCATGACATTTCTTATTGTTTATAATTCCCGTTTTGAAAGATCTAGTCACGCATTCTTGAAATTCTATAAATGCTTTCAGTCTTCATACTAGGACTTTTCATTTTTCTTTCTTGGCTATTTGGCTGCCAGATCCTCTCCCATTTTAAGCATTATCTTGCTTATGTTATGCGATTTACCTGCTATTTGTCAAAACAATTTTTAGAATGACATTTTCTAGTTTCCCATTAGAGCTCAGCATGAAGAAAAATTGGATATAAAAGATCATATTGGTGAATATTTTCATTAGACAAAGCCATTTTGTGAAAATTCAGAATTCTAATAAAAACAATTTGAGAAAATCGATTACTTCATGAATTTAAGAAGAACCATATTATCCTAAGATAATACTGTGTTGAAAGCATGGTATTTCCTTCAAAAAGACTGTGGCTAAAAATGTAATTTCTTTTTATATCCAGACCGATTTCTCGTAGAGCTTGTTGTTGTGGATCATGATTAATTGTACGGCTCATGCAAGTCAGAATTATCCACTCTAGGATTATGCAGCAATTAGTCTTGAGTCTGGTGTAGTGTTCGATAATCTGTAGTCTCACAAGAGCATTCTTACTAAGTAGTAGCTTAAGAAATTAATTTGTTCTCACTGTTTCCCTGGTTAGAAAAAAAATATTTGGCCACCTTGGTTATAACTACTCTAAATACTAGTGACTGAGTCATTGATTCAGATAGACATTTCCCCCACTTTAAAATCTCCGAAATTGGGATATATCTTATAGTCAAAGATATTGTACAGTTATAATTGGCAGTGTTTTATTCTTTCTTAGTGACATAGAATAATTATGCATTATGCAATCGATGGCATCATAGATTTAAACGACATATAACTAAATTAAATGTGGAATGAACAGTGATTTAGCAGTTTTATATTTCCAAGGGGATTTAAAACAGTTTTTCCTTTTATGATTAATTGTGCGGTCAAGATTCTTATACCGTTTTTATACACCAAAAGCCCAAAATATCCTGAGTGTGAGGAAATAAACAACAGTATATCGTGGAAATTCATCATAGTTTAGAACCAGTCTAGGTGTATTGCTGGGGATATTGACTACTTCCAGCTCTCACCTAATTTGTTTTGAACAAGGTTTTCAAGTTAATTGCTATTAGTTGAATTTTTCTTTTAAATTTTCTATAAGCATGGGATTATAATTTGGTGTTCTGTCCTGGATCTTTTATAAGAATCATAAAACATTAAAATTGATTATGAAAATAAATGAGGAAAGCTTTCATATGTATGTAGGCTTTTACAGGTTTTGGGTATTAAAAATTATTTGGTAAGTGACTTTGAGCTAGTTAATACAGGGCTAAAATGGTGACAGAAACATGATACTAAATATATATATATATATATATGCCATTAGAAGGGGTGGCTTCTGCAAGGGTAGACTGCCTGAAGCTTTGGCAGATGAAATCTGGACAAGAGTCTTCCTTTCCTGGTAAATTTCTGTGCAGCATGCGTAGATATTCATCATTGTTCCAAAAACCTAAAAACTGCTTTCAAGATAAGGATTATTTCTTCTTAAAGTTTTTTCTTTCCCCCACTTGTAGGTAGAGTGTTTATTGGATGCCTGTGAAAATCTTTTATGTTGATGCTGAAAGAGCATTTCTAGCATGACTTTTCTTCTGATCCCTTCCCCTTACACCCCAGTGAGAAATTAAACTCTAATTTTTTCTAATTTCTGTTAGCTCCTTATATGCAGCTTTTTATATGCAATGGCCACGGTAGTTACAATTGATTGATCCATTTGTTTAATAATACAGAATGCATCCTATGTGTCAGACATTCTTTTTGGCACCGAGGATACAGCAGAACAGAAGAAGTAAACATCTCTGTATAGAATTTACCTTCTAGTGAAGTGAGGTCAACCCTAAACTTCATAAGTATGTGTATAATATGTTAGAGCATTGTAAGTGCTGTGCAGGAAATAATACAGGATAAGGGGGATGGGAGGTACAGGGTGAGAAAGGTACCAGTTGTAAATAGGATGAGTGGGGTAGATCCCATCGAGAGAGTCCCCCTTGGGCAAAGACAGGAACGCAGGAAGGGAGTAAAAAGAGGGTTCTAGGATAAGGAAACAGTTGAGTGTGGTCCAAAAGCCCAGGCAGGAGACCCCACTGCCAGTGTTCAGAGGGGAGTGGAAAGGGGCCAGAGAAGTAAGGGAGGCCAGATTTTGCATGGACATTGGCTTTTACCTAGAGGGAAATTGGGGAGTCACTGTAGGTAGTGTTTTAGCTGCAGAATGGCATGATCCACTGTCCTTTGAAAAGTGTCACTGTGACTGATCATATGAGATTTTATTGTCACTTTAGCAGTCTTATTTATGATGATAAAAGTTGCATTAAGTGGAGGGGTCATAAGTTAGGTCAGCATTTTTGAGTGAATTTGCACATACAGAGAGCATTGTGGGGTAAAATGTTCTAGTGTCTGGGACACCAAATATTCCTACCAACCAACAGCCACCCTGCTTCAAGAATTATATTAAGGTCCTGAAGGAGAGTGACTGTAAGTTCTGTTTTTATTGTAGCCTCACATATTGTGCCTGTGTGTGCTCAGTGACATGCCCTGTCTACCTCCTTGCCAGTTGACTCTGGATATAAAAAGCTGATGTCCCATATGACCAATGGCATATGTGTCAAGGCCAAGTCTTCATAGTCTAGATAGGATTGGTAAACGACTCAACAATATTATTCAACCCCTATATTGGATCTTATTCTCAGTGCTGGGAATATAAGAATAAGTAATGAATGGCTTCTTCCTCAATGAGCTCATGCCCTGGGGAAGATCTAAGAGAGTTATGTGTTGAGATTTTTGCTGTTTTTACCAAACAGGAAGCAGAAATACAGTTAATTCTGTTCCATTCAGTTTTCTTCTGTCAGACTATTTTCTCTTGGCTTCTGTTTTTTAATTTTTAAAGATCTTTAAACATTTTTTTAATAAGGTACTTCATTTAAGACAATATACAAATAGAATTTTCCTACAGAATCTCAGGAAATATCTTCTGCTATCTTCTCATAAATGTCCTTAGTCAGTCTAAATGGTTAACTCCGTAAGTAGTAAGGTTAAAGTACCTAACATTTATGTGGCCCCTTCCAAGCTATGCCTAGACTCTGCAGACTAAAACCGGCATTCCTCATTATTCTTCAGTGAAGTCAAATCTATGTTTTGTCTTCAAATACCTTACTTGATTTTTTGTAGAGAACGCTGACAAGTCAGTTTGTTTCCTAAAAATAAGTATGGGGAAAAATTAAGATTATTTGGTAAAATATGGGAAAACTGGTTTCAAGTAATTAACCCTGCTAGGAGTTGCTTTCTTAGCTATGTTACTCTGTTTGGTTCTGCCTAGGGTAACACAATATTTTTGCCACCTGGTAACCATTTAGTGGCTTGCTGTCTGTCAAATTGGAATCATTAATCTAAGGTCCACAAAACACACTGACCTCATCAAGAACTATCAGCCACATTAATCACATGGTGAGCAGTAATTAATACCCTTGCTGCACATCTCAGCAGATGCCAAGTGGTAACTGTGCCCAGAGACAGAGACATTTGGTGGGTGGTCTGAAGGTGGTATTCTTTTAGGATGAATTGAGACACATTGGTAGAAAACTTGCTTCCCAAATGAATGAGAAAATCAGTTTCCTTACTTGTCTGGCCTTAAGCACGCCCAGTGGTCCTACAGATTTCCTTGTTGGCCTTGTGTAAAGCGAATCATCTTTCCTCTGTGCTACAGCAGGATCTTTGACCTGTTTCTCTTAACGCAGTTATCATAGAGGTTTTTTAGGAGGCATGTCCCCTCTCTCCTATTAATATGTGAACACCCAGAAGGCTGAATATATGTTGTATTTATATTTCTAAGTCTGGACCAGCACAGTTCCTGGCACTTGTTACTATCCCATTAGGTACCTATTAAATGAATGATTGACTATGCACATGAATATACGCAAACAAACAATGATAAAGCACGTACTTCTCAGGGGTAGACCGTTGGGCGTCATGTTCCTACCCCCGCAGTATGTTCGGCAGAGAGAAGATGCTCGGTAGAGCCTCACTGAATGTATGCACTTCTTGACAAAGCCTTCGGTAGGATGCCTCTCCCTGGGACCGCTGCCGACCCTGTGCATGGTGGTAAATGGGGTCAGCTGTCAAATGAATTTTTAAAAGACCTCTTTATTCAAAGTAAAAATATTTTGTAGAAAGTTAGAAACTATAAACAACAACAACAACAACAGCAACAACAAGCCTGGAGGGATATTTACTGTAAGTGAAAAGATTTATGTAATTTTACCTAAAGAGAGGAGCCAGCAGAAGTCCCTGATAGGTGTTCAGATTCTCTGAGGACATCTGATAAAGAAGGAAAGACAAATAATCTGAGATATAACTTTCTTTTCTAAAACACTTAAAAACCACGCACACACACGCACAGATAGAGGAACACACACACAGACACACACACACACACACATGCACTCATGCACACCCCTAACTCCAGAAAGGTTATGTTACAGTCTCATTTTTACTGTAGCTAATAATGACATCAAAATAAAATGAAATATACCTTCCTATTTCCGGCTAAAACAACAATAAATAAAGATTTTTTTTTTATGTTGAAGGATTTATGTAGCTTACATTACATAGAGAGTTTTGGCAGTGGAACTAGGTCAGTTGTACATTAAATGCTTATTAATGATTATATGAATTTATTAAACAATGTAATGGCGTTTCCTTTTTTTGTCTTCAGAGTGTACCATGTGAAAGGAAACTTTGAAATTCCCTCGTGATTTTCTGAGTTCAATTTTTAATGGAAAAACTGTTTGGCATGTATTGGCTTATCTGGGGCTAGGTGAGTAGTGATCAGTGAAGAAAATATGTCTAATTTACCCAACCGACTTAAAGCACTCTAAAAATTCTAAACAAAAATGACAGGTAACCCTGGCGAAAAGCTAACTGAGGCGGACGTTGGCATTCAGGACTCGTCTCTCTAATTTAGTGGCTTGTGCCTTTCTGACCTGCTGCTTCACTCATTTGATATTCTTATCAATTATTCATTCATCTGGTTTCAGCTTGGCCCTCAATCTGATCATCCCATCGTGTAGTCAGCTGGTCTGGTGTCTCTGCAGAGCTCATGGCCTCCACTTCCTTTTCTCCTGTGTGCAGGCCTGCTGCTTAAAACACTACCAGAGGGCAAACACTATCCTTCCTGTCCTTCCCACTGCACTGGTTTCAATTTTAGGTGGGAAAATACATCTGAAATAATTAAATTTAATAATTTACTTTCAGAATTAAAATACATATGTTCAAAGTGGGTTGTTTGTTATAGTAAATCATTTCATCAATTTATTATTCTATCCTAGGTCCTTTTCATTTCTTTTCTTTTCTTTTCTTCTCTTTCTTTCTTTTTTTTTTCTTGAAATGTGGGGAGGAGCAGAGGGAGAGGGAGAGGGAGAGAGTCTCAAGCAGACTCTGGGCCGAGCATGGAGCCAATGTGTGGCTCTGTTCCACGACCCTGAGATCATGACCTGAGCCAAAATCAAGAGTCAGAGGCTTAACTGACTGAGCCACTCAGGTGCCCCCATTTCATCAATTTAAAAATAGTCCTTCATTGCTGTCCATTTCTCCACTTTTCACCTTTCTGAGCCCTGAGCTTTGTTTATCTGCACTCAGGGTTGCCCCCTCTGGCTTGTAACACAAAGCACCCAAAAATTGGGTCTATTTCATTTCTTCACCAGCTTTAGGGAGTTTTTTGAAAGGGTGAAAGTAACAGTACTTTAATTCATATAATCAAAATATGGAAAGCGGTTATTTATTTCTGTGACCATGTCATGTGCCTAAACATTTTTATGTTGGAAAGTATATATCATCTGTATTTGCCTCATGAAAACATGCTGGAGACACCTAGCATACCCTTTTACTAAACAGAAGTAGCGTAATAGTTCCCACCCTGAGAGGATGCTTTATCATAGCACACATATTTAAGGTATTGACCTTGGATTCATCATAAAGAAATTTAAAAAATGATCAGACCCATAGTTTATTTTCCAAGTATTCTGATAGATGGTCTGGGGAAATACAGTTTCTCTAGTCATGTTTCAACCTCCTGCCATTTATTTTACTGGATTGAAGCCTATCAATTTGAAATGTATTGGCACAATCGCATGAAATGAGGTTTGGAGGATATTTGAGGAATGAAACTTGAAATTCAGTAGGGAAAATTGAGAGGATTATATTGAGTAAAGCCTAGTAAATGGTAGTGTTTGAACTGAGCTAATAGACAATGGAAGAAGAAAGCTGTAAGTCGGGCAAATTACTATATAAAAGGTACTAAAACTGAGTTATCAGAATTTGGCCTGGTAATAGGTAGGTTAGCTGAGGAAAAATGAGTACATATGTGTATGGTTTCCCTACTCTTCCTGTATGTGTGAGGGCCACAAGGTGTTTCATAGCTGATTATAGGTACGTGATTAAAGGTGCATTATAGGTACACGATTAAAGAAAACTCTACTTTGTTAATGCAAAAATGATAAACGATTCACCAGATGAAAAGATAAGAGAAGCACTGCCTAGCCACAGAGCTGTGAATTTGTTTGTGAATGAAGCTCTATGTGCGATGGATTGTCTGTTTAAAACAGAAAGCAGGGGCGCCTGGGTGGCACAGCGGTTAAGCGTCTGCCTTAGGCTTAGGGCGTGATCCCGGTGTTATGGGATGGAGCCCCACATCAGGCTCTTCCGCTATGAGCCTGCTTCTTCCTCTCCCACTCCCCCTGCTTGTGTTCCCTCTCTCGCTGGCTGTCTCTATCTCTGTCGAATAAATAAATAAAATCTTAAGAAAAAAAAAACAGAAAGCAAAATCACTTATTCGGATCCCCTTTTAACCCGATATGGCTAAGGCATCGGTTTCAAACTTCAAGACACAGACGAGTAAGATCATGCGTAGTGCGATGTTATGGTGGGTTATAGATTGGTAAAACATACGCTTACTGCATAACAGTGAGAAAACTATGTGGATATAGGATTTCCTGATTATGTGTTTGTTTTTTGAGTAAAATTTCTGAAGGACAGAATCATGTTTTATTTAATAATCAGAGTAAACCACATAAAGTGGACTGTGAATGAATTAAAGAAGAACAAATATTGAAGATTTTCCTGCAGGCCCAGCAGCAGTTTGAGTGCCAGCTGCAGCTTTTCCTGTAGAAGCGTGAACATCTCACTCTTGTCCCCTAGTAGTTGTAGGAGGGAGAAATTTTGAAGGAAGGACAGGAGAAGTCATGGAGCAAGCAGTGTAGGGTGTGTGTGTGTGTGTGTCTTGGGGAGGGTGGAAGTGGGGAAAGGCATAGAATAGAAGAAATACTCCCAGAGTTACTTCCCTTCACTGCCATTCTTTATGTCTGGATTCTTCTTTTTTTTTTTTTTTTAAGATTTATTTATTTATTTGACAGAGAGAGACAGCCAGCGAGAGAGGGAACACAAGCAGGGGGAGTGGGAGAGGAAGAAGCAGGCTCCTAGCAGAGAAGCCTGATGTGGGGCTAGATCCCAGAACGCTGGGATCACGCCCTGAGCCGAAGGCAGATGCTTAACGACTGCACCACCCAGGCACCCCTTATGTCTGGATTCTTAGGACAGGCCAAATAATGTCTAACTCTCTGAAAGGAGAGAGAACAGAAAGATCAGTGGAAACTGAAGGTCAAGAAAAACCCCAAAGGGAAAACACAGATTCAAAAGCCTGAGTAGACCAGCAAACTATGCAGCTAGATTGGGCAGTATAGCTATGGGTGGTCAGAAAGTTCAGGAAAATGTTCCCAGTCATGCCATGGAGCCAAGCACCATCTTGAGACAAGAGAGCTATTTCTTGGAACATCTAAACCACAGTTTGTACAAGTATCTGCAGACAGCATCAGAAGAGGAGTCTTGGTGACATATCCTAGAATGAGTAAGGAATAGGTGAAAGAAACCATCCTCTTGGCCCAGATGACTACTCTGTACCAAGTGCAAACTGTAATGTTTAAATGCTGAGTTTCGTTTTCATGACTGGTCGTGAAGGTTCTCCCATAGAACAGTGCACAGCAACTGGTGAACATAGAAACGCAGAGGGAGGGAGATAGATGAACAGTAAGGGGACAGTGGTAGTAACAGTTGAGCCCGGAGGCCTTGTCCATTAGAAACTGGATTTATGTAAGTGCAGCGAAATTTTGTAGCATGCTATATTTAGAGCTTCTACCTCTATCAGAAAACCACCTTGATAAAAGTAAGAAAGATAAAAACAGAACCAGTACTGGCCCTAGGACTTTGAAGAGAGATCGTTGATTAAAAGAGACTCCCACCTGATAAATAGTGTTACCATTAATGTCTGTGCCTACATCAGTCATTTTAGAAAGTCACCACCTTTGTTACCTTTTACAGCATTTTTCTTCCAAAGTTTATTTTTAAATTATAATTTAAATATTATGCCCCAAATCTGAAAATTCCATTAAAAAACTCTATTAATTTATAATATAAAAATATCTGACTTTGAATGAATACATACAGATCACATGGTCCATCACTCATCTATTTCATTCATTTACTCATCCACCTATCCATCCATCTATTATTTATCCAGCCAGCAAACATTTATTGCAAATACATGGTGTACCTGACCCTAGAATGGAGGCATTAACAAGATCTTCTTCCTGCCTGGAGTTTACAAGTCTATAGATTAAAAAACCACCATTTAGTGAATGCAGAGAGATCAGTGTGCCAAGAAAAGCCTGCATAAGGTACTGTCGGAAATGATGGAGGTCTCCTGAGTTTGTATACTCACACCCAAAATAAATGAAATAGTTTTTCTCATACCTGACATTCTGGGCATAAAATTGCAGGTGTGGTCTGATGGTTTCATCCCATCAAGGCTCTGGTTTCCTTCCATCTTGTTGCTTTGCCGTCATCGGTGTGTTACTTCATCCACATGTTCCACCATGGTTCCCACCCCCATCCTCACTCCAGTCAGCAGGAAAGGGAAAGTGGAGAAGTTGAAGCCACTCAGGATTCTCTTCAGAGCACTGGAGCACCACTCACATGATGCACATATCCTCTGGGCTCACGCAACATTGGTCCAAATTCAGTTTCATGACCATATCTAACTGAAAGGTACGTAAGAAATGGAAATATATTCTTTCTTGTGTATGGCCATGACTTCAGCTAAAACAAGGATACAAGCAAATAATGGATTAGGGAGAAGGTACCTAGCAGTCTCTGCCAGAGAACCCGTTTCGGTGTGTGAGTGAATGGAAGGCTCCTTCAGCATGAATTGGAGTTTGCTAGGCCAAAGCGTGGGGAATGGTGTTCTGGGACCAGCATGTTCATCAAGTTGCTATGTACCTAGACCTTAGCAAAGTATCTTCCAGTATACCAGTTATTTGCATACTGGTTACCTTTCAGAGGTCTGAATAAGGGCCAACCCTGGTTGGGTTAAAATGGTCTCAAAGAGAGACCTTTTTTTTGCAATGTGATATTACTTTTATGGTAAAGGAGCAAAATTACTGAAGAACACATGCTTATTTTTTTTTAACTCATCTACCATTTAAGGATATTCTTGGTCATCATTGCTAGGTTGCTGGTCTTCTAATGGACCGACTAGGCTACTGGATGGAAATGCAGCATGTAAAGATTTCTGCTCACATAAGAAAATCATTCTCCTGGAGCTCAGTAATGGGACAGAATGCTGGGGGTGCTTTTGGATACACAAGGATGGGAAATTTAGGGGATTGATTGCTTTAATTCGTGGGAGTTAAGAGAAAAAGCTATCCAAAAGAGATTATAGAAAATATTTATTTGTATTATGTGTTGTATTCCTGGTCCCTCTTTTTGCTGCCTCTTCAAGACATTTCAGTAAACTTATATATTATTCTTTAATACTTCAGGTCATATGATTTTTTTTTTTTTTTGATGTAGTACCACACTGAGATAAGAGTTGAGGCTGGGGAAGAAAATACCGTTTTATTTGAAGGACTTAGGATAGTCCTCTTGCCCAAGTATTTTCTGAACTTTTAAAGGTCAATAAATTGAATAGATAGGTGCCCGTATAATGAAATCTTGGGTCCCAGAGAAAAAATTCACCAAATTCTCTTCTCTGCCCAGTTTCCTAGAATCTATCTTTTGGTAGATTAAGTAATGACTGACAATTCTCCAAAAATGTACCTGTTCCTTCCTCTGTGGAGTGACTTAATCAGTCTCTAACATTTTAGTGTACATTGATTTACATTTCGGTTATCTGATAACTGCAGAAACGAGGGCCTGGGGACACACACAGGTGAAAAAACTCCCAGCCGAGGGGAGGTGTTTGAAGCAGGGATGGAGTAAGAGTGGAGAAGTGGGCAGCGGAGAGGGTATCAAAGACAAATTTCATCTATTTGCTTTTTGCCTGAGGCTGACTCAGCCACAAAAATTTAAAAATGCGAATAACAAAAAATATGTTTCTCAAGGAAAACCTCCTTTATAGAAAGACTATGTTTTTTCTTTTCTTTTTTCTTTCTTTCTTTCTTTTTTTTTTTTTCCATGTAGTATTACTTGTTAAGGGAAAGTTTTCTCTGGAATAAATGAAAGACACTATATTTTCTCTAGGTACACTTCTAAGCCTTTCAACAAATATGAGAAAAGCTAAAAAGGAATCTTCCTTTCCTGAAAGCCTATTTTTGTGGGATGGATTTAGAAATTCATCATGTTTGTCAAAATATGACAATTATTTATCAAACTTGATAGACTTCAGGGCTGTTTCATGGTCTTATTTCACTTATTTTCTGTAAGCAATCCCTCTTCTTCTTTTGACAAATGAATGCAAACAACATTTACAGACTGACATATTTTTCCCAGAGCCATCATCATTGGATTTAATGATCACCGGTGATGACATTTTTCCTTCATTTTTAGCCTTAATTCCACAATATAAATGGGACACAAAAGCAGGTTTGTGTGGCAAGCCCCATTTGAGGGATAAGTATAGTTCAGAGCCCTAGGGAGATGTCTTGTTTATAAAGCTTTTCCTTCCATTAACACTACCTGACCTTCAGGGTGGTCTCACATAGCCCTCATGTGCCACAGATAACAGGCCTCAGGATGACTAAGACTGTATGTGTCACAAATCCTCGATAGCAGAAAACCCAAATTATCTTGTCACCATTTCGCACAAATGAAATAGAAGCCCAAGATAAGGACATTGGCTGTTTTCCACAAGATGGCAGTGGTCTTTGTGTAAAGAATTGAAGCATAGAATTCACTAGGTCTGATACCAACTGCGACAAAATTTTGCCCTTGTGAATTTAATGCCTGTGAAAACCGTGTCATGGTTGTTTTCTCTGCCATGGGCTGAGTTCTGAAGAACAATTAGCTCTATTTTCATTGGAGAGAAAAAAATGCCGCATATATAATATAATGTCTTATATAATGTCTTTCTCTAAGGAGCCAAAAGTATTTTGCAGCTGTTATTTAATTAACCTCACACTATGCCTCTGAGGCAGGAAAAAGGAATTACTGTATATCCTATTTATCACAGTGAATTTAAATAATTTACTGATATCATTCATAGGGGGAAATGGTGGCACAGGGAATAAAACATTTGTTGAGTTCTGGTGCATAGCCCTAATTATTTAAACCAAGCTGATTTTCTGTAGAGGGTGATGTTTATAAATTTAGAGAAGACGAATTTTAGTTCATATTAAAAAGTGAATTCCTCAGAAATGCGAATTCCAAAACAGTGGTTTTCCCATTTTAATTTGAGTGCCCAAGTAATTTAGTTTGTGAGTTTATTGCATAAGAGTACTGGGGAGCTTTCAAGACACAAAATCCATGTCCTAGACAGTCTGCTTTAATAGATCTAGGAAGGGGAGAGGTATTTCTTCTAGGAAGGAATTTGCATGTTTTAAATCTAATCCAGGTGATTCTGAGACTTGTGGTTTTGCCCACACTTTGAGTTACTGTTCTACAAGCCTGAAGTAATATACTGTTATGATAGAGAAATGGACCCAATTTCTGAAATTAAAAGAACATAATTTCTCTGGAGAAAGATAACTCCATATTACTTAAAAACTTGAAACATAACACTTTCCCTCAATTTGGAAGGGTAAATCCGTAAGTGTAATTATTATGCCTTATTCATAAGTTTTATTTAAAAATCAGTTAACAAAATTTTAAGCATAATTATTTTTAAACTGTACTGTCAGAAGAATAACTATAATGATTTTTTTTTTTTAAATTAACACATGATTTGTCTTTCTCTTGAATTCAGTGGTCACTTTTGCCTAGGCTTTAAGTAACTGGATTCTGGTCTATCTAGAATCTTGGACTCATAGGACTAGAAGGGACCCTAAAGATATTCAGGTGCCAAGTGTAGTATAAAAGTTAACCCACTTCTGGTAGCATGAATCTGTTCTCCTTCTGAGATAGAAATCATCCAAGTCTTTTTACTTGGTCTTATCTGCTTGTTCTATTGAACCTACATTAGTTCTCATGATAGTTAATACAATGGTAAACTTAACTGAATCACTGCGTTAACAGATGACACATTCTGAAGAAGTATGAGTCCATGATGCAGGATATTTAAGGGAGATGATAAGAGACTGCGTAAAGATGGCTGTGTGACTGCAGGAACCTTTCCCTTGCATTTATGGTACAGAAGGGTCAAGGATTGGATTGTGAATGTGACTTTCACAGAGGGCTGTTCACATGGTGTGTCTCTTGAACCTGTCCACAAAGGGATGATGGGTTTCTGCCTTTTGTCATATTAAGAAAAAGTGTGATTTAAGGAGAAGGCAAGGACATAATTTGGGCTTCTGATGGTTTGGTGAACATTATGATGGGTTTATAATTACTGCCTGGAAGATCTTATGGCAAGAGTAGGGTGGTCAGTCTTCTTTGACAGCCAGATTGCTCCCAGAATAGCTGCATTCTTATATCGTCATATTCCTGCCAGTCCTTGGCAGTGTCTAGCTTCCTAATGTTTACCACTTTATTAAATGTAAGCTGATATTTTACTTTTGTTTTAATTTGCATTTCTCTGATAGCCGGTGAACCTGAGCATCTCATTAATTGTTTTCTGCATTTTGGTATTTTTCAAAATATGTTGCTTATTCCTATTTTTTGCTCATTTTTCTTTTGGGGCTGTTATTTTTTTTTCCCCTATTGATTTACATAAGTCCTAAGTAGGATCTAGTGTATATTTATGTACATAGCATATTCTGGTGTAATTCTCTGATGCTTTCAGAAATTATAAATGCATTCTCCCATTCTGTCAATTATTTATTAACTTGGTGGTATCTCTCAGTGAGTAGAAATTCTTAATTTGGTTGCCATGAAATTCATCCCTTTCCCTTTGTTCAGTCTTCATAATTTTGTTTAAGCAGTCCTGCCTTGCTTAGGATACAAAAAATGTTTACCCAGGTATTCCCCATTGATTGCAAATTAATCCCTGTTATATATTTATGTTGATGCAGAGATGCACAAATTATTTTTCTGCTTCATCGAGAAAATAATCAAGATTATCAATAATAAAAATAATTATATAAAAAGCTACTCCTATAAAAACAGATACATTTGAAGTGTCAAAAACAGTGGAGACAATTTAGAACTATATAGCTAGTACTTCTGAAAGTGAGGTCTGTGGGGTACTTGCATTATAGTTATCTTAGATATTCATCAGAAGGGCAGATTTGAGGTGCTTATCCCAGACTTGCTTACTCAGAATCTCTTGGTGTGGACCCAGAAATCTTTTTCTTCACATGATTTTGAGGTATTTTGAATGTGTACCAAGAACTGTTTAATACCACTAGGCTAGGAGTACTAAGTTTGAGCTTTAAATCAAGATTTGAGCTTTTAGACAGCACTGATTATGAAGAAAACATTATGGGATGTAAATTCTAACTATGTGATAAAAATAAATGCATAAGTTCTATACAAGAATTAAGCTTTATCCTGGTTCTAAATTCTGAAAGGATATATATCCCTACCCATGCTGAATCTGTATGAATCCTTTTGTAGAGGACCCTGAGCAATATAAAGACAGTCTTTCAAAAGTAATTTTAAAAATATTTAGTAATGGTTTTTTTGTGGTCTTTGGTTTATTTAATCTTCAGCAGAAACTGAGAGTAAAACATTAAAGTAACTGTATGAATGCATTTTTCCAACTGAGTTTGAATTTGTTTTTTATAATGTATCAAAATTAAGAACTAGTTCAAACTGTTCTGCATTGTGAGGAATATTCTTGGGGTGGGGGGAAGGGCAAGGTAAAGAGGGCAAGGTAAAGACGCTTAGTCATCACAGGGTTCCCTGGTTCAAAATTTTTATATCAAAATGTGGTATTAATAGGAACATTGGAAAAGTATCAAAATGTTGAGGTAAAGGTCTCCTAGGTTGTTACATAATGAGAGGAGGATGGGAAAAACTACTTGTAGTGGACCAGTGGAGACTGAATTGTTCAAGGATTCCTGAAGTGCTCTTTCTTTCTACTCCAAAGCTTTCAATTGCTGATCAATACATGAAAGCCCCAGGAGCCCGTGGTATTGGCTTTGTTGTTAGATATCCTACTTAAGGACTCTCTTTTGATAATGTGTCAGAATGACTATAATTTGATTGAAAAACACTTAGCACCTGTTCAGTGTACCTGTAATCATAGAGTTTTAGGGATAGGAAAAAACCCTTTCTAGCTCAATTCGTCATTTTATGTGAGAAAACTGAGAAAACAAAGAAGTGATACAGCTTAGATCTTTCATTTATTGGCAAAGCTGAGCCTAGAATTCAGTATTCCTGAGCCAAAATACAAGAGAAAATTGAGAACAGAGCTTTATTCTGGAAAATAATGGATTGGGGACAACACTGAGGTAGATTTTCTTCATATCTGCCAACTTCCAGAGAAGGGCAGAGGGGATCGGGTGAGCACTTTAGATGCATGAAGGGTTTTATTTTGAGATACTTGTAGATTCACATACAGTTGAAAAAAACAGTATGGAGAGATAGTGCTCTTTACCTAGTTTCCCCCCAGTAGTACCATCTTGTACGACTATAGCACAATATCACATCCAGGATATTGACCTTGATGCAGTCAAAATATAGAACATTGCCATAAGGATCTCTCATGTTGCTGGTAGATATATATGTTAATAAATGTTTTTTTAATTAATTAAAATAAAAGATATTACCTAGTATCTTTTATTAGACTATATCTAAGATCAGGTCATATTTTATTTCTTAAGGTGTCCATATTAAGTCTAAGAACACTCTCTACTTCCAGTCAAATGAAGGGAGCTTCATGAAGAACCTTCTTTTCTAAGACAAAACAAACTCAGTTCTGTCCTCTACCTCTAGAGGGGGGACCTAGATGGCAGGAAGTCCTATTTGGGAAAAGTAGCTAATGACTCCCAAGATGGTTGTAACTTTCTCTTAATTCCTTTAAAAATGTTACCAAACCAAGACTACAAAGAAAAAAAAAATAAATAAAAGAATAAAAAATAAAAGTGAGTATTAATCACCTGAAATATTGAGTTACTTTATATTAATAAAGTAAAAGTACTATAAAAGTAAAGGCATTCATAAATGATATCCATATTAAATTCTGAAACTTTGGTTAAAATTTGGATATTAAATAAGCACTTAAGAAAAATGTATTTAAGATGAATAATCTTAAGAATGTGATCAGAAAATATGGGGACTTAGGTTTGATCAACATGAGTTTAGTTAAAATTCTTGCAGAGGCTTGACATCAATAATTATTGTAAAGGGAGTTCCTAAGCAGAAGGCACAAAGTTTCAGTTAAGCAAGACAAATAAACTCTAGAGATCTGCTGTTCAACATTCTATTTATAGTCAACAATAATATATTGTACACTTAAAATTTGTTAGAAAGATAGGTCTCATATTAAGTGTTCTTACTACAATAAAAAATGTTGTTTAGACCTGAATCAAGCAATCTATGTACAGAAAGGAAATGGATTTTGAAAAATAAGATGGGAGGGGCGCCTGGGTGGCACAGCGGTTAAGCGTCTGCCTTCGGCTCAGGGCGTGATCCCGGCGTTATGGGATTGAGCCCCATGTCAGGCTCCTCCGCTATGAGCCTGCTTCTTCCTCTCCCACTCCCCCTGCTTGTGTTCCCTCTCTCGCTGGCTGTCTCTATCTCTGTCGAATAAATAAATAAAATCTTTAAAAAAAAAGAAAAAAAAAAAGAAAAATAAGATGGGAATATCAAAGCAATTCTTGCTGATAAAAATAAAAGGAAACACACGATGCAGAGTACTAACCAGTATGTGATCATTGCCGAAATAAAAGGAAACAATCTTCATTAGAAAAATCTGGAAAACAAAATTTATGGATGACAAAAAATGAATCGGATCTGGATTTATTAGGATATTTTCAATGAAGATATAGAGAAGTTAAAATGAGTGTTCATAATTGATAGCTATCAGGTATAAGATAATTTTTTTCTAGAATTTCTTTTGAGTCAAAGCAAGAGGAATATCAGCAGGGCCAGTTTCATGTCTTGGGTAGTTTGTAGTACTAGTAATACCTCAGGAAAACTCTTCTTAACTAATTCATTTAAGGACATAGCAAGAGATCAAAATCATATAATTTCTAAGTTGGATTTAGAGTCAAAGAGACTGATTCTTATTTTTACATAAGAGAGCAAACAAATTAATAAACAAAATGTTCTTTTAATGGATTCTAGAGGAGAGGACTAGGACTTACCTTGTCCAACGTAAGACTGTCTTTTTGCATTTCAGTATTTTATTGGTGTTTCACTGTCCAACATCAAGGTTACTGGCAACTTAATCCTAATTTCTAAAGCACAGTTAACAACTATTTCTTTTCTTTCAAAATAAGATTGAAGTTTTGTGAAATGGTTTGAAGTAATAAAAAGAAGTTATCCGTCATAAAACCAAACAAGAACTTCTCATCTATCTTTAGCACTCTTAGGATGGTGAAAGTTTAATGTTAGCCGCATTGCTATAAGCATTCAGGAACTATCCAGGGAAGTCATTAAAGTCAGAATGCAACACAATTCAATGAATTTTTAACCGACTGACAATTTTAGGGAAAAAAGTGTTTGCTTTTTTTTAAAATATGATTTAGTCTTTTATAAATTTCTCACCACCAGAAACAATAATTTTTCATTTCCTGATTGACTATACTGGATATTTAAAAATCCTACTCTGCAAACACAGGGTGCAGACATGCAGAGAAAGCCTTCAGTATTTCATGTGTTCACTACTCTTGTTTTGCCATTGGTTGGGAAAGAAGGTTAAATAGTCAAAACTCATTAATTGCTTAAAAATTTAGCTCTAGTCTTTGAATTATTAATCGGAAAATAAAAGTGACATGTCAGTGGTTGAAGTTGGAATAAGTCCCTGTGGGGCCAGGATGGGAGGCTGTTTAGGTGGGTTTAGCAAATCCTGTGCCTGTTAGATAACAGCACATCAGCTGGGCCACTCATTGGCTGGGGTAGTCAAGAATAACAGACATGTGTAGGGCTAGAAAGTTGGTGAAGCAGTTGCATAACTGTTATCTCATGACGCGTGACAACCTGGACCTTGAAAAGGACCTTGCTCAGAAAATGTTAGAATTTTCAGAATGAAACCCTTGACCTGCATTTAATTTAGATACTCAACAAGAAGCCATAAGAAATCATACTTCTCTGTTGAAGAGGCTTGAAAGCATACCCTTATGCTCAGGGTAAACCTATATTTTATAACTCCCTTTATTGATAAGTCAGAACCTAAATTTTCTTATGAAAACCAAGAGCTTCACATCCATTCTTTTTTTTCCCAGAGGAAATAATCTGCAGTAAGACAATACAGTCTGTTTGACAGATGTGAATCACCTTGTTCTGCCTTTATGAGAGCCTAGGGGCTGGATCTTTGAGAGGTTGACTGCCTATCCAGTGTGAGGTTACCAACGCTGGATCATTCTACTTTAACTTCTTTCTCTAGGGTAATAATAGTAATAATTGGATACTTTTGTTTTGCCCTGTGAGGAAAGACAACATCATGTTTAAACTTACTTTCCTTTCATTAATTTTTCATAATTATACTTTCTGAATTTGTACTCACATAAACACATACTCCAGTGTAATCCTTATAGTCTATAAATAGAAACCTTTAAAATTCTGCATTCATAGTTTAGGGACATGAATTAATTATCTGCAACTCTTCGCTACCTCTTGTGACTATTTTAGCTTATTACCATGGTAGCCATATGCTCTACATGTTAACCTGAAAACAGTACCAATTAAGAAGATATATTTTACCTCCTTTTCCACTGTATCACTGTCTAGTTGATCAATGTGGGAGGTAAAAGACCAGGATTATATATTCTCTATTATGTAATGTTAAATGCATGGATTTGAGAAATTAGGTAAAATTTTCACCTTTTTTCCATCTTGTGCCTTTGGTTCCCAAGAAACTATGTGAAGGTAGTTTGAGGGACAAAGGAAATTTTGAGGTGAGAGATCACTGTCTTTAGTTCTCAACAATTTATCTCTAAGTGCAATGTAATTTTGCATGAATGGTGTATGAAGATAATCAGTTGTACAATGTAAATGGTTCTTACTGCTTTCTCTTGTTACTCCAATTGGCTCATGAAAGATAATCTTTAAATTGGATCTGATATGCATCTATAACTAATAATGGAGAGAAGAGTTCAGGCAGTAGATCTATTTCATTCAAAAGAGTGACAGCTATAATTCTGCTCTTTTTCCAACCTGTGTCATATATAAAATTTGCCTGGCATTGTGAAGGACCCAGTTAGAATATGATGGTTCAAACCTAAGCATGCTGGAAAATGATAGCCTTATTCTCACTTGAGAACACAAATGTGAAGGTATCTCAAATTCTTCAAGTTTTTTTGCAGAGTTTTTTTCTTCCTCGGCTGGACAAGTAAGCCTGGGACCCACCCACTCTATCTGCTTCTACTTTTGGTGGGGAAAACATTGCAGTTTCAATGCATAAACATATTTTTATTGAGGTATAGGCTTTTATCCGTTTTCAAGCCAGGAAAATGGATACTTCTGTATTTGAGCTGCAACACCTGTAAGTTCTAAACTCTAAAATCTAGTTATTAGAAAGTATAGCCCATAAGTACAGTTAGCATTATAGGGTTAACTGATAGCCTTGGGCAAATATAACTGATGTAGACTAACACTAATTTATAATTGAAGTGCGAGAACAGCATGACTGAACTTTAAGTAACTCAGAACAAAATGAATGGTTCATGAAAAAATTGAATGTCTATCTGAGAATAGTGGGCAGTACAGCCTTATATTTGTATGCAAGCAAGCCAGAAACTTGAAAGTTTGGCCATTGTGTGGCAGATTGAAGATTCCAGATATAGCATAGGTGATGAGGTTTTTTTTCTCCTAGCCACTTCTTTATGGGATTTCATGTTAAATTCTCAATCACTGCTTATTATATCCCTCTTGAAGCTACTGTTTGACTTCTGCCCGACTTTGCCAGAGAGTGACCATGGGCCTCCCATATTGCCCAATTCCTCACGTGCACAACATACACTTTAATTGAACATTTGAAATCATTGTGGCAGTCTACAGCATAGTGGACAACAGAAAATAACCTAAAACTACTCTTCTTACAATTCCTTGCCATCTCTACCTTGGGGATTCCTTATGATTATCCCTTTCCTTGACTTTTGTATGTTAATAGTATCTCCCTTACTCCCTTGAATGTTCCTCCCAATCATACGTGAAACTTTGTAAACTTCTTGAAATAAGATCCAGAATTATAATATTTCATTAACAGATCCTAGTTCAAATTCTTAGGCAGTCCTTTTTCTCCCACTAAGCAGAGAAAAATCTAAGCATTTTTTCCCTCTATTATACATATGTGAAAATGAAAGTTATGGAATTACTTGGCATTCATCCATGACATCAGAAGAAAGAACTTGCATTTTTGGTGCATTCCTGGCATCTCATCAAAAGAATTTGTGTGTACTTCTGGCTCTTTGTAAATGATTACTCTTGTATCTTTTATTTATATAATATTCAAGATTAGTCATAGTACCTGTGGACATTCAAACTTTTTTTTGTCTATATAAATATCACTTTGGTGTCATTGGATTGGCATATTAAAAAGTATTCTAAATTATTTGGATGTAAAATTCCATACACAGTGAGCAGTATTCTCTTAATGATTTTTAGATTTTCCAGATTCTAGAAATTACAGATTTTTAGTAGTCTTAATGAAGGAGTAAAAATAAGATACTTTTTGGGGCGCCTGGGTGGCACAGCGGTTAAGTGTCTGCTTTCGGCTCAGGGCGTGATCCCGGCATTATGGGATCGAGCCCCACATCGGGCTCCTCCACTATGAGCCTGCTTCTTCCTCTCCCACTCCCCCTACTTGTGTTCCCTCTCTCACTGGCTGTCTCTATCTCTGTCAAATAAATAAATAAAATATTTAAAAAAAAATAAGATACTTTTTGTCTTAGTGGTAGTGAAGACTTGTTTATTTTTCTTACAGATTCAGATTTCTTGCTACTGTCTGATACATTTTCCTAGAAAAGGAAATACATATCACAGTTTAATTTTTTTAAGTATATAAATTATTTGAAATTCTGTAGTATTTAATGAAATAAGAGAGAATTGTAGTTTAAGCTAAGACTGTTAAAACAGCAGGTAAAAGCATTGACCTAAAACACTTCCTTTTCATTAAAGAGTTACTAAGAGACTCTGTTTTAAAGAATTTCCTGGAGCTGGGAGAGACCTAAGTGGTCATTTGGTCTATTTACTCTATAGAAAACTTACCTATTTTTATATCCTAATTATTTCAAAATAATGTCTTCCCATACGGCCTCAAACCCTTTCTCATATATTTAAAATCTTGTCTTTTCAAAATGTTGGTTTTCTTTTGAAGATAAAGTCTCTTTCTCCCATGATTTCCTTCCCTTCTAAACCTCACTCTGATTTTAATCCCTTCTACTTGGCTTTCTTCTATGAAAAAGTATATGCCTATATATTCCAGGGGGCTCAATTAATTCTGGTATTTATTTAATCCCATATTAAGATACTTTGATATTCCCGTAGACAAGTTATGCCTAACCTTTTTTGGGGGGGACTTCAAGATTCTAAAGCTTGGCTTATTTGTTTGTTTATGTAGATATTTTTGGTTAATAAACTCCCTTGGATCACAAAAATGTAAGGTTAGTATGCTATCATCTACAGAATCTCAGCTATTATATTTAATAGGTCCTCGTGCTGCCCCCTTGGCTACACTGTGTTGTATATATGTTCTTTTCTATCAGATAACTTTAGTAAAGCATTGTGGGTGATCTGAAGACTCTGACTAAACCTAAAATTACACTGAGCAGCCACTGTAAATCTCCTCCTTGTTTAATGCTGTGCCATATATCAATAACAATAATAGCAGCTAATGCTGGTGATCTTGAAGATGTCTGTCAATCAAATACATGATTAATTGTGCCTTTCTCCTCTGAGTTTAGATTCAGTAAAGAATATATATATCTCTACAGAAGCATGATGCTAGGTTTTTTGTTTGTTTTATATTTTGTTTTCTGATAAAACTGGACTGTAGGCCTGCCACCATAATCAAATTTCCTTAGATTTGCCTTCATAGCTAGTATTTGGCATTGACATTTAAGAAAAGACTTAAAGTAGACATCTGGCTACATGTGTGGGGAATCAACATGCTTTATATCCAGAGGAAGAGGCAGGCTTGTAATCTGACTCGTAGTAGAGCTTTGATCTTGCTGTGGTTCTTGCATAGTAGCAGGGGCAAGACTAGACTTTCCTGCCTGGGGACAGGCTACTGCAAGAAGGGCATCCTGAGGGGAGAGTCACTCTTGCCTCGTGTTTCTCTAAAACTTAGCAATCACTCAGATAAATCACTCTTGCTGTCTAATGAGAGAGAGAGAGAGAGAGAGGAAGAGAGAGAGAGAGAGAGAGAGAGATGGAGATTGAGATAGGAAACTGCCTTCTCAATATTTCTAAACTGAAAATGCCGTCATTCTTCACAGGCAAAAGCAGGAACATCTGGGGAGGGAGAGCTAGTCCCCACTTTACTGACTATCATTTAATGAGCACTTAGTATGTACCAGACACTGTGTTAAGTATTTACATTTGTAGTCCTTTTTAAAGCCTCATAGTAAACCCATAAGACACCTCCCTTTTATTTATTTTTTTAATGTCTAGCATTTCTTTCCCCCATCTTCTGCTAATAACCCTTTTCTTCATTAGGAGAACCAATATTATCTAATACATAGATTTCTAGTAGAGCTTCTAAATAAGTACCCTCTGGAGTCAGACATGTGCTCAAGGTGGACCATTGATAGTTCTCTACCCCAAGGCAGAGTGATTTGTCCAGAGGGTGAATGTGTGACCCAAGTAGTTGGAATTTCAAATCATGTCAATTGAAAACTAGGATAGATTTGTTTCCTCCTTTCTAATATGTACACCTTATTTTAGAAATTAAGTTAAATAATTTATAGTTAAGCTCGAAACAGGTGTTGATTTTTCAGGATCCCCTGAGAGATCATAGATTTTTTTCTTCTATGAAATTTTTCAAATAATAAATTATATTAAGAGTTTCCTAATATTCCTAATCTGAATTTAACTCAGAGCCAGACATACAGTGGGAGCTATTAGCTAAACACATGGATAAATTCATGAAGGGCCAGTGGTAATTTGGTGGATGACTTACTCATTATATTGGAAGTTAGCAATGGCTATAAAAGAGGTCTATAAACCTGTTCATGAGAACAGAATCTCTGGAAAACCTTGGTCATAGATTTTGCAATTGCAAAGATGTTACCTTTTTTCCTGAAGATTGACTGTTTCTTTATATTTTATTTAAGTGCTTAATTTGATTTCATTTTAATCATTAATTTCACTGTTGCCATAATTTAACATGTTAAGTTCCCGGGAAGCTTTAATTCCTCTTTCTGCTAACCTACCTATGTCCCATTCTTTAGCATAATTCCCCTCTCATTACTCTTTACATGCAAACCATTAAAATTATATGAACAAAGTAGGCCTGTAGATTTATTTGCCTTTCTTTTTTTCCCTCTCTTCTTTCTTTTTTCCCCCCAACTTTATTGAGACATAATTGACAAATAACACTGTAAATTTAAGGTGTAAAATATAATCCTTCTGCATTCTTAAGCTCACTTCCCCACTGTAGTCTTCTGTAAGTTTACAGAGATGTCATTTCGATTGAAATGACACTTCTTTCCTTATGGAATAACAACCCAAAAAATATAAAACTGATGTTGGAAAATAAAGTTATCATAACACAATGTTATGTAAGGGAGTGTTTTGAGAATCTCAGAGTGTAGGTGAACAAGATAATCTTTTCATATCTGGCATTCCTGTGATGCTTGGCAAATGCCATCCTTTTTATTTTATGAAGGTGGGAAAGGGGGATGAGAACTAGACACCAATTAATTTACCTTAAGTTACATGGGCTTTATCTTCTCTTGACTGAGAGAGACACAAATACCTGGCTCCTCTGTTCCGTGGATCATCTTTCTTCTTGATTTATGTCTACTTGAAATATAATATTACACACAGTGCTTTCAGAGGTTATTCTTAGGTAAATGCCCATTAGACAATCATGTATTTGATCTATGCACATTATTTCTGTAGACCCTTACAATATTTTATTAATCACAATATACTGGCATGTGATCCTAAATGGCAAAATATAATGCCTCATGGATTAGGCGTGTACTACACAAAATAATGATGCAGAATTACCTTGAGTAATTTAGTTTCTATTTTAACACAACAGTCACTGTGCCTGAATGACCTTGGGTGTAAGATTAGAAGCTGTAGTAATTAGTTGGTTGGTTCCATATCACTTTAAGAGGTTCTATTAAAATTGTGAGAAAATAAATAGAACAGCAGGGTTGTCTGGGTGGCTCAGTCGGTTAAGCATCTCTCTTCAGCTCAGTTCATGATCTCGGGGTCCTGGGATTGAGCCCAGCATCGGGCTCCCTGCTCAGCAAGGAGCCTGCTTCTTCCTCTTCTCCCCGCTTCTGCTGTCTCTCGCTATCTCTGTCTCTCTCTCTCAAATAAATAAAATCTTAAAAAAGTAAAATTAAAATAAATAGAACAGCAGTCTGTATACTTAAATATTACATTCCTGGACTGTCAAGGCATTTGCAGAAAAGCAAAAAAATTCTTTCGTGAAATCTGTCTTCAGATTTTTGTCAGTATTTTTATATCAAAGAGGTAAGTGCTTTCTGCAATCATTGTGTGATCCTTGCTCATATTAGATAACTTTTTTCTTTCTTTTAAATAAGAAAACTCTTGGCTTATTGAGTTTTCTATATACTGAATGACACAATGTCTTGGAAAGCACCTCATTGATTTTTGTTGAGAGAAGTTGCCAGTTTAAATTTTGGAATATAACATTATATGTGAAGTGCAAGTGCTGAAATAGTCACTGTGAGGAAAGTTGAGGACAATTAAATAAAAATTTAACTGAAATTCAGGATGAATTGATATTTGTACAAGATACCAGTAATTCAGAGATAAATATAACAAACGGTTTCTGTCCTGATTTTTTTCTCAGCCGTATTGATAGCAAGTGTTTGCAATAAGACAGCATTGATTTTTGTACCAAAACAAAGAGCTTTTTTCCAAAATCATAGCAACTCCAAGGTCAAAACAAAATAAAACCTTAAAATACTTTTCATAAAGGCAGCAAGTTTTCTTTTTTAGTTATCCAACTGCAGTATAATTAGACTGTATGTTAAGTTGTCAAAGAATTTTCCAGGTGTAAAATATTTTAGATAACTATAAAACAATAAAGCAGCAAATGAAAAACGAGACAAAATGGATTTATATATAGAATAGTTTATCATCAGTTATGCTAGGTAATATCTTGAAAATAGTATTTGAAGTAATATTATATGATTTAGCTGCAAGTATGTGTGGCAATAAATTCAAGTCTAGAGTTATCCTTCAGTCACATAAAATATTGAACACAGCATATCATTTTAAGATGATGTGTAGTGCACCATGTAGAGAGCAAAATGACAATCTGCGATAATACTTTCTGACCCCAGCTCTCCAGCAAAGCCACAGTTTAACTGGTTTATTGACAGGGTAGATTATTATAGATTAGAATGGTTCACAAAAGATGGCAGCTTCTATTCTTTTGTAATAGTCCAACTGAGCTGTTTTTGAAAACCTTTCATCTAAGGAACTCAAAACATTACTAATAGGTACTCTTATGTCTAAACATTTATCTGGTAACTACTTATTTGCAAGGGATTTGGAATTGTAATTAATATTCATCAATTATGCCTTTGGGACATTCTAGCATATTCAAGTCATTTAAAAATGAGTTGCTGAGGCCAAGAAGTCTGATTAACCCCTTGAGAGAAACACTGATAGACCACTTGCTCTCCAAAGCTCAATTCTGTCCTGCAGCAATTGACTCATAGTTATGACTTGAGTTAGGGGAGCACATCAGTTAACCTTTTTTTTTTCTTTTTATAATTTTTATTTTGTTATATTAGTCACCATACAGTACATCCCCAGTTTTTGATGAAATGTTCCCTGATTCATTATTTGCGTATAACACCCAGTGCACCATGCAATATGTGCCCTCCTTAATACCCATCACCGCATCAGTTAGCCTTTTGAGAACCATTTGATTTGGGGCAAATTGCTTTACCTCCATTTTGTTTCTGTCCTTACATGATTGTAAATAAGAATATCACTGATTTTCATCATTCCACTTGTTTTACAGTAGACTTGATTTAGTTCATGTGTTATTTTGTTTTTCCAGAAAAGATTTATGTATATCAAGTATGATTAAACACTTCTTTGTTATTGCAAACACTTTGAAGAAAGGGTTTCATTTCATGCTTAGGGGACATTGTATTTTCTTAGAAACTTAAACCCTTTGAATTCTCTTCATATGTTTCTGTGGAATATTTAGCAACTGAAATCTCCTTCATTTAAAGTGTCATGAACAACAGATGGTGCCCCTAAAAAGACTAGTTTCATATTGGAGTCACTTTGCAATAAAGCAATATCCTTGAATTGTATTTGAAGTGAACTTAGTGCTTGTGAGTACAGATTAGAAAGCCAAATGAACCAGAAGATGGGAATGACAGATAATAGTAATTCAATAATTTCATTGTTGTCATAATTATCAAAATTATAGTGGTTGGGACTTTGGTATCTCTGAGTTCATTCTCATCCACACAGTTTGAGGCTTGAACACAAGTTTTCTGCCTGACTTTTTAAGGTGAGTATGTTTTTAGGATCCTTGTGTGAATTTTTTTTAACTCTGGACTTGATCTGCACCATTAGTTCTCCTGCGCTTCCAAGCTCCCAGCCCACACTGTGGATTTTGGACTGACCGACTTCCATAATCATGTGAGCTGATTCCTTATGATAAATCTTTTTCTATAAATGTTCACATCCTGTTGATTCTGTTTCTTTGGAGAACCCAGACTAATACAAATTGATTCCCAGTTTGGTATAGGATATAATAGATTAAGAAACGCAGAAAGGTTGGGGAGTAGCAAAATGTGGTGAGAAGATGGTAGTTTTATTCTGGATCTGAGCTAACCACCTGTGTGATTCTGAGTGAGTCTCAATGGACTTAAAGCTTTTTCTGTATCAAAATGGGGAAGTTCAACCAGATCAACTCTTAAATCCTCTCCAGCTTTAATGTAGATGGCTACATCCCTGGACACTGTTGCCCTGGGGATGGCTTGTAGTTTCTCTGGTACTTCTTTCATCACCACCATAATACTAAGAATTATGGGAAAGATTTACAAAGTGGGGTATTTGCTGAATATAAAGGAATAAATATCTTCTTTAATAAATTGCTATAAAATGGCAAGACCCAGTTATTTTATTCCATACTCACTCAAAATCAAAATAATGAAGTAATCCATTCACAAAACAATCAAATTCTTACTATGAGCAATTCTTATCTATGTTACACATTTTGTTTTAATACCATTGTTGGAGAATTTAATAATTCTAAAAGAAAACAACAAAAAAAGGAAAAGGCAATAAGTACACCAAGCTTCAAGAATGAGGTTTCCCAGGAGTGTAAGTTGAGTCTCCCTGAGGCAACAAATAGAAACTTAATGGGAGACATGAATATAATTGTCATTGTATCAGTGCCTTCAGCATTTCCTGTTTCCTGTTATATGTTTTACTGAGCAATTTTGTTAAGTGATTTCTTTCTTTGCTTTCTCTCCCACTTTCGTTTTGAATCATGATTTTAAAAATCCTTGTATTTTCTCTCTGTTAACTTTCATTTTTTTCTCATTGTTCCTAGATACTCTTTTATAATGAAATGGAAATTAAGTTTTTAATTAGCAATGCATATTTTTTATCTGCATATCAGTCATTGTCACCAGCATTATCATGTTCATTATCTTCACAGATTTTTGTGCATTTTCTGTGTGCTACTTTTGTAGATACCACATAGTTTATGAAGAAGATGCAGTTTATGAGACTTAGAGATGAATGTAGAGAGCAGATAAATAAAGGATTATATAAAAAGGAAGCAGGTGTTCCAGTTAATAAAATAGAAAAATATAGTTCCTTTATCTTAGTTATGAGTTCATCACAAACAAATTGCAAGCACTGAAAATGCAGATTTAGAAGTCACTGTTACATTTTAAGAATTATCATTAAGTTGACCTCATACTATTGGCTGTAAACTGTGTTCCTTGCTCTCAAGGAATATAATTGGTGCTCCAAATTCATGTAGTAAATTTTGTTCCCATCCTTTTATAGTGTTTTGAGCATTTACATCTACCACCAGGTATGCAAATCTCTGTCCAGAGTGCCTATCCTGTCCAGTTAGGACCCATTGATAGCCTCTCAGAATTACTGGTAGTGGCCTGATGTGGTCTGCTGCCCGCTGTGCGTGGAGACTTTCTCCTCCCTGGTAAAACTGTACAAGTCATCTGTGAATGTTGTAATTATTCAATAGTGAGCTCTGGGTCTTGCATCAACCCAAATATGCTCTTCCATTCTGCGTTTTACAAAACCAACACCAGTGCTCCTGAGTTAGTCACTCTCACAATCCAGTTAGTGAAGATTCTTCAGGAAGCTGATGACATCAATTCACTTAATGAGACAACTCCTTTACCTTATACTCCCTGGCTTCAGTAGCTTTTTGTCCCCCACAACCTTGACTAGCTTTTTGGTGACCAGAGGTTATAGAAGTGCTATTTGCTTTTCCAGCATAATTTTTCCTTCTGGTAGCAGCTGTAAGGCAGGCTGTATCTTGGAAAGGTCAAAATCTGAGCTTAATGCAGCACCAGAATTTACCCCCAACACTTTGTTTTACTTTGACAGATAACAGATAAAATAACATATAACAGATAAATAACCAAGCAGATAACAGATAAAAATAACCAAAAGGATTGTATATTTAGCTTGTTTGTCATGATTTTGCATTTTTTTTAATGTATCCAGTGAGCCAACTCCTTGGGAGTTGGATCTATTGTTTCTAAATCCCACTGGTAACTTTTACCTCCAGTAACAAATGGCAAAATAACTGCCATCTCCTACCACAGGGGACTTAGAAGCTATCTAGGCATTAAAGGCTCACCATTCTTTGCTCTCTATCCTTTTCCCAATTAATGCTTTCACCATGCTTTAGTGAGTCAGGGTCATTCTAGAGAATCCCACTTGTGATGCCAACTGCATTATCTAAATTGAAGCAAAAAAATGTGACAAAATTTAGTCTTCACTCATGATAAAATAAACTCCCAGTAAACCAAAAAGGGATTTTTTTATTTTGAAGACATCAAAACAGAACAAAACAAAATCCATCCTACCCTCTTCTCCCCGAACCCTGCAATTAACCTCATATTTAATGGTCAAACACTGACTCCTTTTCCCCTAAGATCAAGAATAAAGTGAGAGGGGCACCTGGTGACTGTCGGTTAAGAGCCCTACTCTTGGTTTAGGCTCAAGTCATGATCTCATGGTTGTGAGATCCAGGGCCTCAGGATGGCTTCGTGCTCAGCATGGAATCTGCTTGAGATTCTCTCCCTCTCTTTTCCTCTCTACCTCTCCCTCCTCTTGTACATGTGCAGGAGAGCACTATCTCTCTCTCTCAAATAAATAAATAAATAAATAAATAAATAAATAAATAAATAAATAAAATCTTTGGGGGAAAAAGCATAAAATGAGTGTTTACTCTGATATTTCCATTCAACATTTCTGATATATTTTCCATTTCTAACATTCCTTTGGTTCTGTTTTTTTCTTTTCTTTTTCTTTTTTTTTACAGCTTCCAACTCATTGCTGAAATTTCCTATATTTTCATGCATGTTGTGCACCTGGATCACCTGGATCTGTTAGCATTTTTCTCAGGTATTTTGTAGTCCCTATCTTAATAATTCCAACCTTTGAGCTATCTTTGGGTCTTCTTCTATTGATACTTTTCTATTTTCTATTTGTCCCTAGGCACATTTTCACGCTTCTTTGTGTGTCTCATAATGTTTGATTGCCTAAAGGGCATTTTGCATAAAAGGATACTAGACACTGAAGTTAACAGTATTTACCTCCTAAAAAGTATATGCCACTTCTTTTGCCACTTTGCTAGAGTGACGCCTAAGTTAATGTGGTCATCTGTTGTTGTTGAGTTGGTCTCTTATTAGTTAATTTATTTAGCTTTTGTTTGATTCTTTTCACCACTGGCCTTACACTTAGTATGGAAAATGAATTTTCCCATTAATGGTATTTGGAGTCTAAGCCCTGGCAAGATTCCAGAAATTTCTTAGTACTTTACAGGTGAGCCATCAGTTTTTTTTTTTTTTTTTTAACAATGGATGATCTTTCTATTCATTATATTTTGACTGCCAGCTTTTAGAGTTGCTGGGGAATTGTCTTTGTACTAGCTGAAGAATTATGGGAGAGGGTGGCATGTGGGTGCAGATACACTTAGTGGCTGGGGCTCCTTTGAATTCTAGTGTGTAATTCCATATGGTGGTTAAAAGTTTGTTAAAAGTTCTATTCATTCCTCCTTAAACCATCTGTGGTACATTTGTCCTCATTCTTGTCACGATGCCTGGGATATCAGCAGCTGTGGTCTTTTTTCTCCTGCGAAGGGCTTCTCATTTCTTGAATTAATTCACTTAGGTTTCTTTGTGACCTCAGATTTTTAATTGGCTTACAAGTTATGATTTTGTGGCTTACTTGGTTTGTTTTGGTTGTTAGGGTAAGAAGATTAGGACTTTTAACTTTTTATATCCTAACCAGACTTATTTTACTTATGCTCCATTTCAACTCTCTGTCTGGAGTTGAATGCTTCGGTTATTAAGTTATAATATTTCTTATCTAATAGTGACATCATTTAAAGGCATGGATTGGCATCTGGGATAAATTTCTCTTATACCCCATAAGTTTTTATATGTAATCCTTTCATTGCCATTAATTTCTAAATACTATTAATTGCAGTTTTTTGAGTTCAGTTCTTCCCAGGAGTACTTAGAAAGTGGGGTGTGTGTGTGTGTGTGTGTGTGTGTGTGTGTGTGTGAAAGAGAGAGAGAGAGAGAAAGAGTGTTTAATTCTGGTTTTGTTCTATTGTGATCAGACAAAAATGACTGCTGCTTCGGGGGAGTCTTGGAGTTCTCTTTATGACCTTACACTTGATGACATTATCTTTGGGTCAGGGTACTGAGATTGTGTGGCATACAGGTTACAATTAATACTTATTGAATGAATAAAAGAAACTCTTGCTTCTGCTAGATGTTAACTATGTACTTTTATAATGCTATTTGTGGCCCGAAAGTTTGATCTATGCCATTATCTTATTCAGATCTATTTATTTTTCTAATTGATCAATCAAAGACTGAGAGCACTGTGTTGTCTCCCATAGGTTGTGTTGCTGTCAGTTTCTCCTTGTATTTACTAAAAAAATGTTACTATTGCACTGTTTTGCTGCTCTTAATGGTTCATGCTAGTTATACTTTTTTTCTTATTATTTTTATACATTATTCTTTCACTTGCTGATTATCTTTGCATTTTCATCACTTTGATATTAATGTTTAATTTTTTTGTATTACTTTTGTGTTTGGTAAATATTTTTACACACTTAACATTGTAAACTTTTTTTTAATGTCACATTTTCTTAGGTGCAATTCTTATAAACAATGTGTGGTTGTGTTTTGTTTAAGGTTCAGTACTGGAGTTTTTTTTTTTTTTGATTGCTTTACATCTTTTTTTTTTTTTAATGATTTTTTATTATATTATGTTAGTCACCATACAGTACATCCCCAGTTTGGAGACTGTTTTTAATCCATTTTCATTTATTACCGTAATTGAGTGTTTTGCCTACTACTCTCATCACATTTTCTGTTTTTAATTCAGTCCTCCTCCTTGTCCCCTCACTCCTCCTCTTTCTTCTTTTTCATCTGTCTTTAGCTACATGGATGACTTTTGTTGTTGCTATTTTCATTTCTTTTCAAATTATTTTCAAATTTTACAGTATTTTAAATTTTACTAGTTTTTAACCTTTGATTTTGAAAAATGCTTGATCCTTTACTTTCATAAGTACTTAGGTAAAAAGTGAAGAACTATTTCTTGACTGCTCGGTGAATAATGTTAAATATGTATGTGACTTGGCCACAGATTCGAACAGGATTTGATTTTCATCATTCTCATTATTAGTGCCAGTTTTCCCCAATTCCTGCAATAGATTTACCTATACTCTTCATTTGCAGCTTTATTAAGAGTGTTCATCTTTTTCTGAATTTTCATAGCTATTTTCTTTGGAAGCTGAGCAAGGCTGATTCATGCATGCATCACCAGACAGGTGCCATCTTTAGGAATTTGCCTCCATTAAAGTTTCTAATGGAGGTTGACAAAACATAGAAAAGCTATTGATTTTTCTTATTTATCTTTTATTTAGCTAATCTACTGAACTACCTTATTAATTAACATGAGTTTTCAATTGATTCCCTGTAATTATCTGTTTATACAATTATATCACCTGGAAATAATGAAAATTTCGTATTTAATTTTCCAGATTTACTGTTTCTAAATTATCTCTCCTGTCTTATTTCACTGTTAAGTATGATTTGGCTATTGGTTCAAAGTATACAATTGCTGTGGCAATCACTGCATTGTTTATAAATGTTCACAAACTAACTGTGTAATAATCAGTTATTGAATATTTGGATCTTGCCAAGTATCCACATCTGTAATTTTTATATTCTTTCCTATTATTCTGATTGAGCATTGCCATTTCTAGCCATCTGGATCTTTGTTCTTTCTCCTGAAAGAACTCTTTAACCTGGCTCTGAGATCATGCTGTTAAGTTCTTTAATACCTTAAGTTAGAGTTAGTCTGAACCTAGTATTTTAAACTCATTTAGAATAGCTGCATGCTCTCTTTTACTATAGCCTCACCTATGACATATTTCTGTACTCTCTGTAAAATGCTTGTCCTACTCTTCGATGAATTGAAATGTATGAAATATTCTTTAGGGGCGCTGGTTGGCACGGCGGTTAAGCGTCTGCCTTCGGCTCAGGGTGTGATCCCGGCGTTGTGGGATCGAGCCCCACATCAGGCTCTTCCGCTAGGAGCCTGCTTCTTCCTCTCCCACTCCCCCTGCTTGTGTTCCCTCTCTCGCTGGCTGTCTCTATCTCTGTCGAATAAATAAATAAAATCTTTAAAAAAAAAAAGAAATATTCTTTAAATGAAAACGGTCATCTATGGAGAATCCCCCTTAACCCACAGATGGGGTTAATCTAATCTAAGCAGTCCTAATGCACAGGCTTTAAAAAATAGATTCCTGTGTATTGTGGGTGCAGTTGACAAGTAAGTAAATAGTTAGGACCAATACCAGTCCCAGGTCAAGAGATTCTTTTGGGCTGGGCATCCTCCCTTGATTGAACTTGGCTGGCACTTAATGTGATATGTTGTCTCCATTTAGACAATGGTTTGACTGCTACTGAGACCAAATCTCAGAAGAAAGCCAAAGCAACTCACCAGCCCGTAGCAGTCACATTTTTGGTTAGGGCTTATTTCTCTTTTAGTTTTGCCCCCCACCCCCAGTTCTTTTCATCAACTTATTTCCACCAAGATTTCTCTACTAGAAACTGGGGTTTAATTTGCCATTCCAAAACCTAATCCCTTAGGGGACATAGTTAATGATGTCTAGCTTCCCCTTCCTCACTAATAGGAGCTAATAGTCTCTAATAGAAGTCTTTCTCTCACCAATCTGTCTTTCCTTGTTGGTTAGAAGGAAATGCAGCATGATATAGTGGAGTCAGCTCTCATGGGAAGTCAGATTTCTGTTCTCTAATGCTGACTCTCTTCCTCATTTTTTGGAAAACCTTTGGCAAATGTGTGGAGGAGATAAGGGATTGATGAAGTAGGTGATAAAGGAATACCTGAGAAAATCAAGGACAGAATAGTAGAGCATTCACGTGAGCATAGAAGGATAAATGCAGGTGGTTACGTGGAGGGAAAAGAAATCTTAGTCTTTCCCCAGATCACAGATGCAAAATGTTTCTGGGAATTCGAGTATTCATATTTCTGCTGAATCATTTGAGCTAAATAGTATCCAAAGCTAAATTCTTTACTACTTTTATTGATCATTTAATTTTTTAGAAATTAGAGTTAGAAATTTGGAAGCTGCTGCATTGAAGCTAATTCTGGGCCGTAAGGAAGAATTGGTCAATGCACTAGACCTTGGGGCAGAAGGCTTGCTGTCCTTCAAGTCATCATGCAGTCCTGGAAGGGGAATAGTGGACAGAGGCAGCTGCCTTAGTTTTAGGAAGGCAGATTTCATATAAGAGATAAGATGGCCATATTCTTGTGGCCTGAAAATAGAGAAAGAAAAAAAAAATCCCCAAAGTTTGAGAGCTATCAAAAACAAAATTTCAAATACGAAAGGAAAAGATCCATGGGAGTAAAAAGAGATGGAAATGAAGAGTGATGCTGCTGTTCATAGAGCTTTTTGATGAGATTTAAATATTTACAAAGGCCAAAGGAGATGCATAACTAAAGTCTCATGTAAAAGATCAATAAGGTCCCATAAGAAAATTATCAGGAAGGCCAGCAATGGAATAAGTTGAAATGTACAAATTGGGGATAGGAGGCTGAGGCCACAAGGGTTCGGTTTTCTGTGTAAATATGCCTGATATGTTATCAATCCTGAAGCCAGGGATGAAGGCCTCAAAGACCAGTGGGTTAGGTGCAAGCCTCTTGGCATCACTCTAGTCGTGTCTTCTACTTTCTTTTCCAAACCTACTTACTCCGCCCTCTTTTTTTTCTATGGCTTAACTGGATTCTGTCGCTGTAGTATAAACCCTTAGATCAAGACTTTATAAGGCTGGTGAATGGCTTATCTACCTATTTGCCCAGAGAGATTTTTGTAAAAAACATTTTGTTATAAGTTTTTCAATCATGCCAAAAGTAGAATTAGCATACATCTGACTACTATTTACATGTGGATATTGTTTCATTTTTATATATAGCAAGGGGTAAAGCAGTTTAAAGTAAATTATAGATCTAGAAAGACTTACCTTAATGTTGTAGTATACATTTCTAAATTTAAAAAAAGCACATATTCCTACAGAATGTGCTCAGTATCATAATCTCATCAAACAAATTTAGCAACAAATCCCTGATATAATTTAATACTCTTTCACATTTTCCCAGTTTCTTCCAGAATAATTATTTTTAAAAATCAAAATATAATCAAGAATTATACATCACATGTAAATCTCTTAATTTTTATCTCTTAAATTCTTTTTAATCTAGAATATTTCCATCCTTCCTCCCTCCACCCTTCCCTAGTACAGATTTTTCCAGGACAGGTCAGTTTTCTTACAGAAAACCTCATATTGTAATTTTTTTGAACTTTCCTTCATGATATCCGTTATTCTCTATTCCCTGTATTTCTTCATAACTAAAAATTACGTGTTAGAAGTTTGATTACAGTTAGTTTAAACAATTTTGGCTGCTGACATCAGGAGGCAGTTCATGTCTAGTTATCCCACCTGGGCATTGTTTTTTTGGAAATCTCCTGGCTCCATGCTCTGCAGCTTGAGAGCACTTATGCTTATCTCTCTGTCCATGGAGCTTTGGCCCAGGTGTGATCCCATGAGACACACATTCTGTCCCCAGCCTGTCACTCTCCTTGGGTAATCCCATCCACTTTTGCGGACTTAACAACCACCCCCGAAAAGACATTGAATGATTGATTTTCTATAGCAGATAAAATCGGAATGTCATTCAGCATAGATTAAATTCAGTCTAGCTTAGGCATGAAGCACTCTGTATTTACTGTATCTAAGCTGCTGTTCTTGTGTCATTTAACTTGCGATTGGATATGCCCATTAGGTGGGGAATGCAGACTGTAGTCTTTTGTAGTGCTTTTTGTTATTGTTGGCATCTATTTCTATAGCTAGATTAAAGAAAAATATATACAATCCTACTCTCTCATGTTCCAACTCCTTCAGTCCCTGATTGGAATTGTAGTCGGTGGTTGAACTACCTGTCAGCACCTTGATCCTTTGCAAGTGATAACTAAAAGAACAATAGAAACTATGTTGCAAGGAGCACCTGTCTCTTTAATAATTTACAGTATGATACTAAATAAATTAAAAGAATGAAATGGGAAAAAACATCCCCAACTTTATTCTCTCTGAACTTTCACCTCTGTGGCACACACATTTATGAAAAATCTGCTTGTTAGAGCCTCGGATTTCTAACTATGGAAAATCGAATTGCATTTATGAAGATGTATGTTTGTGTTTGCCAGCTTCGCATTGGCAGGGTGACATAGACGTGCAGGGCAGATATCCCAGTATCCTAGGTATAAAATCAGGAAAGAAAACTTTCTATGTGAAATCATTTACTGAAATGTTCACAAACATTTCTATCAGCATTATTAATTGGCTCCTTGTGGCCCCTTGTGAAGAATAACGTCATCTATCACTCCATTTCTCTAATTTTCATTTTGTCTGAATTAGGGTTGAGTTTTGTTGTTTGTTTTTGTTAAGCGCCAGATGGTAAACATTTTAGGTGGTATGGACCACATGGTCTCTGCCACAACCTCTTGACTTTGCTGCTGTAGCACTAAGCAGCCATAGACGATATGGAAATGAATGAGCTTGGCTGTGCTCCAATAAAACTTTATTTATAGACATTAAAACTTTCATTTCTTTAATTTTCACAGGTCAATAAATATTATCTTTCTTTTGATTTTTCAAACAGATTTTAAAATGTAAAAAACATTCTTCACTCACAGGCCATACAAAAGTATATAAAAACTGGGGCAGGCTGGATTTGGTCTGTGCAGTTTGGCCTGAGTAGTTTAGCAAACCCTTGGACCACGTCTTCTATTTTCAATCCTTATCTACTTCTCTTTCTGCCTTTTTCTCTTTCTCTCTGTTTTTCCTCTCACACACGTACACATATTGAACAATAGTTCAGTTTTTCTTTTTTTTTTTTTAATTTTTTAATTTATTCATTTGACACAGAGAGAGTGAGAGCACAAGCAGGGAGACAGAAGGAGAAGGAGAATCAGGCTCCCCGCTAAGTGGGAAGCCCTATTTGGGGCTTGATCTCAGGACCCAGGGATCATGACCTGAGCTGAAGGTAGCTGCTTAACGGACCTAGCCACTCAGGCGCCCCCAATTGTTCAGTTTTTCACAGTTTTAAGGAATTGTGATCTGTAATAAAAAAATCTGTGTTTGGGGGCGCCTGGGTGGCACAGCGGTTAAGCGTCTGCCTTCGGCTCAGGGCGTGATCCCGGCGTTATGGGATCAAGCCCCACATCAGGCTCCTCTGCTATGAGCCTGCTTCTTCCTCTCCCACTCCCCTTGCTTGTGTTCCCTCTCTCGCTGGCTATCTCTATTTCTGTCAAATAAATAAATAAAATCTTAAAAAAAAAAAAATCTGTGTTTGGTTTTTGTCTGACTCTTGGTACACAGTTTCTAAAACCCCTGGAGTTTCCAAAGTACTGAGAGGATCACACTGTCTTCTGTTATGTTAGTGAAACAACTTTCTGGAAAGCCCCTAGGTAACCTAAGGATGGTGGTGGGGGGATTGTCAGGGGAACCAACCCTCTGATTAGAGAATGAGAATTTTCAGTCTCACCCCTGACCTCCTGGGAGAAGAGAGTGGTTGGAGTTTGAGTGAATCACTGATAGTCAATGATGTAATCAATCATGTCTCTGTAATGAAGCCTCCATAAAAGTCCAAAAGGTCAGGGGTCAGACACCTTCTGGGTTGGTGAACACATGGAGACCTGGGGAGAGCAGCACAGAAGGAGAGAGCATGGCAGCTCTGTGCCTTTTCCACATATCTTGCCCTAGGCATCTCTTCCATCTGGCTCTTCCTGACTTACATCCTTTTATAATAAACTGGTAATCTAGTAAGTAAAATGTTGCTTTGAATTCTGTGAGCTGCTCTAGAAAATTAATCACACCTGAGGCGGTCATCATTGGAACGTCTGATCTGTAGCCCAGGTGGCATCTGAGGTAGGGGAGTGGGACTCACACCATCATGTAGGACTGAGCCCTTAACCTGTGGGATCTGACATTATCTCCAGGTAATTAGTGTCAGAATTAAGTTGAATTGTAAGTCACTCAACCAGTGTTGGAGAATTGCTTGGTGGTGTGGAAAAAACCCTTCACACTGAAATTGGGTGCAGAATTATAAATGGCAACTCATCAAGATACTCATTCCCCCTCAAAAATGTAAATACAACATAAAAATAAGTAACACATACAAATATAATATAAAAATACAAATACATACCTCTTTGTAGAAAAAGAAATGATGAATAAAGGTAGTAGCGGTTTTCAGTAGGAAACCTCAGCTCCTTATCTTGTGGGCTTCTTATGACATGGTGGCTGGCTTTTTCCAGTGCAAGTGATCCCAGAGAGAGAAGTAGTATCTCTGGCCACAGTGTTCCCATGACTTAGTCATGTAAATACATACCTGCCGTATTCTGTTAGTCATACAGACCAAACTTCATGCAATGTGAAAGGGACTCTACAAGGGCATGAATGGCAGGAAGTAAGGACCACCGGGGCCATCTTGCATGCTGGCTACTAAGGGAGTCAAACTGTAAAAAAATATTTCTAGTAATTATGGAAATCTCTGGGGCTTCATCAAATGTTGTGCTACCCACTGTGCCAAACTTCTTCTTTAAAATTAAAATTTTCAGGTAAGTTATTTACATTTATGAGGGTGAATTACTTAAAGAGATCTTTAAAAAAAATGAATAAAGCGCCTTTCTTTTTCTTTTTCTCTATTTATAAGAAAGCAAACCACCACAGAACCAATGAATTTACTTATTCTTATTACTACAAGTAATGAGTAGGGACTCTTGCTAAGTTGGTAATGCTGGGCCCATTTCCCTACAATTAGTGTCATAAGAACTTCTTGTGAAAATTTTATCAAATACACTATCCAATGTGTCTAAAAAGAAGCCCAAATTTTTGAGAAGAATATATAATAGACTTGAAAGGGGATGAGAATTTTAACAGCCAGACCTGCAATCAAATTCTTGTTCTTGGGGCACCTGGGTGGGTCAGTTGGTTAAGCATCTGGGTTCAGCTTAGGTGGTGAACTCGGGTTCCTGGGATCAGAGCCATGCATTGGGCTCCTTGCTAGCAGGGAGACTGCTTCTCCCTCTCTCTCTCCTCCCTGTTCGTGCTCTCTTTCTGTCTCTCTCAAATAAATAAATAAATAAATAAATAAATAAATAAATAAATAAATCTTGTTCTTGCTACATACCGGGCATATGATCTCGGATAAGTTACCTAATCTCTTTAAGACTCCTCTACCATAATTATAAAATGGGGAAAATAATATCTAAATCATAGGCTTGTTGTAAAGATTAAATATGAAACTAGTAATCCCCCTACAAATGTTGGTTCCCTTTCCCCATTAAGGAGATGCAGAAATGTGTTTCCAGGGATTAGAATGAAAATTTAGACAACAATGGAAGTCCAGGCCTTTATTAACAATAGATACTAGCCTAGAAATTCTCCTTGCTGTTAGAGAAAACTCGATTATAAAGTAGTTTGCCAAGAGGGATGTTATCCTTTTGACCTGAAAGATTTTGCTGTAGAGTAGCTGCTTTGGGACAATTTCTCAGATAGAGTAATATACTCTGGCCAATCACATCTAAGAATTGATTCAAGTTTAACCAGAAGGATAATTGAATTTTCATCCTGGCTTGACTGTTGGTTATTCCTTTGCCTCCAGTCTTCCTATCTGCAAATCCATCCTACACTTGGCACCAGATTAACCTTCCCAGGACACCACTTACAAGCACTCATTCCCAAATGTAAAACCTTCAGAAGTCTTCCATTGCATTCAGTATCAAGTCTAAATTATTTAACAAGTAATTAAATGTGTTTGAATGGTCTGGCGCCATTTTACCTTTTTAGTTTTATTTCCAACTGCTCTCTTATACAAATTTTCCCTTCTAGTTGTCTCACCTCCTTATTCCCCCCTCCAACTTTTTAAGCTCTTTCTATAACACTCTCCTCATTTCCCTTTTTATTCAAACTCAACCCAATCTTAACCCCCAAATACTTTAATACAGTCTCCTCTATAAATTTATCAGTGCACCAGCCCAAGCTGTGACCAAGTATACACAAATAACTATCTGTAGAATAAAATGTGATTCATGCCACACACAGTTCAAATTGCTAGGATAGGAAGAAGAGGGAGAAACCATTTTCAGTATGGAGTTGGAGAAAGGTTTCCTTGGAGTAGTTAACATTTGAAAGAGTCCTTGAACAATGGCTTAGAGTTCCTTTTTTCTTTTCTTTCTTTTTTTAAGATTTATTTGTTTATGAGAGAGGGAGAGTGAGTGTGCATGTGCTGGGGCAGGGGCATAGGGAGAGGGAGAGAAGCAGACTCCCCGCTGAGCATGGAGCTTGAAGCCCAATGTGGGGCTTGAGGCAAAGTTTGATCTCATGACCCTGAGACCATGACCTGAGCTGAAATCAAGAGTCAGACTGAGCCACCCAGGTACCCTGGCTTCGAATTTTCAGAGATAAAGAGAGGCTAGTCTTAGTAGAGGCAGTAGTATATAAAACAAAACAAAGTTTGGAAAATACTAGGTATTTTCAAGAAATAATGAAAAATTCAGCTTGGACAAAATATACAATATTCATAGAAATATTTTTAAGGGGATTTGGTAGATTGGAACCTGATTCACAGACATTAAAAGTGCCAAATTAAGACATTTGCACCAGAACTCTATTGCAAAAACATTAAACTGGCAAAGAAACGTCAGATAATATGAAGGTTGGGGTCAGGAAGGCTAATGAGACAATGGCAATCAAGGAGGAGAATTTAATCAGGGCTTATTTTAGTGTGCTTGATAGATGAGTACAAAGGAGAGTGCATATGTGAAATGAGGAACAGTTGTGAAAGAGGTAGAAGCATCATCAGATAGTGAATGAATGGATGAATAGAAGAATGTACTCTATACTTAGAAGTGTATTAAATCCTTGTTATGAGTATGGACCTTGGATCAGACTGCCTGGGTTTGTGCCTTGATCACTCCAGGCTGAAAGACCTTGGAAAGTTTCTTAAACTCTGTGTTTCAATTTCTTCTCCTATAAAATGGGAATAAAAGTGTGAGATTTAAATGTTAATATCTGTAAAACACTCAGAGCAATGCCTGGCACATATTAAGCTCTATACATTATTATTTTGTGGACTAAAATAGGGGGCCACTTAGTAGTTTGGATAGTGAGAGCCTGATTTGGTAGCGGCAGTTGTCAGAGAATGGTTACGTCTTTGTGGAAGTGGCAATATCAGAGCTTTCACAGTGTCTTGCTCATAATACTGTAGGGGAGGAAAAAATTTTCCTCTCCCTTTCAAGAAGTTCTTCTAGATTGTCTAAGAATTAAATTGACATGAAGGATTGATAAGAGAAAATCAAATTTAATTTTGTACATATAGGAACCCCACATACATGAGAGGTTCAGAGAAAGGTAAAATGAGGTGTAATGTCATTCTGAGCAAAGAAATGGGATAGGAGGCTGGGGACTCAAAGGGGAAGGAGGACAGTTCACAGAACAATAAGAAGAAGAGCAGATTTTGGTAACTAGGTATTTGCTCTGCCATATAGATAGGTCATTCAGATAAAATTCATCTCTGGCAATAATTGTTACTCTGAGGAAGACCCCCAGTTTAGATTCTTCTAGGAAGTTAGGGAGGACCAGAAAGTTTCTCCTGAGCCCAAGTGTCTCTGTCTCAGTTGTCTTCAGCTCAAAATAGTCCACGTGTTAAAATGGCACATCTGGGAGGAGATTTGCTCTGAACTCCTTCAATAGCAACATAATACATATGTGATAATTTAATTATTCCTAAGTATTATTATTTGAATAATTTTTTTCTTAAGTAAAAATAGTGTTCTCCTTTAATAAATAACTAAAATTATTAAAACATCTAAAATTTTCCAGGAGAAAGATCACATAACATTTATTAAATGCTTACCATGACTCTGGTCTGTTAATGCATCATAATTTTATTCTCCTAACTACCATATAAGGCAGGTATTTTAAAATTAATTTTAACCTTATAGAATCTAAGCTTCAAATATTAGAATTTATCCATTCTTATTTCCTGCCTAGAGTTAGAGCTTAATGGCAAAATGATAAAAGGATCCCTTTAGTATCAGGAATAAGAAAAGGAGAACACTTGTCAGCACTATTATTTAGTGTTTTGTAGAAATGCAAAGTAATGCGATTAAACAAGAAGACAAACATCAATACTGAAAAGAAAGCAGCAGACATTATTGTTTGTAGGTGATCTGATTGCAACCTGAACCATGTAAGAGAATTACCATAAACATGAGTATAAATTAGACTTCTTTTACAACAGTCACATTCGAAATTAATATATCTAAGTAAATAAATTTTTAATCAACTAACATTAATAAGAACTTGTTGACAAAAGATCTTATTCATAATGCCAACTAAAAACAATCAGAATATTCAGAAATAATCCTAAGAAGAAATAAGAAAGTACTATGTTAAGAAAACAGTTCAATATTAGGAGGGAAAATTTTTCAAAAAGTCTTTTATGTATGGGGTGCCTGGGTGGCTCAGTTGGTTAAGTGTCCGACTCTTGATTTCTACTCAAGTTATGATCTCAGGGTCTTGAGATCAAGCCCCATGTTGGCTCTGCGCTCAGTACAGAAGTCAGGCTCCATGCTCAGTGGAGAGTCTGCTTTTCTCCCTCTCCCTCTGCCCCTTCCTCCCCTTATGTGCGCTCTCTCTTTCTCTCTCTCTCTCACTCTAAAATAAATAAATCTTTAAAAAAATTCCTTTTATATATAAAGGGAGAATTTTCTCTTGAAAAAGAAGGCTCAGTTTTGTCAGGATATCAGCTTCCCACTGAGCTATATAAATTTAATGCAAACTCAATCACAATCCAAATTTTGTTTTTGTTTTTTTAATGGTGAGGGAAAAGGGAGAGGAAACTGACCAACAAATTCTTGAGTTCATTTGCAATAATACTTATATATCAATATATAGGAATAGTCTTTATCATAGTTACAATGAATAAGAATAGACAGATGAGATATATTAGAGACTAACCTAAATATTGATCATATTTGGTTTTATTTAAGTCATTACAGAAAAAAATAGTTTATACATCAAATAGTATTGGAACCTGGATAGCCATTAAGAAAAAAGTAAGCTAATCAACTACCTCACTTGCACTGAGAAATAAGTTGAATCTTATGAAACTGCTGATATTTGACGTTTTTGACCTAATGTATAGTGCATCCTCACGTATGAGTCAGAATTTAAATGTAAAAACTAGAATAATAAATTTTGTATTTGTTTATAATTTAAAAGTATAAGGGTGTTTTCAAATGAGAAACAAACTCCAGAAGCCTTACAAGAAAAGTTTGACTAATTTGATTATGTAACAGGATAATAATATAAAAATATAAAAGAATTGTATAATGTGCTTTCATTTTTTTAAAAGATTGTATTTATTTATTTGACAGAGGTGGGAATAGGGAGGGAGCACAAGCAGTGGCAGGCAAAGGGAGAGGGAGAAGCAGGCTTCCCACTGAGCAGGGAGCCCTGTCCTGAGCCAGAGGCAGATGCTTAACCGAGCCACTCAGGCAACCCCGTGCTTTCATTAAATTAAAAACAAACGAGAGCCTGGGAATATACCTGAAACACATATGATAAACTGATAATCTCTTTGGTTTCCAATGGACTTGTAAGAGTCAATAAAAATACAAAATTGAATAGAAAAATAAGTATAGAATATGAAGAAGTAGTTTCAGGCCAAAAAAAAAAAATTACAAAGTTCCCCAAAATAATATAATTAGATGCCCAACTTCACTTACAAAGTAATGTCAATCAAAACAATTAATAACCTATTATTTTCACCTATAATTGGTTATTTTACTAGCCTACTTATTACAGTATATATTTGAAACACTGTTCTAGGATGCTAGAGAGTCATAAAAAATGAAACACTTGAGGGAGGTGAAGATAAGAGAAAGGATGAATTAAGAGCAAATCAGACAATGAAATACTATTTTCACCTACCATAAACTAGGTGGCTTAAAATAATAGAAATTTATTGTCCCACAGTTCTTTTTTTTTTTAATGTTCAGTTAGCCAGCATATAGTACATCATACATGTTTGATGTAGTGTTCAACGATTCATTAGTTGCATATAACACCCAGGGCTCATCACAACACAGTTCTGGAGGTTAGAAGTTTCAGATCCTGGGCTTAGCGGTATTCCTTCCTTTTTTGAGGGCTGTCAGGGAGAATCTGTTCCATGCCTCTTCTCTGGCTTCTGGTGGGCTTCAGGCAATCTTTGGCTTCCTTGGCTTGTAGATGCAACACTCCAGTCTCTACCTTCATTTTCACATGGTGCACTCCCTGTGGGCCTGTCTCTGTATCAGATTCCTCCCTTTCCTAAGGACACAGTCACATTGGATTAGATCCCACACGAATGACTTCATTTCAATTTGATCATCTGCAAAGACCGTATTTCCAATTAATGCACATTCACAGGTAGTGGAGGTCAGGACTTCAACATCTTTTGGCAAAGTTTGATGAGGTTGAAGAAGGCAGGCATTCTCATACAGACGTTAGGAGTGTAAATTGGTCTTACATTTTGGAAGGCAATTTAGTAATATCTGTGAAAACTTCAAATGAACATACTGTGTGTATAGGCAGTTCACTTGAAGGAAGTTTTCTCCCAAGTTATGTGCATGGTGTGTTTACTGCAGCATTATTTGTAAGAGAAAAACAAAACAAAACAAAATTGGACACAACCTAAATGTCTACCAATTGAGGACACTGTTAAGTAGTTATGACTCATGCACACCGGAAAACCATTGGCTCTTTTCAAGAAATGGAATAGGTCTATATATACTCATTAGGAAAGATCTCCGAGATATAGTAAGTAAAAAATGCAAAGCACAGGGTAATTGCTTTGTATGGTTCTTTGGTCTAAACATTTTAAAGGATTAATATACTGGATTTGCCAATTATTTTCCCTAAGGATGTGCAAGAAACTGTTGACAGAGTTCACCTTTGTGGAAAGGGCTTGAAACTGGGGATGAGAAGGAGACTTTTAATTTTGTACCTTTCAGTGGTATTTGAAATTTCTTAACACTTGGATGTATAATTCATCTTGTTTGTTCTGTTTTTAGTATCATCAGAGTTTATATATGCTGCGGGATTATGGACTTTTAAAAAATATTTTCTGTATTAAAAAGAAATCAATGAATATTAAATAAAAACACAAAAGGACTCTCCTCTTCCTATTGCATGAGATAAGAGATTTTTTTGTCGGGTAGAACTTTCCTATAGAGCCATATTCCCGAAGGATGTTTAATACTTGCTGAAGGGCTGTATCCCGTGTTTTTATGGATGCATGCTCCATGACTATGATGTTTCTTCATTTTTAAGTATGGAAGAGCTAAGTAGAGGTAGAGGTCTAGACAGCTTCAGAACTCTAACTGGAAAAACGACAGAAAGAGCTATGCATATTGCTTTTATGAAAGCTACAAACCAAGAAAACCATGGTAGTTATTTTAGGATGAAGTTCAAAGACTAAACAAGTGTGATATTTTTTAAAAGATGCTCTCTCTTTTTGGAGGTTAAATAGTCTGCTTTGGATCTGCCTTTATTTGCTGTGACCTGGCAGTCAACCCAGTTTGACCCTTCCCATGGGAAAAACTGTTCCTACATTCTTCATCAATTCGTTTTCCTGAATGTGTCCGTAAGGTTACTTCAAACACAAGGAGTGTTTTCTCTATTAACACAGTGGAAAGTGTTTTGAAGTAGCTTTACATACCATATTGTGCTAATCACCTCTGAAGAAAAATTAAAGAATGCAAGATACATGAAACATTTGGATGTATACTAAGAACCTAACTGCTGGGAATAGGAAGATCCCTTTACCTAGCTAATTTACCTTCATCAGTGCTCCTGTAGGTTACCGAGTTGAAAGTCAGTTGTACTCTGTGAAACTACCTGAGGGTTTTTCGTTTATTCCAAGTTTTTTCATGTAGTAGGGGATTTCATCATTCAAAGCATCTCCCAACCTAAGCTTACATCATCTTGTATTTGAAGACTTTCCTTTTTCCTTAAACACAGAGGATTTTGAAGTTTTGGCTTCATTTTTGGTTTGGTGGGTACAATAAGATTTGTTCCTCAACAGCCAGATTTTTCAAATCTATCAAAGTCATTTTCTTGCACTGTCAGGTAATTCTGAACCAGCTGCATAGTCTGGGGAGGCCTGTGCATGTGAAGTTTTATAAAAGTACCTCTCATATAGCATCATGCACTTTTGCTGAACACGTAATTTAAATTGCTTAAAATAGACCCACAGGAAAAAGACTTTCTTGTTTTTCCTACTTCTAAACATCCGGAAGATACCTGGTTAAATGCAAGCTAGTTAAAGAATAATGATGTCATTTTCTGTAAACAGCAGTTCTTATCCTTGGTTAATCTTGTCCCCCTGCATCCTTATCAATATTTTTATTAATGGCATTGCCATCCTTAAACTCATCTGTCTTCAGAACTTTCATCAACCCTGCTTCCCTCCCCTTTACCTCTAATAAGTTTGAGACTCTAGCAAGTTTTATGAATTTTACCTTCATAATACTTCTTAAAATTATTTCTCCTGTCTCTGAAATTTGATGGCACCTCATTAGTTCTTTTCATATAGTGATCATAGTCATCATTATAGAGCAGATCTCTGGCCTCGGCACCGAGTTACATGATTTATGCATATTACTTTTTTTAGTCACTAATAATTATATAAGGTAGACGCTATTATGCCCATTCTATAGCAAAAAAGGAAACTTAAGTCAAATTTTTTAGGTAACTTGTCCAGAGTCACTTTGGCAGACCTGAAAATCACATCCACTGTTGATTGATTTTATTATTTTATTATTTTTTAAAATTTTTTAACTATTTATTTATTTTAAAGAGAGAGAGAGAGAGCATGCACACGTGCAGGGGTGTTGGGAGGAGGAGAGAGAGGTAGAGAATTTTAAACAGACTCCCCGCTGAGTCCAGAGCCTGACATGGGGCTTCATTTCACAACCCTGAGATTATGACTGAGCCAAAATCAAGAGTTAGTGTTTAACTGACTGAGCCACCCAGGTGCCCCAGGTTGGTTGATTTTAAGCCTTTTTTCATACAACTTCCTGCTTCATCTTTTTATATCCATCGCTTTTACTTTACAGTGTGCATGAGCTTGTGTGTGTGTGTGTGTGTGTGTGTGTGTGTGTGTGTGTGTGGTGTGTGGTGTGTGTGTGTGTATCTTGTTTCCCTTGTTTGTAGGCTACAGATTCTTTTAGGATAGGTCCATGTATAAATATTTACGCATCTTCCCTTATTTCCCTTTATCACTTATCTCTTAGGGCCGTATATTTATAAAGTATCCCCAAACATGTGTTAATAGTTTACAGTCAAATTAAAGCCTTTGCTGGGTAACTTCTGAGATAAAATAAGGCCTCTTTTATTTAAAGAAATTCCTTTTATAAGAATTAAGGAATGTGGATAGATTTGTGAGCCATTTTATTCCCCAAAAAACATAAAAAGAATCTGTGAACACACTGTATTCATTTCTTCAAACACAGGAAATTCAAATACAAGTGCCTTGGCATTAAACATTTGAATTTGTATGCAAGATGTCATAGTTATATAATTTTTTTTTTCTGTCAGAGATGATTGTATGCTTACTGGCTTTTCAAATTCTCTCATGTATAAGTAGATGTACTTGTAGGGACAAATGCACTCTCTAATATATGGAAAACTTTATTAGCTCACCTTGAACAGAAAAATTTCCTTCCCCCTCTGGGACACATATAAGAGAATGAATGTTGTATTAGCCAAACAGACATGTGGGACAACTTGCAATAAGTTTGCCTGTCGTCATAATAGTTTTTTCTTCATGATCCTGAGCTTACATTCCCAGGACTTATGTGGTATCAGAAAAATGATGGGAATTACAAATCCAATGCTAGAATTACATAAAATATATCATAATCACAACTCAGAAGATTGCCTTGAAAAAAAAAAAGACACTAGATCTTTGCCCATCCTTTTTGTATTTGAAAAATCAATCTGACAGTAGCTATTAAAATTGAAAAGAGCAAGAGCTTTACAAGCATAAGTCCTGGGTTTGACTCTTGGCTCTTCACTTATTGGCCATGATCTAGGGAAAACTACAACTACTTTAGCTCTCAGACATTTTATCTGAAGAATTGTGAGGATTAAATGAGAAAAGTATGTTAAAGATTTTATAAACTATGAAGAACTGCAGAAATACAGGTTATTACTATTATTGATAGAAAGACAAGTCACAATTCTAAAGGCATGATGGGGACATGAGAAATAGTTTAAATAAGCAAGCAGAAGTTAAGGAACCATACTACACCAGGAAAATGAATATCGGAGTGTTAGCACAGCAGTGGGTGATGCCCTGTCTCATGCTGATAAGTGAATTACAAAGTAGATGCAAACTGCCAAGGAGATCAGCACAAACTAAGCACTTAGTTCGATAAGAGTTTTAAAAGCAGTCATAACATATTATTTACTACCATTTCTACTCTCACCTTTACTAGGTCCACTAGTGTTCATTTATCCAGACTTTGTCCTAAATCCTACATGGATTATCTAGTTTAATGCTCACATCAGTCCTTTATGATCAATCCTAATATCCTATTTTTCTTTCAAAGATGAGACACAGGTTAACTCTCTTAAAGTCACACAGAGAAGCTTCGAGTGATATCAGTATGATGGTCAATATTTAGCCAACTAGTATAATGTGATGATTATCAGATGGCATCTAATGGTGAAATGAAGTAATTTGCATTTTGAAAATAAAACTTGTTGGGAGTTTTCGGATTTGTTCTTCACCTCCATTTGGGAAAAATGTCATTAAAAAAGTATTTCTCTCTCTCTCTCTCTACCTCTCATAAAATATTACATATTATATGTAATATGCCACATGTTATTATGCATGTATTACATGTAATATATAAAATGTTATATACTTTCCCCATTTTTCTTAGGCTCCCCACTCCTAGTCCATGGTTAAAGTTTAGTGTGAATCCTGCAGGTTTATATAACTATATAGCATATATATTTATATAATTTAAACACTTCTAAACACACACAAACATATGTAAATACATATACAACTGTTTTGTCTTCGATTTTCAAAAATAGGATCTAATTAAACACATTTTTACATTTTGCTTTTCTCAATAATACCTTGCGGAATTCCCTCCAATTCAATTGATTGGGCTCAAATTCACTGCAAAGTCTGTATGTGCCGTAATCTGCCCCAGCTCTTTTTCTACTGGCAGACACCTTGCTTTGCAGACTTTTTTTGCCAATATAATGATGTGTTAAATATCCTGTACCTAAATCCTTATAGGAAAGGCTGTTCTATACAAAGGCTGTTCTTATTTCTTGGAAGAAGATTCCTAGATGTGAGATTACTGTATTGAATGGTCAGGGTAGGCTTTTTAAACCAAGATTGGAAACTAAGCCATCAAAAAAGGAAAGAGAATTATTTGACTAGATAAATGTATGGTCAAAGAAATCAGTCAGAAAGTCAACTGGTAATTCATAGATTTAGAAAAACTACTTGCAATGCAGAGGACAGAGAGCTAATTTAAAAATTAACCAGAAGTTGACAAGCCAATAGAAAAATGTGAGAAAGATAGGAGGAGGCAACTTACAAGAGAACAAATCTAAATGGCTAAGCAAAGCAAGATAAATAAAATAGTGCTCAAACATAGTAGTATGTGAATTACGTAACAGTGAAATATCATTGTATACCCTTCAGACTGATAAAAAAAATACAAACCCCAATTAATGTTCTTTGCAAAGGTAGATTAGGGGAAGAGGAGTCTTTAAGAACATGGGTACTCTTACTCATTGCTCATGAAAATGTAAAAGTAGCTATAAATTTTTTTTAAAGATTTTATTTATCTATTTGGCAGAGAGAGAGAGCCAGTGAGAGAGGGAACACAAGCAGGGGGAGTGGGAGAGGAAGAAGCAGACTCCTAGCGGAGGAGCCTGATGTGGGGCTCGATCCCAGAACGCCGGGATCACTCCCTGGGCCGAAGGCAGATGCTTAACGACTGAGCCACCCAGGTGCCCCAAAGTAGCTATAAATTTTGAGAAGAAGCCTGGCAACATCTATTTAAATCTTCATTTTAACTTGAAATCAATTTGTAATTGCTGCAATTGATGTGGATTTCAGGGCCTGCTCTTATCTGGGTTGATTCTTTCTATCTAATGTTGTTTCCTGATATTCCAAAATTATTAGTGCTGTTCAAACTATTTTCATCCCTCTGCTGTACTCATTCTATGTTCTTAGTGGATACTCTTCTATCTACTAAATTATATCTATCTTTTGATGCCCATTTTATACTTTTTAATCACAAGAACCTTTCTCCTTTTCCAGACCACACTAATCTGCTTTTGTAGAAATCCTAATGGACTTTTTTTTTTTTTTTTTTTTGCTCTATTACATTGTTCAGTATTATTTTTGTCTAGTTTTTAAAATTTAGTGCCCCTAGCTCATCTGAAAACTCCTAGTGGTCAAGATTGATTAGATAACCGCCAGCATTCTTGAGTTGTCAATATTCTTTCCCTAGGTATCACTCTTTAGGAGCCAAACCAGACCTAAACTCATGAAAGCCCTTACCCAAACCACATGATTGCATACCTAGCAATTTGGCCCAACGTGAAAACTGAATGAAACAGCTCAGTTCAGCCTAATTTAGGATGTTGGGCTTTCCTTGTCTGCTATTTCTAAGTAGAACGCAAGCTCTAAATTATCATAATATTTAATGAAGCCCTAATTAAACATTTTATTATATTTTCTTTCATTATTAGAGATTTATCATTGTATATGAATTAAAAATACATGAAGTAAGTTTTATTTCTAATTTAATTCTCATTGTTCAAAGTTTGTTTTGTGTAAAGGATATTAAGAGGCAAATCAGGAATGAAGGATATAATAAAAATTAACTAGTTTATTATATATAGCCATAGTTTTTTTCCTCTTGTTTGTATCCAATAGCTAAGATGTAAGTTCCATGAAGGTAGGATAGTGGCTCCCTTATTTTCTGACCTATCTTCTGCTAAGTTCTGGGCATAAGGCATTATGGAATGATTAATTTAAATGACTGATTTATTACTGATTTTTCTTAGGAATAGAATACATACTTTTAACCCATGTTTCTCATAGTACGGCCCATAGAGCAGAATGAACTTTGGTGCTTGTTAAAAATGCAGATTCCTGGCCTCCATCTCTAAGAAATGGGTCTTTTTACAGGTACATAAGGTTATTCTGAGGCACACAAAAACTGAGAGTGATTTCTATAATTCATGCTTCATGTGTACATTATACATTTCTCTTTGATTCATTACTTGGTATCATTAATATGATTTTGAAGCTATATTTCCCAATTTTAATATGAACAGATGAAGCTTGCATCATTCAATCTGAAAGTATCTGGGTTCACTTCTTCTGGACCTTGGCCTGTTCTGCTTCTAGATTTTATTGGGCAAGCCAGGTTGTTGAACATAAAATATAATTGTTTGGGAAATTGTCCTAAAGATTTTATAAGGAATAAAGTTTATTTAGTTCAGAAAATCAAGAAGGAAGGCAGGAAGGAAGGAAGGGAGGGAGGGGGGAAGAGAGGAGAAAAGGAAATCTTAGAGGCATTTTTTTTTTTTAATTTCTAAGAATGAAATACAAAAGTGACATTCTAAAATTAGAATTTTAAGCATTAAGACACATTTGTTGAACACATGGTTTGGATTCATTAGAATCCATCACCAAACGTCCGTGTGTCCCACTACTTACGGCTCGTACTTGTTTGCAACATAGCGTGTTAGTCGGCTTCAAGGTTGGGAAATAGTGCACACAGATCTCTTTAGCCTCTCCTGTTACCATGTGGTCCTTGAACCACGGCTCTATTATTTTCCCTCTGGACATTAGGACTGAAACACAGTGTTCTATTGTGGGAGAAAATGACAGAGGAGCATTGTTGCAAATCCTATCAATCTCCTTTAGACTTGGTCAGTCTTCTTCCTGTCTTCAGTCTGTAAGTCACTCTTTTGATTTGGTAGACAGCTATACAGTAAATCTATAACTGGAACACCTTTTTTTATTCAATCAGGGAGTATCAGTTTGGGGAACTTCAAATACCTATAATATTTTTTCTAACCTGGAACCAGACATCACAAAGAGGATTATAGAGACCTTCTTACACTTTTTAAAAAATAGGTACCTGTGCTCCTCACAAGAATAGCCTAAAGATAAATATGGCAATGTCTTCAGTAGATTTAAAGCAGGAGAAAGGCAAGTTATAAATATTAATATTAGTGCTCCTTTTGACACAGCTAGCCTACGAGCCCAAATTGCTGTTATCAGCACAATGTGAATGACTGCTGGCCTTACTTTCTCCCTATGGCTCTGTTCCTAAAGTCACAGTGAGCATATGTGGAAATAGCCAGATTTAATACAAACACAAATGTTTGCTCTAGCTGTGCCCAGGACCTGTTATAACAATCTTGGAAAAGTGAATTGTTTTGCCAAGTAAAGACTTAAACCGCAAACTGATAATTAATAATTCAGGCATGCTAGGTTTGTTTTTTTTTTTTTTTAATCTTAGCTCTAAGACACTTCACATTTGATAACCAAGTGAGAGTTTCCTTAAGTAAACAAATTAAGTTATGAATTTTGATGTTCTGAATATGCCGGGGGCCTCTGAAGGTCTGTGTGTGAGCTAAGACTTAGATTATTCACTCTTGTTGGCAGTCATGCCTGGAATTACAGAACAGCGTAAAGTCTGCTCTGAGAAATGGAACGAGGGGAACAGAGCACTTTCTATGTGTATTGATTTTCAAGGATGCACATCACTCTTGCCGTCTTCATTGCGGGTGTCAGCAGATGAATTTATTCTGTGTGGATCTTCTGTGCTCTCACCCACATGTACAAAGTTAAACGAAAGTTTGTCCTCCTATCTACTTTGGGTTTACATTCCGAACCATGTGATGGGCTAGTGGATTTGGGTTTGAGAAGCAGAATTTGCAAACAGTGAGGAAACATTACGTGGGGTGACGAATGAAAGCAAACTGGGAAGAGCCTACTAGAATCAGAAAGAAATGTTAACTTCCATTTATGCTCTCCAAAGTTAGAGACAAATTTTAGCAACATTCAGGGTATTCACAGTGTGGTCAAAGTAATATGTGATATGTTAGGTTCAAATCATATAAGTATATAAAATCATATATGTATATATATAAAATATTTACCAAATTTAAGGATTATGCTCTGTGAGTAGGGAACATGATTAAAATGCATAATTTTCTGGGTTCCTTTTTTTCTTTATTGTGTTTCTTAATATTGCTTTTGTTCTTATAAAGGATCAAGTTCTAAAGTTAGTTACTCAGTTCAGCTGAATTATCCTGCAAATATAAAACATTTCATTATTAAAAAACAGAAAGAACACTAGTATGGAAAGTGTCCTTAGAAATAGAGGATTTATAAAAAGGCTCAGGAACATCATTTGTAGTTATATTCGGATGTTTTGTTATGTTTAAAACAATGATGTTTTTCTGCTAAATATAATATTTATGTGTAGCATTGTAAAAAATTTTGAAAATGCAAAAAAAATACAAAGTTGCACGTTTAGAAAAAGATCATCTGTAATCCCACCATCCAACATGGTTAAATGTTGATGTATTTTCTTCCCCATTCATTTGTGTGTTTATGTGATATGCTCAAATACACACACATATGCTGTTCAAAGCTAATAGCATACGTGGTATATTCTTAAGTCTTTAGAATAGGGGTGTTAGCAGACTTCCATAACAACTCCTCTAGAATAGGGGTGTTAGTGGACTTCCATAACAACTCCTCCTCTCCTGCTCCCGAGGAAGCAGTAGCATTCCTGCTTCAGCTACATACTCATTCCACAATTTCCTGTCACAGTGGTGCTCCAGTCAGACTAAAGGATGTTCACGTCCCAGAAGAGAACATTTTCTCTTAACTCTGGGCCTATGTACGTTCTATTCCCTCTGTCTGGATCATTCTTCTTTCCCAACCCCTACACTTACACTTAACTAATTTGTGCTCATTCTTTTCTATAGGGGCTGTCCCTGACCCCTTGCTCCAGATTAGAGGACCCTAGTGTGTGACCCCATGGGACTTCATATTACTCACTCTTAAAATATACCTCACTAGATTATAGCTGCTTGCATGTCTGTATTTACCAGCAGACGGGAGGCTCTGTGAAAGGGGAGATTGCATTTTTTTTCTTTTTTTGCTTTCCATTGCACACCCAGCACCAACCTGGCACATAGTAGGCACTCAATAAATATGTATTGAATTAATAAATAAAGTAAACCCTTCATGTATTCCTCATATCTTAGGGGAGCTGATTTTCCTACTCTGTAATAACCTACAGAGGAATTTTCTGTGTGAGGTTTATGTCCCTCAAATCTCTGATCTAGAAATGAGAAAACTGTCACTGAAATTGTCTTTATTTTAGAAATCTTTTATTGTTAAATATCCTTATGTCAATACAGCAGTTTTATTTGGTTTACTCTCACTTGAGGGTACTGAAAGCATGATGAATGAAAACTTTGATGAGAGTTCATTTTGTTTCATATGATTAAATTAAAGATTAAAAAGACAACTAGAAACCTCATGAAGTATCTTAAATTCTTAGCTTTCTGAAACTTCGAAAAGGAGATAATTTACCTTTGTATTCCCAATGCCTAGCATATATAGGGATCTCGAATGATGTTTTCACAAGAGTTAGCATGACTTTTTTGATATATTTGTAAAGCATATTTTGTGACTAATATTTATTAAGTGCTTGTTAAATGCAAAGTCACCTCTTGGTTACTCCTGTCAATGCGGAAAACCATTGGTTTGGATAATTGAAAACTGGAGCTACTTTGTTTGAGTGAGATGGATGGTGAGAAACAGTGCTTGGTGACTTCTCTCAGGTTTCATGATTCTTCTTGACATTCTGGATAGATGGTTGGGTTTGACTAGATTTGCCAGGGTTGTACATGTAGACACATTGTAAGTTTGTTTTGAGTTTTTTATTTTCTGCTTGATTTTAAATTATATCCCAGGCAAAATGTAAACGAATGAAGAAAAGACTAGTAAGAATTCAAAGCACAGTGAGGAAAAGACTATAAGGTTGAAATACGAAGTTTGATTTCAGTGTTAAAATTAGTAAATGCCTTGGATAGCATCACAAGCAAATTAATCCCTGCAGTTTTAAATATATGGGGTTTCATGGAATTTAGACAGTAATATTTTGGAAAAACCAATTAATATTGTCTAGTATTGTGAAGAAATCTAAGAGTACCTGTCTTCTAATTTAAAAAGAGAGACCTTTGAAATTTAAGTAGGTGTGCCAGACAGTCTTCAAAGATGGCCACCAATTTCTTCCTTTCCCCTCATTCATGTGGTTCTCTCAATGAAGAGGTAGAATCAGTCCCTTCCTCTTGAATTTGAGCTTGCTTTATAACTGGCTTTACCCAATAGAATGCAGCCCAAGTGATGCTATGCCAATCCCAGGCCTAGCTCTGAAGGGGACTGGCAGTTTCTACTTTATTCTTCATGAAGCCAGCTGTTGCGCAAGAATCTCACTTTCCTATACAGGCCAACCCAAGAAAAAAGAAAAATCTCAAATGATCTCACTTTACCGCTAAATGAACTAGAAAGAGAAGAACAAACAAAGCCCAAAGATAGTAGAAGGAAGGAAATAATAAAGATCAGAGTGGAAATAAATGAAATAGAGACAAAATGTAATAGAAAAAATCAAGGAAACCAAGGGCTGTTTCTTTGAAAAAGTGATTAAAATTAGGGTCTGGCACCTGTGGCAAGGGTGGCTGCATGGTCTTTGGGTCCTAGATGGAGGTTGGGGAAAGTAGGGGATGCTTCTGGTCTCTATATTCTTCTGTATAAGTGTGGCCACTTCCCAGCTGGCAGGAGTGAGGGTGAACCTTGAACTTCTGAGCCTGCCAGGCTTGGTGCTGGACACCACCCTGGACACCTCTGAAGAGTCAGATCCTTGTCTGGTCTCTGGACTCTGGAGTCCTTCTCTTGTACTCAGTTGCCTACCCAGAGGTTGGAGTATACCTGGGCAGGGTGTTACCTGGGTGTGAGGAGGAGGAAGGACATGATCCAAGCCTGAGGGACATGTACTACAGCCTGGTGCCACCTGGGTGGTTTGAAGCTGCCCCATCTTTTTTTTTTTTTTTCAGATTCTATTTACTTATTTGACAGTGAGAGAGAGAGAGAGAGAGAGAGAGAGAGAGAGAGAGAACACAGCAGATGGAGCAGGAAAGGGAGAAGCAGGCTCCCTGCTAAGCAGAGAGCCCGATGAGGGGCTTGATCCCAGGACCCCAGATCATGACCTGATCCGAAGGCAGACACTTAACCAACTGAGCCACCTAGGCTCCTCTGAAGCTGCCCATCTTTATTCTTGTCCTCCACCCTGGTGTTGGCCACTAGCTGCAGGGTAAACTGTTGCTGGGAGGTGCTAGAGGTATAAGTGGAGGGGCAACAGATGGAGGAGGTGATGCTGAAAAAAAAGAGAGATAAACAAAATTGGTGAAGCTTTAGCCAGACTCATCACGAAAAAATAAGAGAGGAATCATAAAACCAGAACAGAAAGAGAAAAAGTAACAACTGACACTGTAGAAATATAAAAGATTATAAGAGACTACTAAGAAAAAAATGTATGCCAGAAATTGGACAACCTAGAAGAAATAGATAAATTCCTAGAAACATAAGGAATAGAAAATTGAACAGAAAAATTACTAGCAATGACATTAAATCAGTAATTAAAAAAACCCAAAAAACTCCCAATAAGCAAAAGTCTAGGACCAGATGGCTTCCCAGGTAAATTTTATCAAACATTTAAAGAAGAATTAATACCTATCCTTCTCAAATTATTTCAAAAAATAGAAGAAGAAGGAAAATTTCCAAATTCGTTCAAGAGGCCAGCATTACCCTGATACCAAAACCAGACAAAGACACTTAGAAAGAAAGAAAGAAAGAAAGAAAGAAAGAAAGAAAGAAAGAAAGAAAGAAAGAAAGAAAGAATAATTACAGGTTGATATCCCTGTATCCCTCATGAACAGTAATAATGAATAATAAGTTGTTGCTTTAAACTGCTCAGTTTGAGTGGATTTTGTACTAATAGATAATGAAACAGTAGGTGACACCTAATACTGACTTTAATATTCTATTTTGTATCATTGAAATTTACTAAATGAATAGAACTTAAATGTTCTCACCAAAAATAAATAAATAAATAAAAATAAATCTACGAAGTGGTGGATGTGTTAATTAGCTAGATGGGAGGACTCCTTTCACAATGTATATATATGAAATCATCATGATTTACACTTTAAATATCTTACCGTTTCGTTTGTCAATTATAGTTCAGTAAAGCTGAGAAAAAAGAAAACTGATAATTCTATTAGCATGTTGTATATGTATGAATACATCTAAGTATGTATGTGTGGGTGTTTATGTGTCAGTACACACACACATCAGTTTAAAGTATACAGTTTGACTTTTAGCATAGGTTAAGACTAATTTAAAATTGATCAGTAACTACAAATTTTCTAGGTTATATATTTCTTTTGACTTGTGTCATGACTAAAATCTGCTTCTGATTTAAGTTCATTAATTTTCTCAATAATTTGAACTAAGTGGATAAGTGAATTTTCAGCAAATTCCATGAGGAAATGAAAAAAAAAATTCCAAGTGATGCCAATTTCAGACTAAAACTGTAAATCTCCATTTGCTATTAGAAGTGGAAAATTTCAGGGACGCCTAGGTGACTCAGTTGTTTAAGCGACCAACTGGTGATTTCAGCCCAGGGTAGTGAGATCGAGCCCTGCGTTGGGCTCTACCCTGGACATGGAGACTGCCTAAGATTCTCTCTTTCCTTCTGCCCCTCCTCCCCCTCCCTCTCTCACTGTCATCTCTTCTCTAAAAAAAAAAAAAAAAAAAAGAAAGAAAGAAAAAGAAAAAAAGAGGAAATTCTTTAAAAATACCTGATTGAGGCAACACAAATGTTCTCTGCATTCTGAAATTAAACTAAGATATGAACTTAGATGAATGTCAGTGGAGGAAAGGGAAAGAATTAAGTTTAAGATATGCAGCTAAAGGTTCCAGCCTTCTAAACCTTTCATGAAGTGATGACTAGCTTTAGAGATCAGTAAAACATTATCATTACTCCACCAAGCTGTGTACCCCAAATCAAATACAGAAATGAAAATCAAATAACAACACTTTGTCCATTAATTCTGTTAGCTTCAAGCTCTGACATAGCAGGGACCCTCGAGGATTTCTAAGGGAACCCCAAGGTTATTGCTTGCTGACATCTGAGTCTCTAGAGAAGATTCAGTTAGAAAACAGATGTTACACCAGAGCTTTTCTTCGTGAAGAATAACAGATGAGTAGATAGAGGCTTTCAATCTGAGAGCGAACGCAGGGTGATCAGAATCCCAATCACTTGGTAGAAGATGATAAAATAGAGCAGTGGAAGAATGAATTAAGATGACATGCTGTGTTTTATCAATAAAAGTAATGGCAAGAGATATATTTCTTACAATTATTTAACCAGGAGAAAGCTCCCGAGAATGATACATTTTGCTTATAAAGCAGTGTGAAGTGGGATAGATCACACTGTCAATTTAATGGCTCAGTTTGCTGCATTTGTATTAGCAGCAAGAGATTATTCTTTGTATTCATTCAAAATGAATGAAAACATAGGAAACTGATTCCGACTGTAAATCTGTTTCTGCTGGAAACCTTTTGTCATCCTATGGTCTCCTTATTCTTTAGGCTGGAGCAGGTCAGAAAATTGAACAAATGGCTCTTTGTGTTGGGGACGCTTTGGTATTATGCTCTATACATCAGCTTAAATATGTAGGGTGTTTTTCTCTGGAAATTAAAAACACGATTTTCATTTTGAATGAAGGATGTGACATCTATTAGGTAATAACATTATAATTCAGCTTAGGGCAATGTGAGTGACAGTTCAGTATGATATATTCTGTGAAGGAAAGTTTTAAAAATTATTTATTCCCTTATATGTGATATCATGTATTCAATGCATTTACTGTACATAAGTACCAAGGTAAAAACGCAATCAAAGTTCATTCATCAATAATCAATGCACGAATACACTGCTATGGGTGTCAAATCTGCAAGTGTGCTTGCTTTACAGAAAATGAAATGGGATTTTCTTCTTTCTCTAAATATGAACTCCCACATACACAGACATAAAACAATATTCAAGAGTAGACGGGAACAGTTTTTTTTCCTCGTGATGGTAATTTTCATTTATATTTCTCCTGGTTATTACTATCAAAACTGTGTGAACCATGTTGCTAAGTAGTATGTCATAACTGAGAACTCTGGGACACTGATTGTGGTTAAGAGCCTGACTGCTTAGGTTCGAATCCTAGCTCTGCAACTTACTGACATATGACTTGGACACATTACTTGACTCTGTGTTCCTGATTCCCTCACTTTTAAAAAGGCATAATAATAGTGTTTATCATGTAGATTTTTGAATGAGGAGTAAATAAGCTAATACATGTAAAATAGGAGTTTTAATAAGCTACTATATGTAAAACACTTAAAGATCAATACATTGTATTTCTTTAATAAGTATTAGTTATTATTTTAATAGTACATTTTTAAAGTATTGAGCAGGACAAGGATGTGGAAATGCAGAAATAGACCTCCTTAGGGGAATTATTTCTTTAGAATATTATAAGCTACCTTTTTCCTCCTTAAAATGAAGGATAATTTTTATTTTGAAGACATTCATAAAGAGATCTCATGATCTAAATTTGAAACTACTCCTTTCTTATCAGGAAATTCTTCAGGATAACTAACCCAGTCTGACTTTATTTTTAGAGAGGTGTGTTTATTTGATGACCCTCTTTTCCACCACTCAGGAGCACCAGTGATGTTCAACATTTTTTACATAAATAATTTTATTCTTCCCTCTACTCTCTTTATAAAATTACTTTCAAAACCCATCATTCACTGACTTAAAACATCTGATCAAATCCTTGATTTTCATTTTAATATGAAGAGTAGAAGTATAAAATACTCTTCAAGACCAAACAAGAAATGTAACTGTAAACAAGATGAAATGAGAATCTAACGATATCACTACACTTCTGAAACCCCTTTGGTAAAACCCATTGCCCTGAGGTGGAATTCAAACCTCTTGCAGGCTGTATAGGCATGGTCTATGCCCTCCTTTCCATCACTTACCATCTTCTCATCCTCTCCCCCAAAAGTATACATTCAGGGCACTTCAACCATCATAAGTTTTCATTACCTCCTCTAATAGATCTCGTGTGTTTTTCCATTCTGGTCTACACCTTACTTCATCCTGATTTCACTCATCCAGGGAAGTCTGACCTTAGGTAGTTTTTTCTCCAGTGCCATCTTTGACCTCTAAACTCGAGGGAATGTACTCCTTCCATGTGCTCTCATAACAGTGACAATTATGTCAGCCATCACACTTTTTATAATTGCTTATTTACTTATTTACTTGCCCCTCTTGAAGCAAGACATTCTACTGGTAGTGACTTTTATTTATGCATCATTTCATCCCATTCACCTAGCAAGGTACATGGCACATAGTAAGCATTCAGTATTATGCTGAGTGACTTATCAAACAAATAAATGACCTGTTAGGTTTCCATTTCCACCCCAGGTAAATAAAAAAACAAAACAAAACAACAACAACAAAAAACAACAACAGAAAGGTTATCTTTATATTTAAATAAAGCTATTTGTTATACTTTAAAAAACATAGGAAAGGACAAAAACCTAATTTAAAGGAATTAAGGGGATTGCTCTAGCTAGCTAAAGAGCGAGAACTAAATTTCATGATCACTGAACTAAATTTCACTTCTATGTTTTTACTGGAGACTGGGGAAGCATAATTTTGGGGGGTTCTGTTGGAAGAAATAAAGTATACCTAACTTAGTAGTGGATTTTAAACTAACTATAAATATTTCAGCTGAGAAATTGCCTTGAAACTGATGATATATTAAAGATTTAATAAAAATGATGGTTATATGTATAGTTCACAGCCAAAGAATAAGTTTATGCTCATTATTCCATTTTATTGCACCAATTCAATAGCCTTGTGTGATACCTTCTTATAGAATATTGATTATAATTTTGAATACTTAATACATTCAATGAGAAAATTATAGTAAAACCAATTTGGGTTCAAAAAAATACCTTTAATGCTTCCTAGAAATCTTGTTGATCCTTTTTAGAGTGATTTATTTTAAACCAAAGTTGTTGTTTTTTTTTCTTTATCTTAAGTTAACTGGGGTCTAACATGTGACTAAAGTAATAAACACCCACAGATAGCCTTGCCTAACATGTAAACAGTTCTCACCAACTATGAACCTCAAGCAACTCCATCTTGGGGCTGATTTATGCCCTGTGTGCTCTTTAACCTTAAGATAAATCTGACAGCCTATCTTCAGATGAAATATTCATGAAGTTTCATAACATTCATTACCATTTTATGATTCTTTTAGTTGGTATAACAACAATCTTTTCTAGCACTCTATTAAATCAGGAAGCAACTTCATAAATCACTAGCCCAAGTGCATGAGACCATCACTTGTTAATGTCTTAGCTGTGCTTGCAAAACGTGCTCAAGCAGGGGGAAATTCATGCTGCCATTTACATCGTCCTCCTTCAACATGCTAATTTGTTTGGGAAAATTCCTGTCTGATCTCTTCCAGCTCTGTGTTTTCTGAACTTGACAACTAAGTGAGAAATCTCTGAAAGCCTTGGATAAAAATATGTTGCTCTCTGTAAAATGTGCAAAATAAGTGACAGCACAAAGCCTCTTCTTCAGGTTACTAGCAGATCATGTTTCTTGGACAGGCAGGATAGGATTCTAAGGAACACGCTTGGATGGGGGGAAAATAGATGCCTCTTCCCAAACTCTACTTCATTTTACTTTCATTTCAGCATAACTTCTCAAAATTTGTTTTCAGAGCATCAGATAACTTTGGTCTCCTATTATTTTCCTAGAAATTGACAAGAGTCCCATGTTGGTAGTGCTATTTATATATGTGTAAATTATTATAATCAATATCTTTGAGTAGTTTTAAAGAGGTCAAAAGGCGTATTTCCTGATTTAAAAGAACTATGACTTTTCAGTTTCAAAAATCAAAACTTTTTCCTGTGTTTTATTGTTTAATACTCTCCAGATAAATTATCTAATGTTTATCATATAAAGATTAAGCCTTGAAATTTAAAAAGAAAAGATAATGATTCACATTATGCTGTTCTGAGAGTTTCCCTCTGTCCTTTGGTATAAATCCTCAGTCATATTCAGAAGGAAGAATAATCAACATAACTGGGCATACAGTGGATCTTTTAATGGATTTTGTAGTGTGTTGTGATTGGGGATGTTATATTTAGGACAAAAGAAATATTTGAGTCCAGAAATCCATGAACAGTTGTGGTGATAGTGAAGGGAGATTGAGAAATTAAATAATGGAGGTGTCAGACAATTTTTATCATAAAGAGAGGTGTGCTGACAAAAAATCAGCAACCCCTTCATTGACTATTATATCTTTATCATGGGATAGTTCAGTTCAGAAACTAATGGGAAAGCCATTTTAAACCTCTTAATTGCTAACTGTTTTTATATCTATCCCACTCAGATGGTGCTACATGCAAGCCAGATGGCTGAAAATGTTATTCTGGTTTACAAGCATGGAGATTTTTGTATCACTGCCAAAGCCATTGTCAGAATGTCCTATATCAAAACAAAACAAAAAATAAAAACCTCTGTTTTCCAAACTTCTGAATATTCCACAATAGCAGTAAAATACCAACCCCCCTGTAGGTTTTGGCAGCTAAATGGAAAAATTATCCATCCCTAAGCAGCTTGTTGTCTGAACTAACTGAGCAGTGGGGCAGCCAAAAAAGGAACCGCATCATTGAGAAGCTCATGAATTTTCAAACAAGCAGCCTTTGGAATTCAGAACCACTCATAAGGGGCCAAGCCGAATGGGCTTGGCACAGAAATCAGCCACTCAAAAGGATCGCGTGGTGACGAGAGGGAGTTTGGAAAATACTAACTATATTCACCCTCAGGCAAAGACAAGACAGTTCCTTTGCATGGTTTCCGATCTAGCTAAGGTCTTTCCTAGATAGTAGGTGGATTGGATCAAAGGTAGTTTTACCTTGCATAATATAGGGAAATACCACAATAAAGTAAGAGATAAATGATTACGGCCAATACAAGATGGTACCAACCAGCAGCAGAAATATTAACGATAAATTCTCTGTATCTTGGAAGTAAAAAAGATCCATTCTATCCTAAAATTATTTTAAAACTGAAAGGTATGTAATTGAAAATGAATTTCTGGCAAGTGAATGTTGTTAATATGTAATTGTCAGCATGAAATTCTTATGAATTCTATAATATAATAAGTTTAGTTCTAGGTCCTCATTTGGAACCTAAGCTATGTTCTGATTATCTCGGAATTGATATGGTTCATTGATTGATGGATTGACCTATCTATCTCACAAAAGAATCATGAACTTAAAATGAAGGAGAATTTTCCAGAGGGTGAGTTAGAAGAGAATTTTGGCTCAAAGTTTCAAGAAAGCAAAATAGCTTTCTTACATTATAAGCTGATGTTAAAAATGTAGTACAATGAGGACTCCTTAGCATTATTAGCATTGCTTCAGTAGTAGATAAGGCTCTTATGTCATCATGTGTTGCTCCCTGAGAGTTGCTCGTATGTATTCTGCTTCGCTTTCTACCTCTTCAAGTTTGTCAATTTTTGCCTTTCTATTAGTTAGAAGTATTAGAAGTTGTTGCCAGTTGGGTTCTCCAGAAGCAGATAGTGCGATGGTATTTGGGGAGATAAGATGTTCACTAGAGATCAATAACTGTGAATGAAAGAGGTGGAAGCAGGATTGGGCATAGGGAGAAGCTGGATTGTAAGGCCTGCCTGGCATTGGCCAGTGTGCAGGGAGCTCTGGAGCAAGAATGGCTCCTGAGAATGACTATCATTGGGCCCTCATGGGGTGCATGCTGCCTCAAGGAAGGGTGTGCTGTGGGGCAGATGGCCATTTGAAGTTGGGGCAGTCCCTGATGGAGCTGGCGGTTAGTCTGCTGATCATATTTGCCACAGTTGGTCAACAAGTGTTTTTGAGAAGGGAGATCTGGATGACACATCTCTGTTTCTATCTCATAGGTCATTACTTGGAAAATCAGCCAAGGCTCAGGGACCAAGTTGAGGGCATGAATGTGTATAATCAGAAGACCCAGAGAATAAGGAGATTAGGAAGCAAGGGCTAAAAAGCATCAATAGGATACTAGAAAGTATGAGTCAGGGACGTGGGCCTAGGTCCCAGACTAGAGCAAATTGCCAGGAAAAGCTCAAGGTCCAGGGAGGAGTTTGACGAACTAACATAATGCGCCAAATACCAGGAGAAAATTTTGATGCTTGAGGCAATGTTCTAAAATGTTCCTATGTTTTTACAGCTGAGGGTGGGCATCTAGTTTGAGGCTAAAGGTGGGCCTGTTTTCCAAATGAAGACAATTAGAAAATGCTCTCGAAGTTTTCAGTTCACTTGCTAACTTAGATTCAACTGGAACTTTTCAGCTTACCTTTATGTTATATGGGTATTGAAGGTCTTCCATGGCTCTTTGGGGGGGAAAAAAAACAAACAGAAGTCTATGAGCTTGAATTCAGAAAATAAACTTTTTTTTTTCCTTAAGATTTTATTTGTTTATTTGACAGAGAAAGTGCGAGTGTGCGCGTGTGCATGAGAGAGGGAGAAAGAGAGAGCACTCACGCACACACACAAGCAGAGGGAGCAGCAAGCGGAGGGAGAAGCAGGCTCCCAACTGAGCAGGGAGCCCAATGCAGGCCTCGATCCCAGGACCCTGGGATCATGACCTGAGCCGAAGGCAGATGCCTAAATGACTGACCCAGCTAAACAGTTTTGATTATTCAGTGATTATGACAGTTACTTTGTTAACAATATGTTTTTTTTTTCTTTCCAGGATAATACCTTTAATTTATCATTAATTGATTTATTCAACAAATTTACTTGAGTGTCTACCGTGCATATGCCAGGCACTATTTTAGGTAGTTGAGTTAAATGGGTGAATAAAACAAATATTCCTGCCTTTGTAGGCCAGCATCATAAGCAGACAGTACACAAAAGACATAATAGTATGGACACATGAAAGACCCAGATGAAAGGACTTGGAGGTATAGGAGAGAAAGAATTTTCATCTTTTATGGGGTGGTGGAAGCAGGTGTTTTTGAGAAGTTGATATTTGAGTGCATTCTTGAAGGCGGGATGTCTATGGGAAAGTGGCCCCGGCAGAGGGAACAGCTAGTGCAGACACTCTAGTGCCAGAACGTGCTGAGTGTATTCAAAGGATGGCAAAGAGACTGTTGTGGCTGGAATAGAGTGAAGGGCGGGAGAGGGTATGGATGAGGTCAGCACAGCGAGGGAGATGAGTGTGTGAGGAGATGGTGTAACACTTGGGCTTTAATCCCAATTGAAAGGCAGAGCCATTGCAGTTTTGAGTGGATGAGGTTCGCCATCTGAGGTGTTTTAGAGGCTCACTCTGGCTGCTCTTGGAGAATAAACTGGAGGGGTGGGGGAAGCAAGGGCAGAAGGCAGTCACCAGTTAACAGGCTGGTCCAGTTACCCCGTAAATAAGAAATTGACTTCCCTTGTGCTGTAGATTGGGGGGGAAAAAAGCTCAAGTAACACCGTTGTTACTGCTTTCGCTAGACTTAGATCTAACACTCAAAGTCAGCAAAGGAACTGCACTTTGAGAGAAATTGTCTATTGTTTGGTACCTTTATTTTTTTACGACTAAAGGTGACATGAAATAGCAGAGAGCACGTCTCTCTTCTTTGTACTGCTCTGTGGCATTTCAGGATCTGAGAAGACTGTTCAAGTATTGAAGTTTACATACTGTCATGCCCACAATTCTGGTCAGCCATTCCTGATACAGCTTCTGTCCTCAGAACTGATTTTTGAAGCTGAAATACCCAGTAGGACATGGATTTTTTTTTTTTTGTCTTTTCTTTTCTTTCTATTAAAAAAATGCACTCATGAAGCCCAAATAGCAGTTCCCACATTAGTGGGTAAAAAAGAAAGGGATGTGTCATATTTGGAGCAACAGTAGGGAAAAGGAATGCACAACGTGTGGAGAAATTTGATGGAGGCAAAGAAATATGTTAAAGGAAATAGAGTTTCCTGGGATGGAAGACAGAATGACTCAACCCATTCAGCAAACAGTGAAGAGAAAACCAGGCTATCTTGAAAAGTGAGGACCTTTGCCTGGGGCACAATGCCCAGCAGCATCTTAACACCTGTTCGCTCTTGGGATATGGGGCATTTCTGAAACTGGGTTTTGATTCTCAGACTCTTTGTGTGGAACTAAACATTCTTCAAAGTAGTTTTTGATGACACTTTAAATGCCAGTTGTGCTGATCTTTATCTGTTTGCTTGTCAAAGACCTTATGGGTGGTTCTGTGAATTTTTTTCATTGTATTTGGTGGGCAAAAGAGCCGTGTATGTATATATATATGTGTGTGTGTGTGTGTGTGTGTGTGTGTGTGTGTGTGTGTGTGTGTGTGTGTGTCTGGTTTTCTCCCTAGTATAAAATTGTCTGCATTCTGGTAATTTTATGTTCTTTGAACACAAGGTTATTTTCACAGCTTAAAATTTCAGTCTGATGGGTAAATGGAAAGTTGACCTGTAAACATGGGGATTTATTACTTTTCTATATTATCAGATGCCACCTGACATGTTTTCATTTACTCTACCAGGTTTATAGAAACCCCTCTTTTGTCATAGGACCCTACCATAGACATTGTAGACCCTAACTGATACCATAATATGTACTCGAAATTGAAAGAAAGAAATGAGGATGAGCCATTTACCTCCTCTATTTGTTGATGAAGCCAATCTAAGCTACCTTACAGTGCAAATCCTTGCCAAGGCCACAGTTATATAAAATGCCAGGAACATGGAGAAATCATGTCTGATTTTTTAAATTCCTTTGGAATTCAAAACAGTGACTGGATAACTTCAATCACTGCCTCTTGGAGAGTTCCTGAAGACTCCTGGGGAAATACTAATGGCCCTGGAAACTCAAAGGGGAAGGACCACTGAGAGGCTGGGAGGTTGTGATAGTGCTGATGGTTAAGTCCTTAGAGGATAGGACTGAATAGATCTTCTAGCCCACTTATCCCAACTTTTCCCCTTTTTGGCTAGGAATGTCTTCAGTTATATTATTTGACACAGGGTCTGGTAGTAATAAATCTTTGTGATCTAACCATTCTTTCAGCACTTACTGTGTGGTCCAAACTATGGTGCATAATACTGAGGACAGAAAAAGGAAGTGTTAAGACTTCACACTTTCTCAGGAAAGTTTCAGTCACATCAGGAGAAAAACATACCTTTATGAAGTAAATTTGAACAATGAAACATATCATTATCTGCCTGAATATGTGGTAAAGGCAATATATTCTGCAAGAAAACTGGAGATTTCATAAATGACTCCCCCCAAAAGTTAGCCATCGTATACGGGCCTTAACAGAAAGATGTGCTTTTAACTGCTCCGTTAATATCAATACAAATTGCAGCAAATGAGATATTTACTCTTAAGATGTTTTCATGAAACTAGCAATCCATGATAGATACCAATATAAGAGGCTTTAGAAATTGAAATGCAGGATGCAATGATAGAAACCATTTTTATGACTCATTGAAAGTGCTACAATTAAAACAATAGGGTAAGTTTTATTTGGACTATACAGTTTTATGCCTCATAGTATTTGAATATAATAAGCAAATTAGTAAAGTCATTTTAGTTATTGGGAGATTTCATGTAAAGAGCCAGATATCCAGCTTCTCTTGAAACACCTGAAGATCTCCTTTCTGTCTGCACTATCACAAGGCAACAGTGTCCCAGAGTTCAGTGGCAGGTGGCTTTTCCAGTTTTCCACAGCTCCACTGCTTCTTCTGCTCTTTTTTTTTTCCCCAGTATGCTTTAACAGCTCATGTTCAATACCTAGCCAGCTCCCTGTTGGCATTTGAATTTGTGATTCTCTGATGACGCCCGCCCTCCACCAACTGCCCTCATGCCTTTTGCAAAATTCTTCCTACTTGAATGCATCACATTGAAGTTCACTTCTTCCCTAGGCAACCCATTATAGTATTGGACACCACTTAGTTTACTGCTGAGTTCTTTCCGTACATGGAGTCTGTATTCTTCTAACTCATAATTTTTTATTCTTATCTTTTTTTATGCTTATAAAGTTTTATCCTTTAAGGCAAAAATGTTTTTTCTTCCTCCTTCATGTGCGCCTTGAGATACATATATCTACCCAGTAATGTCAAGAAACCCATTTCAAGAATGCTATTTATTTTTCACCCTGACCCTGAATATTCCTTGTGCTCTATTTTGTTTTTCTTTTTCCAGTCTTGTAAAATTTTAAATTTTGTGTTGATTGTAGATTCACATGGAGTTGTAAGAAACAATACAGAATGACCCAATGTACTCATTACTCGTTTCCCCTAGTGGTAATATCTTGTTAAATACTCATTACTCAGTTTCCCCCAGTGGTAATATCTTGTTAAATAATAGTACAATATCAAAACCAGGATATTAGCATTGATACTGTCAAGACACAAAACCTTTCCATCACCACAAGGATGCCTCATATTGCCTTCTTATAATTACACCTACACCCACTTCCACTGTGTCAATCTCTGTTTTCAATTTCTATAATATTGTCATTCAAGATTGATATGTATGGAATCATATATAACATTTTATGATTGTTGTTCTACTGAATCATATATAACATTTTATGATTGTTGTTTGTTTTTTTTTTTTACTCAGCATGATTCTCTGGAGATTAATCTAAGTTGTTGTGTGTTAATAATTCTTCTTGTTGTTGCTGAGTAATACTGAATGGCATGGCTGTACCGGTCTCTTTAAGCATTTACCACTGAAGGACACTTCAATGGTTGTTTCCAGCTTTTGACCATTATGAATATAGTTGTTATAAATATTTGTGTGCAGGTTTGTCTGTGAACATAACTCTTCATTTCTCTGGGATAAATGCCTAGGATTGCAATTGTTGCATAGTCTGATTGTAGAATATTTAGATTTTTAAGAAACTGCCAAACTCTTTACCAGAGTGGCTGTACCATTTTCCATCATCATCATCAAACTTTGAGTAATCCAGGTATTGTATTTGGTGTTGCCAGTATTGTTTATTTTAGTCATTTTGATGTGTGTGTAGTGGTAACTCATTGTGGTGGTTTTAATTTGCATTCCTTTAATGACTAATGGTGTTGAATATCTTTTCATGTGTTTATTGACATTGAATATATATACATATATATATATATGAAATGTCTTTTAATGTCTCTTGTGTGATTTTCAGTTGGATTATTTACTTACTTAATGTTGAATTTTGAGCTTTAAAAAATGTATTCTAGATTCTAGTCCCTCATGAGATAGGAATTTGCAGATATTTTCTCCCACTTTGTAGCTTGCTTTTTATTCTTTTATCAGGGTTTTTTGCAAGGCAGAAGTTTTAAAATTTGTTGACGTTTAATTTATAAATTTTCCTTTGATGGATCATACTTTTGGTGTCAAGTCTAAGAAACTCTTTGCATAGCCCTAGATCATAAAGATATTCTCCAAGTTTTTTTAAAGTTTTATAGTTTTATATTTTACATTTAAATCCATGATCCTTTTTGAGTTAATTTGTTGTATAAGGCATGAGACTTAGGCCAAGTTTCATTTCGTCTCTCTTCTCCCTTTCTTCTTCCTTCCTTCCTCACTCCCTCCCTGTCCTTCTCTTTCTTTCTGTTTCTTTGCACTGGATAGAACTTCATGCACTATGTTCAGTAGGAGTTGAAAGAGCATACTTCCTTACCTTTTTCCCAATCTTTTGGGGGAAACATTCAGTCTTTCACAGAGAACTATAATGTTAGCTGTAGGGTTTTTGTAGATCTTTATCATATTGAGGAAGTTATTTTCTATGCCAATTAGAACTGAGTTTTTAATTTTGAATGAGTGTTGAATTGTATCAAATGCGTTTAAAACACATCGGTTGATATGATCATGTGACCTTTATTCTTTAGCCTGTTATCATGGTGGATTACATTGAGTTTTGAAGATCAAACTACTCTTGCGACCCCAGAATAAACTCCACTTGGTCATGGTATATAATTCTTTTCATATGTTGCTGAATTCTATTTGTTAGAATTTTGTTTAGAATTTTTATGTCTATATTTTTGAGGAATCTTAGTCTATAATTTCCTCCCTCTCCTCTCCTCTCCTCCCCTCCCCTCCCCTCCCCTCCCCTCCCCTCCCCTCCCCTCCCCTCCTTTTCCTTTTCCTTTTCCTTTTCCTTTTCCTTTTCCTTTTCCTTTTCCTTTTCCTTTTCCTTTTCCTTTTCCTTTTCCTTTTCCTTCCTTCCTTCCTTCCTTCCTTCCTTCCTTCCTTCCTTCCTTCGTACTATTTTTCTCTGGCTGTTACATCAGCTTCATAAAATTAATTGGGAAGTGTTTATTCCTCTTCTGTTTTCTGGTAGAGATATTGTACAAGTGGTGTTAATTTTTCTTTAAACATTTGGCAGAAATCCGTGAAACTGTGAGGGCCTGGAAATTTCTTTTTTTGAGTTTTGAAATTACAAATTCAAATTCCTTAATATTGCAGGACCATTTAAATAATCTATTTCATGTATGGATGGATTGGTCCATTTCATCTAGATTGTCAAATTTATGTGTTGAGTTGGTCATAGTATTCCCTTATTATTATTTTGATGTCTGTAGTGACATCCCTTGTTTCATTCCTGATATTGTAATTTGTGTCTTGTGTCTTTTTTTGTGTGTGTGTCAGTCTTGATAGAGTTTTGGATATTTTCATATTATGATACTCTTGATCTTATTTAAACTTGTTTTAGCTGGTTTTCTCTGATATTGCTCTGGCATGGGAAGGGAGGAGAGGACACTGCTTCATTATTGCCAGATGGAGGTAGAAGTCCAAGTTCTCCATTTTGTCTGCATTGACACCAGAACTGGAGGGGGTAGTTCTAGTTTTCTAGGTGGTCTCCACTGGCATGCAGTGAGGCATTGCCTTGATACCACTGGGCAATGGTGAACATCCTAACTGTTCACCTATATCACCTACACTGCTGGTGGAAATGAAAGGTGTAGTTCTCTATTTGGCTTTCTCTGGCATCACTTTGATAGGCGTTTGGGGATACTTTTTTCTGGCCTTGTAAAGGTGGAAGTATAAACACCCCATCAGCTTTCACTGTTGTGGATATGGGAGTGAGACCATGGTTTTCTCTATGTTGTTCGTCTAGAGTAGAGCAGTTATTGTCTGAAAGTTTTCTGTCGTGCTAGACTGGCCTTTTCTTGTTTATTTGGCTAGAGAGAGGAGGCTTTTGTTGGGGCTTTTTTTCTATGTCCATTGGCATTTTCAGGTTGCCAACTTCTTTAGCCCCAAGTCAGAGATCTATGAGACAAAAAGAAAATTCAGAGAACTTATCACCTTGTCATTCCTTGGGTCCTGACGTACCAGGCTGGTCAGCTTTCTTCTTTCCAAATTTCAGAGGCTTTTTATGCATTTTATATATAATGTCCAGGGGTTTTAGTTGTACTTAGCAAGGGGGAATAGGGAAAAGTATGTCTACTTTATGTTCTTGGAAGCAGAAGTCTGCTCTACTTTTGATGGCTAAAATGTGATGCGTTACCTAATCCTTATCTGTGCCTTAGAGAAGACTCAGAAACACACAGTAAATGGACCACAGGAATGGTGACATTTACATCCAGTATCATTTTCAGAAAAAATGTATAGTCGAGGCTGAGACAGCCATGGTTTGGCATACAACTAATGCTTATTGAGTGTCAGCTATGTGGCAGTCACTGTTCTAGAAGGGACTAGTTATCACAGATTATGTCCTCCTGCTGTTCCCAGATTATTCATGATTAGTGTTACATTCCCTATGAATGTATAAGGTGGGCCAACTTCCTATACTTCCCACCACACCTAACCAAGAAATTTCAAGGATACTATTTCTTTTATTCATATAGTTCAGACATCTGCTCTTACTCTGAACTTGAAGTTCAAGCCCTCTGAGATCTTCAAAGAGCAGGATCATCAGATCTATAATCTTATCACAGTAGTCAGAATGGAAAAAAAGAAGGATCTTATCAACATTCAGTTTACCAAGGTCTGCAGAGCCTGGCTCTTTTCTAGGGCATCTTCCTTCAAGTGCACCTACTATGTAAATATGCCATCAACTGTCAGAAACTTTGGAAGTCTAGGAAAATGTTCCTGAATGATTCTTTATAAATGTCTCCTGTTTCTTTGCATTTCCCATTCCCCCTGTTCCTCTAAATATTCCCAATTCTCTTCTCATTTCTCCTTTTCAGGGCAAACCCATAAGGAACACCACTTCCATGCCTATCGCCAGAATGTGACGAGTGAAAGTGGTATCTCCTGGCAGTAGATTAACTGGGAAATGCACATTGGGAGGTGCACAGCAGATATTTCTAGGAGCTTAGGAACTTTATGGCTACCAACCTAATATTCTGCTGTAGCACACCCTCAAGAAACCAATTTCTTACCCTGGTTGGATACAGGGAAAAATAGAAGTATCAGATGCTGGGTGAAGGGAGCTGCATTTTTTAGCTAGTGAAAGTATGACAATATTATAGGACCCTTGAAGAAGGTCATGTGGTAATAAAATGCAATCCATGTGACTTAGAGACAGTCATATTTATGTCCCAAAGAAGTACACTGTCCAGAATAGTAAATACAAATGGTTATTTAAATTTAAACTAATTAAATTTAAATAAATTTTAAAATTCATTTCCTGAGTTGCACTTGTCATATTTCAAGTGCTCACAAGTCACCCATTTATAGGCCACCATATTGGATGGTGAAGTGTGGAACACTCCATTACAGTACATAGTTCTATTGAACATTACTGTTATAGACTATTGTTACTTCTTGCTCTCTTGTTACCTTCTAGGCATGTCCCATTCCTCACTTTATGCTTGCCTCTGATTCTGCCACCAACCTTAGTTTTAAAGAATTGTTGTCAACTCTTGCCAAAGATGTGACCTCTGATCTCTCCCTTTGGTTTTGATTTGGATTTATTACTTGGTATGTAATGGTCTCAGCCTGCTCACACCTGAGCTAGGATGTTTAGCTTCTGATTTGGCCTTAGCAACTAGATTGTCCTCCCTCCCAACTCTCTGAGTAAGTTTACTTTAGAATTTTAGTTCATAGTTCCTTGTTCTGGACACATATACTCTGTTCTTAATTCACTGGTCCTCATAGTGTTGCTTTTACCTCTCAATATGTGAAATTGCAGACAGTAATGTCTTATTAATGTGCCATAACTGGGCTTCATTTTTAGCTATTATTGTGGAAAAAGTTTTTAAAGTGTGGTTAATACACAATATTGAACAATACTTTTTAATATTGCAATGGGGAATTTGGAAGTGGGGGGCTTTTCCTAATAGCTGCTTGGAAGAAAGTGAGACATAAATTCCAGATAGATTATAAAGTTTTAATTCTTTTTATACTATACATAGAGCAATGATGCACACAATTTGAAAGCCACCAACTGTTCTGCGCAATTGACTAAATATTAGTTGGTGGTATTTCTATCCACAGAAACATGTCTTAACAAAAATAGTATAAATTCAGCTTCACAAAACTTCACAAAAGAAGCCCAAATTTCTGCAATTAATCCCGTTTAAAGAAAGATCAATTCAGATGACTCCAGTGATTAATTATGTACAAAAATGTTAGGTTTTTTTTGTTTGTTTGTTTGTTTTTGTTTTTTTTTACCTTGACGTTAACTTGTCATTTCAAGATGTGCAGAGAAAAATTGCTAAGGGAGGAATCCTGCAATAAAGAGAATATAGAAGCAAAGGAGAACCAATTAAAGTGGGTAAATTATTAGGAAATGTAATCAATCTTCAATTATCTAAGGACTTACCAGTTCGTGTATATATTTCTTCATTTGTTAGGGATCTGTAGAAAAAGAGAGTAAAGTGGAAGTTTAATCACTGATTAAAGCCAGTCTAAAACCTAATTGCATCACTAAGTATGGTGCTTTTCACAAAGTGGGCACTTAATAAAACTTATGGAATTGTAGATAAAGGAAAGATAGACCACTGCAAATTAAAATCTGCCAGTGAATTTAAAGTGCCTCCTTTGTGGAAAGTACACTACCAAGAATTCCATAGAAAGTAGAAAGCAATTTATAGATTCAAAGCAAAAAAAAAAAAATTAATTAATTAAGAAATGTTTCTATAATGAATGAAAAAATCCAGTGTCTGACATTTTCTTATCACTTTGTGAGATACTTTATATAATAATATTATATACACATGTTTGATAGTTGAATATTAGATGTATACCTAGAAGGCATACTTAGAAGTTACTAGAAAATTTTGATTTTTAATTAATAACTTATTTTACGAGTCCATCTAACAAAACTCAATTTAAAATAAATTGCATTAAACTCTAAGATTTCTTTTTTTTTCTTGAACCACAATAGATATCTTATTTGAAGGATGCCAATTAAGTACTTTTGAAAATAGTGGCCTAAATTCTGTGTTCATTATTTCTAGGTTATCCAGAGACCTGAACATTTGAAAATGTGCATGTTGAAGCTGTTGAGTTGTGTATTTCAAACAGCTTTTGTTGAGTTCTAAAACCTAAATCAAAAGCATTGTTAAGCATATGTTTACAACTTAAATAATCTAAAAATGAAATTGTTTTACTTGTGTTAAAAATGGGAGGAAAAATGGACCAAGTAATTTGTTTTGAGAATCCCTTTTTGTCTGTTTTATTTTGGTTTGGTTTTGGGCAGGCCCATATGCCACCATAAAATTTTTCTCTTCTTCTCATTTGAACTTTCAATATATAGGCTAACACTTAAATTTTATTGTTGTTGTTGTTTTTTTTTTTTTTTTTCTGTTGTTTCTCTTGTAGGTGGAGGTAAGTGTACAACTTGTTGGGTTTTTTCCCTATTGAAGTTTTTCTTTATTAAAATTGTCTTTCATTTGGGTCCATGCCACAGCTGATATGCTTTGGGATGAAGACCCAACCCAGGGGCTATTAACCCACAGCTGAGGCATCTGGGAATTGTGCTCATCTGATAATAGCAGGCATTTAAAATAATGGCAGAGTAGAGAGCTGGGAGTGATGTTGGCATGTTGTGTGTTACAAGCCTAGGAAGCCGGTGAGAGGGAGAGCAGAGACGGGTGATCTCTGAGAAATAGGCATGCCTTAGTTCCTGCCTTCCAGTCCTATTTCTGAGATCCTTATGGTCTCGTTCATTTCCTTTCTTTGAGTGCCCATGAAACTTGCATGTTTACCTTTATGTTAAACCCTGTTTTCATTAAGCTAGATTTAGAGGATTTCTATGCCTTGCAATTAAATATCTCCTTACTGAAACACAGGTTTTTTTCCCTGAATATTTTTCTTGATGTATCTATTTCTTTTACGTAATCCATGGCTCTTACTTAATCATATTGAGTGTCATTGTTTTTAATTAATTTACACCAAATTGAGATTATTGTAACTACAACTCTGATTGTTTTCTTTGCTATTTAGTATTTATCTTTTGAAGTTTTATACCATATTTTGTAACAATTGCTAAATCCTATAATGTTCCTTTAAATAAATTTTCTTTGTAAATATGATAAAACAAGAAGAAGTATTGGGGTATTTTCTCATTCTAAAGCTTGTAAGCGTCACGGGTTGTAATTTTGTTATCGCTAATCAGTAGGTTTTTTAATGTTGCTGACACTTTATTATATGAATCAAAATCAATGTCTATATGCCATCAGTACAATAATCAGTAATAACTGTCTGTTTAATGTCATATAGTTAGATAACTAATGGGCTTTCCCCTCCTCTTTATCGGACTTAATGAAGTAGAGACAGCTGTTTTCTATCTACCCATTTTACCTCCCAGATTAAAGGTGTATGGGGTTCAGTATGTGATACTATACTTACACAACATAAAATATTGTCATATTTCCTAAGAATGAACCTAACTTGGGTATTCAGACAATAAGATATAAAAATCAAGGTCAAAGTAGCAGAGATCATTGATGTTAAAGTATAAGCACAATTATTTTTATTCTTTAAACAGTTACAATAAGAAATGAATTATTTTGAAAGGTCAGCATTCTACATAAATGGGACATGAACAATAACTCAACTTTTTCTCTAAAGATTACATTTAAGCTATGTGAATTTATCCCTTACTTAGAACTAGGTCAGCAATTCCACACCAGAAATGGTGGTACTCTGGAGAGTGACAAACCTTTTCAATTCGGTTGAATTTAAATTAAACCCAGACTTTGCAGAGACTATCTTGAAAGACAGTAAGGCCAAGAAAATAACCAAAATAATTATTTTTTAAATGTAGAGTTTTATAAAAGAGTTGCATTTTTAATAAAATAGGGAAAAAAATTTGGTGGTGGACACGTAATGTTTATAGCTGGATGAACATTTTTGGAAGTCTGTGGATGGAAGAAGGTGGCGTGGATGAGTGGTTGAGTACATGGTGTTGCATGTCAAAGAGCTGTGGGTTTAAGAACCGAGTTTCCTTTCTCACTGTGTGATCTTGAGTAAATCACTTAGTATCTCAGGTCCATTTTCTTATCTGTGAAGTGGAGCTAATAATAGTGCTTTCCTTCTGGGGTTCTGAAGATTACATGAGGAAATACAGTACTTAGAAAGTGTCTAACACTGAATAAGCTCTTAGTAATATCAGTTATTATTATTCTTATTATTTTTTTTGAATTATAATCACCTTTGATTCAATTTTGATGTATTTATTTTCTTTTTTTTTTTTTAAGATTTATTTATTTATTTGACAGAGAGAAAGAAGGAACACAAGTAGGGGACTGACGGGCAGAGTAAGAGGGAGAAGCAGACTCTCTGATGAGCAAGGAGCCTGATGTGGGACTTGATCCCGGGACACTGGGATCATGACCTAAGCTGAAGGCAACGCTTAACCAACTGAGCCACCCAGGTGCCCTATTGTTGTTGTTATCGTTATTATTATTATTATTATTATTATTATTATTATCAGGAAATAGTGTGACAGATCTTATGGAGATTTTAAGGACCAGAAGTTAAGTTGGTGTACTGTATTACATCATATTTCTTGCAACAACTGTGCTTCAGTTTTTTTTGTAACACAACTTCAGATATGTCAAGTGTCATGATTTTCTTTGAAGCTTGTCAATAGACTGTTCATCTATGAGATTCTGGAGTGAAAGACTAGATTATATTTTAATGTTTTTCCTAATTATGTCTTTTTGTTTTGTTTTGGAAATCACAGTTTGAGGGGTTACAGTTAAAGTAAATCAAATTAATGATGGGTTTATATAATAATTTCTCAACTAATGTATTGAGATACTATGCTATTTATACCCTTTTTTTTTCTCCATCCCCCGAATTCCTCTGTACAGGTCACTTTCTGTTTCATGCATATGACTCAAGTATCCTCTCTCTCTGTCTCTCTTTCTCTCACCCACACACTCTCTCTCTCAATCTCACTGTCTCTGTTATCTCTCTTTGTGTTTGTGAGTCAGGGAATAATGGTGGGGGCAGGGGAATCTTTGTTGGTTTCCCACTTCTAATCTTAATTTAGATCGAGTCAGGACATGCCTCTATATAAGTAAAATGTTCCTTTTTAAAATTTGATTTTGTGTTAATGATTTAATTACCATGGTCATAGAAAAATCTTTTCATTGTAGGTGAGTGTGTGTTGGGGTGCAGAGAAAAAAAAAAAACGAAGAGAGATAGAGAGGAGAGTTGTACTCCTTTCTCTATTGGAACTTTTTGGCGTCTCTGCTCTTGCTCTTATCCCTCTATTGGGAAGGAAAGTTTGGTCTGTCATTTTTAAGGTACCCTCCCTTCTTATGCTCTTTATTCTAGTCTTCTGTATTTTCTGGTCGTTGAAACCTTGGCTTTTTCCCCCTTTGTTAGTTTTGGTTCACCAACATCATTTCTATGAGTGTTCTCAGAGCCTCCCTATCTCGGGATTATCTTCTAAGGATTTTATTGCTGTCTCGTGTGTTGCTGTCCCAGCTCCTCCTCTATCCACTGTTTACCTTCTTAGCAGGATGCTTTTTGTTGTTTCCTTTCCATCTAGCTCTGGTTTTTACTTTTGTTCTTTTGTTGTTAACAAGAATGCTGAGCCTGTTCTTTTAAAAGGCATTTTATGGCCTCTCACTCACCTTTTCAGTATGTGTTCTCCTCTGACCGGTTAGAGGAATAGGAAAAAAAAAAAAAAAAAAAGCAAATGAACAAATGAACTCTGTAGAGGAGTGTATTGTAACTTCAATCCAAACTTTTGTCCTATACCTTGTGAACAAAAGAAAGGGCTCTCTTAAAGTGGGATTATTGGGAGGGTGATAAAGGGCACATCTTGACCTTTACAAGATATAACTTTTATATTCCTGGCAGTTTTAAAAATAATTAGCCCATGGTTATTATTTTTCTTTCTATAAAATATAAAATTAGCATTTGAAAATTTTTTTTAAAAAGTGGTTGACATCACTATCGCTTCCTTGTCAGCTCCCCAGTCTTTTTCAGCCTCTTTGCAGGTAAGTGCACTATGGACATTGGCCCATGAACTATCCCTTTGTGGCTGTCGATATAAGAAGCTCCTGTATCAGTCAGGCTTCAATCAGGAAAGCAGAACACTCTGAATACTGTGGGATAGGGATTTATGTTGGGAATAAGACCTTGCAAAAATTGTAGGGGAGGCTGAAGAGCAGAGGCACTAAACCACCCCTTTGATGAACTGGTGTGGATCAACAAGTGAGCTTGCCAGGGGATTTGTGAAGCTATTTAGATTCAGCCAGGACATTCCTCTGTATAAGTGAGACATTCCTTTTTAAAATTTGTTTTTGTATTAATGATTTAATTACACATGTGCGGCTGCTAGAGTAAGACCATAAAGGAGAACAGGTAGGAAAATCTGTGGAAGATTGCTCTTTCTGTTGGTGATGATTAGGGGTTCCTGTCCATTGGCAGAGTTAGCAGTTTGGAGGTGGAACTGAATGTAGAGTGGGGAAGAGTGAGAACAAGCTGAATGTAGGAGTATGTTTGTGTCTGTCTCAACATCCAGAAGATTAAAGACAAGCTGAAATCTTTTGGGGGATCTTTGTGTTTCTTGCTGCCCTCAGCTTGGATGACCTTCAGAAAGTATTGGTGGCTGCTTCACTTCTGATTTCCCCATTACATTGATTTCTTCTTTGGATCACCTCTAAAGAGAACCACCTAGAGGAAGAGGATTCTGGAAAACACAGCTCCAGATTAGCCAACTTGATAAAGTAGAGAACAGCTGCAGACCAGCTCTTGTTAGTGTGGCATCTCTTGATACTGCTTTGAACCACAGTTATGTCTAATGGCTAAATCATGATTCCACTTACCATGATGCAGCCACATGAAACTGAAGACATGCTAACATTGTCTCCTCCCCCAAAAGAGGACACAAAATTCTACAGTCATTTTATTTGTTTTTGGGTGTTGTACATCTCTTTTCTAGCTGAGTCATACTCCGTTTTTTTTAAATCTCCTAACAAATATTGACATATTAGCTAATCACTGTAACACATGTTATGTTAAATAGGAGAAGAGGAGAAAGAAAAGTGGTAAAGAAAAAGATTAATATCTATCCATCCACCTACCTATTAGATATATGGATATATACACACACATATACACACACAAATATATCAAAGAAAGGAGAAAATACTCAAAACTACTATAGTCTTCATTTATATGAATAGTCATATGGTTGTAGCTGGTATTTAGAACTTGCTCTCTCTCATACTCATTCCATATTCCTTTTGTCCTCAGCAAGCAACTTAGCTGATTGTGGTTTCTTGACTGGTGGGGTGTTCCAAACCTGAATTCCTGAGGGATCTGTGCCAAAAGTAGTTCTGTTATTTTTAATTCTTGTAGTGTTCCATGAATTTTTTATTGTAGGAATATGTGAGTCCTGAGAGGTGTCTTAGAGGATCTCCTGTGTTATAAACACTTGCCTTTCTACCTTGTTGTGTAGAAGCAACACAATTATGTTCTTATTGCTGTATACCAATTTACCATAAATTAGCAATTTAAAACAATACCCATTCATTATCTCCCAGTTTCTGTGGGTTAGGAGTTTAGATACAGATTAGCTCAGTCCTCTGCCCATAGTCTCACCAGGCTGAAACCAAGTTGTCGCTGGGACTGTGATCTCATCTGAATTCAGGGTTTTCTTCTAAGTTCATTCAGAATATTGGCTAAATTCAGTTCCTGTGGTTTTAGGACTGAGGTCTCATTTATTGACTGAAGGGAAGAGAGGATCACTTTCAGTTCCTAGAAACTGCTCTTAGGTCCTAGATGTGAGGCTGTCTTATCTAACAACATGAAAGCTATTTCTTCGGCTCCAGCAGGAAAATCTTACCTCCAGTCTGCTGCAGCTGAGTTTTATATAATGTAACTTAATCAAGGGAGTGCCTATCTAATCATATTTGTAGGTTTTGCCCACATTCAAGGGGAGGGAGTTATAATAGCATTTTGCACTAGTGAGTGGGAATTTTAGGGGCTGTCTTAGAATTCTGCTAACCACACAGTTTTCTCTTGGTAGTCAGAATAAACCATTATACCCACTAGAGTTACTTTCTTCTTTGACTGCTGATTCACTGTCATGAGGAGTGGCCAGGTGGCAGTTTCACCTTCAGTTTTTTTGAACTGTTGCTGTATCCCCCATTAGAAGCATTCATTTCCTTGGAATAAAGATCTCTAAACTAGCAGTTCTCAAATTTGTGGAGGAAGGAAGCAAATTTTTTGCTAGTGGATCCTCAGGAGTAATAGGGAGAGGAGCTATTCCATCTTCCATTCCTTGTGTCTGCAACCAACAAAACTTGGCTATGGGGGAAAAAAACCCTAGCATCACATATTGGTCATTGATTCAGAGCATATACTGCATGCTGAAAGACAGTACTCCAACCCTACAAAGTGTGACCATCCAATCGACACTGTGTCAGTCTTTCCACTGATTTCAGGAAACAAGGTAAGATCCGTAAATTCAGTGAGAAAAAACCCATTGCTGCTTTTTAGTTAGTGTAAAATATGTTTCTTGGATGGAAGCAGTGCTGTATGGAATACTATGATGATAAATTAGTCATTCTATAAGTTTACAGATGGTGGTTTTGGCTGAAACTTTGTGGTTGAGGATGGCAAATGTGTATTCAGAATAATTGTCTTCTCAAGTGAGAAAAGATTCCTGCTTCTTCCACGAAAGAAATGGTTCAAAATAATCAACCTACCAGAGGTGGCTGGTTCTCCTGGGGAACAGTATACCATGTTGGAACTCAGTGTTAATCTCTGCTATTTTCAGGTTCAGTACTCAGCAGTGGCTTGTGATAGAGTGGCCTTTGTAAGCGGAGGTTCATGTTGCTAAACTCATGAATAAACTTTCATCTTTACCACTGTGACCACTTTATTCATGAATCAGTGGAGCAAAGTCAGGAATGGCTAAGGAAAGAGGCTGACTGGCATCTATAGAATGAGTACTCTTGTACACCTGATTATTAAAATTTCTTCTGCTAGATTCCATCTTTTGTGGGCACTGACATGATATACAAGTATCATCATACTCTGTGCTCATTTTCAGAGTCCATCTACATGGCTTCTTCCACAGAACTTCTATTCACCAAATCCAGTCATGTTTCTTCAAAGCCCCTGACTAGCAAACAATCAGTCCTTATCTAAGAATCAGCATAGATCCATACCTGTAGACATTTCTCATTCTAGGTAGAAGAAAAAAAGAAAAAAATAGATTCCTTGCTCAGAATTGTACCTGCTAGGGCTTTTGCATCTTGACTGCCCTTAGAGCCACTCCCCATAACTTGGTGGTAAGTCAACAATTAGTTCTTGATAGTCAATTTAGTTTTCAAGGTGACCTATTGTTAAGCATCTATTCTCTATTAGGACCCAATAAAACTCAGAAGCTATTTCTCAAAAAGAGAGTAGTATCTGCAAAGGATGACAAAACTTAGCTCCAAAATCTTAAAGTTGTGTGCTGTTTTTTTACCTTCATTGGTTTTACAGTGGCTTCATTAGGCATTCCTACTGCCACAAACACTTCAAGAACCATTGGATCTGTTGTATTATATGGCCTAACTAACAGAATAACTTACATGGAATCTTGTATTTTTTTGTACATCCCTTTTCTTGTTTGAACCCTACTCAAAGCTGTCAGCCTTTTGGATTGCTCAATAATTATGTCATTCACCCCACCACAACCAGGCTGGTCAAGTTCCCCATCCCCCTGTGCCGTAGCTGCAGCTTGCTCCACCCCATTTGGGCTGACCAAGCACCACACATGCTACAGGTACAGCCTACTCTGCCACACAGCATAGCCCACACAGTGGATGTCCTTTGAGTGCCTGGCTCTAGTGCCAGTGGGGATTGTATTCTGGGCCCCACGGGACTGAAACAATCTGAGAGACAGTCCTCAGCAGGCTACCACACCCAGGGAACTCCACAAACTGTAGACTGAAACATACCTTCAGTCTTCATGTAAAAACAAAGGCCTGTTTTCTTGTTCTAGAGCTTCAGCCTATAGAGCAGGCTTCAAGTTTGCCAAACATACAGAGGCTACAGAAGCCCCCAGGGAATATGGGCAGGGGGACACATATTAGTGCCCTCCCTTAGCCTCCCACACCTCACTGATACCTCCTCAAAAGGAACTTATAGATACATTTTAAGACACAATTTTGACAACTGTAACCCAGTAGACACCACTAGATCTCCTGGCCTGGAATTCAGCAGGGTTTACAATTGTGGACCTACAAAACTCTACATACTACATACCTTAAAAGCTGTTGTCTGAAGATCTGGCTTACAAGTTAGCCTGAAACTTGCCACTACCGGGAATCCCTTCCTTTGGAACACTGACAAGTCTTGGCAAATCTCCAACAACTGGGGCCTGTCAAGAACAAATCAGGCTGCTCGGACAATCACAGAGGTCTGAGAAACAACCAAAACCTAGGGCAAGGTTGAAAGATAAAGTTCATTTTTTACACAAGGACACTCCTTCAAGACTGGGAGAGGTAACTGCTTCACCTAATACATAGAAACAAACACAGAGAATTAAGCAAAATGAGAAGACAGAGATATATATTCCAGACGAAAGAACAAGACAAAACCTTAATAAAAGATCTTAATGAATGAAGATAAGTAATTTACCTGATAAAGAATTCAAAGTGATAGTCATAAAGATGCACAATGACCTCTGGAGAAGAATGGATGAACACAGAACGTTAACAAAAAGATAGAAAATATAAGAAAGTACCAAACAGAAGTCACAAACTGAACACTGGAGGGGTTCAACAGTAGACTAGATGAAATAGAAGATGAATCAGTGACCTGGAAGACAGGGCAGTGGAACGCACTCAAACAGAGCAACAAAAAGAAGAAAGTGAAAATAGCTTGAGGGACATGTGGGACATCAAGCAGAATAACATCCACATTATATGGGTCCCAGAAGGAGAAGAGAAAGAAAGGGGTAGAAAACTTATTTGAAGAAATAATGACTGAGGACTTTCCTAACCTGGGAAAGGAAACACACATCCAGGTTCCAGAAGCCTAGAGAGTTTCAAATAAGATGAACCCAAAGAGACACCAAGACATATTATAAATAAAATGTCATAAGCTAAAGACAAAAAGAGAATCTTAAAAGCAGCAAGAGAAAAACAACTTGTTAAATACAAGGGAGCCCCCATAAGACTATAAGATGATTTTTCAGCAGAAACTTTGCAGACCTAAAGGAGTGCAATGATATAGTAAACATGGTGAAAGAAAAAATTTCCAACCAAGAGTACTCTACCTGGCAAGGTTATCATTCAGAATTCAAGGAGAGATAAAGAATTTTCTAGATAAGCAAAAGTTAAAGGAATTTATCACCACTAAACTAGCCTTACAAGAAATGTTAAAGACATTTCTTTAAACTGAAAAAAAAAAGGCACTAATAGTAATAAGAATTTACATGAAAGTAAAAACCTCATTGGTTAATGCAGATTATAATGAAGATAGGGGATTAACTACTTAGAAAACTAATATGAAGGTTAAAAGACAAAAGTAGTAAAGTTAACTATCATTAGTTAAGGGATTTAGAAAATAAAAAAAATAAAAATACAATATAAAAACAGAACATATGTGGGAAGTAAAGATACAGACTTTTTAGAATGTATTTAAACTTAAGATGCTATCAACTTAAAAGAGATTGTTAGATATAGAGGATGTTATATGTGCTCTCATGGTAACCATAAAGCAAAAGTCTATAGGAGATACATAAAAGACAATGAAAAAGAAATCTAAACATAACACTAAAGAAAATCACCAAAGTGCAAGGAAAAGATCAAGAGAAAAGGAAAAGAACAGACAGAAACTACAAAAATAGCCAGAAAACAATAAGCAAAATGGCATCAAGTACAAACTGATCAGTAATTACTTTAAATGTAAGGAGGCCAGATATTCCAGTCAAAAGACATAGGGTGACCGAATGGATAAAAAAACAAAACCCATCTATGTGCTGCCTACAAGACAATTCACATATAAGGACACATGCAGGCTTAAAGTAAAGGGATGGAAAAAGATGTTCCATGCAAATGGAAATGAAAAGAAAGCTGGTGTACCTATACCTATGTATAGAAACATGCAATTTTATAAGAATGAATCATGAAGAAATAGAATAGATTGATTATTAGCAAGGAGATTATATCAGTAATCAAAAACTGCTCAGCAAACAAAAGTCCAGCTGTGACTATTATTATGATTCAAGTCAGACAACTTTTCTCCATTCATAGGTAATTTCTGCTTATAATAATTAAGTAAGACTTGAGTAGTTTTTCCATTTTAGGTATACCATGCTAAGTTGTCAAATGCCAAAAATCCCTATTGAAACCATCTTAAGTGTTGGTTTGTCTCTGCTGCCTGTTACATTAGTCTTGCTTATCTTCTCTTTTCAAGTTAAGAGAGTGCCATTTGTCTCTTGCCATATCGATAAATTCAGCCCAATCAAACAAAATATTCCCTCTACCACAGCTCAACACTCTAATGAGACATTGCCATACGTATTTACTCAGGTTTCCATTGATTTAAAAAAATGACAAAAATATTGCAAATCTTTGTGTGGGTATGCTACTTATTTTGAATCTGAACTCTTGGAGCTTGGCAGGACTTAAGTCTGGTTGTAGGTCTAGGAGCAAGGAGAGTTGATCTTGAGTGAGTAGATTCCTGCATAATAACTACCTCAAGGGAGGCCATCTCCATACTTGAACGAGGTGAGAGGGGCTGCATTTTCTGGCAAAGGAAGATCAGCACAATCTAGGGAGTCCAAGGTCCTATACTTCTTCAGAATCTGCTCATCGTATCTTTTAGTATCTCACTCTTTTTCAATTAATGCCTTTACTATGAGGTTGGGAATTCAATGGAGGTTGTTAATTCAGACACCTAGGGGATTAGATTTTTGCTTTTGTTTTCAGAAATCTTGGTGTACAATTTGGGGGTAGATAGAAACTGTTTTTTTGTTTTTCCCTGTCTTTGAGATATAAATTTAACATCCTGAGCCCCTCATTTTTTTCTCCAAGTTTTCTAGTGCACTTAGAACAAACAACCAATTCATTATACTTTTATTTGTATTAAAATTTTCTAAAAGAGGAAATACTTGATCACCCAAAACTTTTCCTTCTATATAGGGCCTTTCAGTACAGGTATTAATTTAAGTGATATTTTTGCCACTGCATGTTGCAGAATACCAGAGTTTTATTTATCACTGTCAATAGGTTCATTAACACCTTCATTACTATTTAGTCAGGAAACTAACTCTTTGTTCCCATTCTTAAACTTCTGTTCCCCTGTAGCCACTCTTGGTCCTAATAATTTTTTTTAAAGATTTTATTTTTATTTATTTGAAGAGATAGAGACAGCCAGCGAGAGAGGGAACACAAGCAGAGGGAGTGGGAGAAGGAGAAGCAGGCTCCCAGCGGAGGAGCCTGATGTCCAGAACGCTGGGATCACGCCCTGAGCTGAAGGCAGACGCTTAATGACTGCGCCACCCAGGCGCCCCAGGTCCTAATAATTTTGACAATTAGTGTCAGTCAAGAAAGTAGAACCACTATAAGTATTATGGAACAAGGGATTTATTATTGGGTAAGAATGTATACAGTTGTAGCAGATGGAGAAATAAGAGTATAAAAGGGTGATTTGGAGATCAATGAAAAATCACAAACCAGGACTTTTGAAGCACTGGCGCAGATGGAGAAATTAGTGCTTGTCAGGGAATACATAAAGCCAGATATGTCCACCTGCCAGTGTGGGATGGTGAAAGAAGACAGCTGCAGAAGTCTATGGAAGGTTGTTGCCCTGTGACTGGTAGTGGGCTGGGTATTACTGTTGATTAGAAAGGCTAGTAGTCAGGACATGGAGTGAGGGTGAGTAAGAAGCTAAGATCTTCTGCACCTCTGCATTTATTTCTTAGTGTGGGGAAAGCAAAGAGAAGGTGGAATCTGCGGATAACTCTGCATCTGTCTTTCGCTATCTCCAGTCAGGATGACCTTTAGAGTATACCCACTACTATTTCATTTCTACCTTTCTGATCTTGGGGTATTCTTATATTGGCCACCTCTAACTGGGAAACTTAAAGGGAAAAAGGATTCTGGGAAGCACAGTTTCAGA